>NW_024884711.1:32893138-33239603 GCF_019232065.1 Centrocercus urophasianus
TCCTTTCCTTTCCTTTCCTTTCCTTTCCTTTCCTTTCCTTTCCTTTCCTTTCCTTTCCTTTCCTTTCCTTTCCTTTCCTTTCCCTTTCCTTAGACAAGTTTTTTCACTGATAAAAATGATAGAGAAGAAAACTTCATACAACACTTAACTGCGCACAGAGTGCTATATGGTTTAAGACACTTAAATGTTAATTTAGTGACACCATTCCATTGACTGCTGGTTTTCATGGAATCCTACCACATTCACAGAGAGAAAACAATTTGGGATTGTTTTCTGTCCAAGCTCTTTGGACAGACCCAGTGAGAACACATGCTTAACATCTTGGTGAGGGAGCTGTGCCATTGACTCCAGTTAGTGGTGTAGCTCATGTGCTTGGGCTTAAGTATGTGCTGGAAAATACAGATTAGAGGGACTGAGTTCAGAACAGCAGCCACAAAAAAAAAGAAAAAAGTGCATTTGCAATCAAAACTTCACTGGGGCGCTGGGGCTAGGACAGTGATGATAGAAAGATTTGTTCTTTTCTTCTATTTATTTTTTTCCACTTGGCCTGCTGGTGACATCGCTGCCATCGCTGGCCTGCATGACAGAGACCACCTCCTAAATCCACAGATCCCATTGTGCATTTCAGAGAAAGTGAAGTGTTACATCAGAAATTACAGTGAAGATCCCCCCCCCTCTTCCCCCACTTTCTCCTCTGTTCCTTTTGACATCTGAGAGGAGCAACCACAACTGCATACCATTTATAGATTTGCCTGATTAAAAACAGTTTTCCCTATAGGTCACATCATGCAGAAGACACAAGGTTTTTGTCAAGAGAGCTGCTACTGGCAGAAACTGTTTTGCTGCTCTTGCTAGTAAGAAATTAGTAACTAGATACATGTCCTGTTTTATGCCAGCTTTATAATTATACTATTACAGTGGTAAGGCAAACTTCTGGGCCAAGGGTAATTTAGAAATTCTAGATTTCTATTCAGTTTTGCTTTTTATGTTCATCTTTACTGTAGCTAAATCTTCTCATAACATATAATCTTCCTACATTTCCCTCCCTTGCTATGGTTTCTGTGACCCACTGTCATAATATAACAAATGCATTTTATTCAGCACAGCTTCGTGAAACCATAGGAAACAATTACTGGCTTTAAAAAGCATTATTTTCTTTTTCTTTATGTTTCTGTCCTCAGATAATTATGCATAGTTCACACTGTGTTCCTTGACCGGCTGGACAGGATTTGCCCCTCCAGCTCAGAAATGCTTTTGCTTTCCTGTCATTTCTGTCATTTCGAGAGCTCTGTGGAGCCTAATTGACTTTCTAGAATGCAGTTTTGTATAACCTACCAGACTGTGGTTGGCTGGGTTATCCTTTTGGTGTGGTAATGGTCTCTGCAGTCTTTACTCGGACCATGATTACACAAAGTATATATTTGTCTTTTTGAGCTTATATATGCTGTGAAAGTCCTGAGCTAATAGTATCTCTGAGATGTGGTTTTTGGAGCACTAGTGCACCCATTATGTAGTGTTTGCTTTCTGCAGTGAAACATACAGCCAAAAATAAAACTTGCACATTTCCTTCTGCTCAAGCTTCCCCCTCGCTGTTCTTCATCATATTCTTTATAATATCATATGTTATTATCAATAACATCATATTGTTACTTTATTTATTTGGCATGATTTTTCTCACTTTTTTGTTCTTCAGACCTCTGAGAAGCCCCGGTTTCAGCTGAGGGCTTTCCAAACCACATGGATTTCAGCTGAACCATTGCTTCTGCTGCCTACAATAAACTGAAGACCCATTCATTGCTGATCATATTTCTTTGCAGCCTACCTGGAAGCCCCATCTCCCTCCATCTCCGATATTACACCATAGCCCAGCACAAAACTATCTTCTCATACTGAGTGACAGGATTTGAATGGCCCACTAGAATAACAACTTCTTGATCAATCTTTCTGCTTGTGTAGTTCAGGTCGAGTACGTACAGTGCTACACACACAGCCATGCATGTATATTAAGGAAGAACAAATATCAAGCCCAGGGATGTGATTCTTGCCCCAAGACGTTTGTGGGGAACTGGGCCATTAGTCTCTCCATATCTCACTCATGTTGGGCAGGTAGGGCCTCCTTGCAGATAGATGTTTCCTATTTCAGAAGTGTCAACATTGTGGCTTTGTTGATGGTCTTTTCATCTCCAGGTTTAGTTTTGGGTCCCAAAACAACACAACTAACTGTTTTATGTATAGGGCTGTTACTGTGGAGTTCACATCATGCATGTGCTTCGCATGCAAACTGGAATAAAGCTTGAAGTAATTGTCACCACCAAAGCTGCTGAATGAATTACTTCCTTTTGTCTGTGGCTAGATGTATATGCTAAGAATATTGGGAAAAACAGTTTTGAGATGCACCTCCCAGTAAGTATGGCAGCTTTTGTGTCTGTCTCCTCTCCACCTGATGTGCCTCTGGCCCCAGGACTTCCATTCTTCATGCATAGAATTAGTCCAGGGGAAAAATCTGAAGCAGTTTTTTTCTTGCTCTCCACTACAGCCCCCAGCCCCTTAACTGGTTCTTTCCCTCCTTCAAGCAAAGAGGTTAACAATTATTTGTCCTTTCTGCAACTATGTCTGCTTTCTTAGAATCCAGAGACTTTTCTTCTCTGTGGTATTCACCTAAGCTGCCAGCAAACTACATAGTGAACTCCAGACTGTGCCCATGGCAGAAGGAGAGCTACTGAGATTTTGGTGGCAGGGCTTTCTTCAGAGCCCCAGACAGGAAGTCCTGTGTTTGCCACAATTGTTTGCTCAGGAGAGATTACCATTCCACCTCCAGGGAAACTTTCTCAAACAACCCAGGACAGTCTCCAGCCTTTTGATATTGCCATCACCAGGTTATTGCTTCTATTTATACATTTAATTCTTCTGGCTCCTAGTTAATAGAAAATAAAGTCTACTGAGCACTGTCTGCTGCCTACTGGTTCCATTTGCAGCACTCTTCTTTTGTTTCCAAGTAGCCAATGTCAGCATTTTGGCACACATCCCTTTCTGAGAGGTGGTCTGATGAAGGAAAGCAAAACCACTGCTTTTGCAGCTAAAGATTTCTCAGTTTGTATGCCCTCCTTTCATGTCAGACTCAAAGTATTTATTCAGGCCTCAGCTGAGATTCTCAATAGCTGATTTCTTTTTTCCAGAATGACTCCAGTGTTTTAGATAATAGCAGAACCCAATGCAGAGAAAAACTCTTTTGCTTTCTTAAATCTAGGATAGTTTGATAGTTGATAGTTTCATTTACTTTTGCTCATGTATGTCCACAGAGAGCCATTATCATGACTGGAGTTCTGGCAGAAGCTAGCAATACAAGAGGGAGGGGAATCAATCCCTTTGATTCCGTGGTTTTTTGGGATAAGTTTGGTCTCCTGGGAGAAAAAGTCTTTAGGTGAATGCTTCACATGCATGGATTCAATGAGAAGACAGGAATGAGAAAAGGTTGGAGTCCTTGGTTGCAGTCTGAAATTCTTCCTACACAGAGGAATTTCTGTCAGAAACAGAAACAAAGAATATCTATCTGAACATTTGCTTATTTTTAATGTTATTTAAGCTCTTATCATTTGGGCAAGTTCCGTCCTCTCCAGGCCTGAAATTCTGTTCTAGCATCAGCAAAAATAATAGACTGTAGAGTGCAAAAGCTGTGTGAGGTGTGTTGGCTGGAAGGCTGGGGATATAGCAAGTTCCAGTGAAACTCTTTAACTTGGAAATTCTAGGCAACTTTTTGAATCTGTGTTGTGAAACTCATCAGATGATATGTACTGAGGAGGTTGATGTTTCTGAATATGAAATGTCTCATTACTCTTTTTTTTTTTTTTTTTTTTTGTTCTTCTTTCTTATCATCCTAATTTTCACCAAACTCCGCCACCCATCACAAAAGGCAAGCAGAGCTAAGCAGCTGGTTTGACCTGGACAGCCCTGCTGTGCCGTTTCAGCCCATGACTGCTCAAACTCAGTCTGTGATCTCTGGCACAGGACCTCGAGAGCTGGCCAGGGTCAGAGGCACTGTGGGAACTTCTGTCAAGCATTGCCCAATCTCTGCAATTTTACCCTCCCCTTTTCATAAGGATGTGCACCCTGATCAAAGAACCTCTGGTGCTTTTTTGGGAAGCCATCTGGAGGTATGTAGGCTATTTTGGAAGGCAGCAAAAGCTCTAGATTCTTTGTGGAAAACTGGTTATCTGCCTCCACAAAAATGTGTCTGTCTGCACTGACAAATTCGTCTCCCTCTTTTTGACTTTTTCCAGGATCCCTGATTAATACAGAGCTGTTCTTTAACAGAACTGTGATAAGATTTCTCTGTTGGTATCATGAGGCTGAGATATGGCAAGAGACAGATTAGGAGAAGGAAGAAGAAAGCACATCATTGCTGCAAGGCACAGCTGTGTTGCTGTGTCCCAGAGAGTAGCTGTGCCTGCCGATGTCCCTGAAGGTCCATCAAGACCTGCATCTGACTGGGAAGGAGGCACTTCACAACAAGGTGCATCCCTCCCAGGGCCGTCCTCTCTCCTTGTTCACCATCTTGGTGATGCTTTGCAAAAGGGACCAGTGATGTCTCCTTTCATCCTGGCCAATACAACCAGTGCCTGGTGGTGACCAAGCTGTCTGCATGACCAAGCATGGGGCAGGTGGCCCAGGCACCTAGCCCTAATCCTTCCCTTCCCTTGCCAGTATGGAAACAGCTTTCTCTATCTGATGCAAACCTCAGCAGGTATAGGACAACAAGAAAGAGAAAATAGGTATGGAAAATGCTGATGAGCTGGGTCTAAGGGGAGGAAGTCAAGAAGAGAGTTAGGATGCTGAACCACTGCACTGGTATTGTGCAACTCTGGCACTGCCTCAGCCTCTACTTGAGGCCAAGTTCCACCATTACAGATAAAACAGGCTGATCCAACCACAGCCACCACAAGTGGTATTTCTCCCATAGTCCTCCCAGTAGTTCTGAAGACCCCAGGAAACTCAATGAAAGATTTTACGACTATTTCTCCTGGTTATTTCATTACCTAGGAAAAAAAAATCCCAACCCCAAACCAGACTTACAACTAAGATGGCTAGTTTTATGGAGACTACCATATGGTTGAACTGGGTTTTGCCTCACACTTTTGTAGTTGAAAAGGAGCAGGTTTTTTTCTTCCTTTTCTTTGTTTTTTCTTTATGAAGATAGCAGAAATGAACTGCAGTGTAAACTGCCTCTAACTACTCAAGGGACCAGCAAAAAGCTGATTGCTTCATGGAGGTCATTTTCTAGCAGAGGCAGAACTAGAGCTGCAACTTGTAAATCTGAGGATCTCCTAGGGTGGTTCTTTGAGACAAGTAGAGATGCAACGTGGTATGCTCTCACACAAATTTCACTGCATTGTTAAAGCCAAGTGGAAACAGTAATGAAAATGAGAATGCAACGGTAAGAAATTATCATCATGAACCAAGATGCATGGTTGTCCAGGTTGGGCTGCCCGTGCCAGTAGCCATGGCGTTGCCTTAAAGTTCTGCTCCAGAGCATCTTCTGCTCATCCCCTCCCCGAGCCTCCTCCTGTCCCCTGCTGTCCCGCTTCTCTTTTGTTTAGATCGGCTATCAGCTGCCATGTTGGAAAGAAAAGCAACTCGCAGTGCTTTCATACTGATAACGCAGTGTGGGCTGTGATGAAGTAATTTCCTCCCATATTTACTTTAATTTTTTGGCTGAATTATTTTTAATGTTTGTTGCTTTGTACATTCAATAACCTCTACATAACATGAGTCCATCTTTTTAACTTGTCTTTCCCATCCCTGCTCAGTGTCTTCATCTTCTTCAGTGCTCTAACATACCACTTGCTTAACCCACAAGCTCCTGGAGATTTCTTCAGGCTCTTTCATCTCTCACATTCTGTGTGTCAAAGTGCAATGAGAAATATCTTTGGTCTTTCTCATGAAAAGCATGTCCTTCTACCCAGCACTGAGTGGTAGAAATTCAATCAAATATTTCACCCTGATCAACAGGGTGATTTATTGGAAACAGAGAAAGGGTTATTTTCTGGGACTCCAGATAAGGCTTGGGCCAGGAAACAGCTTGCAGTCATCTCTTCAGACTCATTTTGTTCTTGCCATGGTGTTGCATGATTTCCTCCCGCGCTATCTTCAAGCGTGCTGTCAGGAAGAGGCAGCTCAGTGTCCTCAAGTTGATCTGCTCCCATATCCTGACATGCTTGCCCAGCACAGCAAGCTGAGCGGCAGGCATCCCTCTTTCCCCACCCTGGCAGCACATGAAGACATTGTCCTTTTCTCCCACTCAGCCGGGAGGGCTCCAAGAGCTTTCTAATCAGCTCACTGTCAGCCTGCTTCCTCTCATCATTTAAAACAAGCCCATGATAGGTTTACAGCTGCCAAAGCTTTTACTTGGATTCGAAACACGGGAGTGCTGGAGGGGTAGGTTTTAGCTGCCAGGACAGATTACCAAGGAGGCAGCGATCTGGGGAAGATGGCCCCTTTCCTCTTGCTAGAAGTACTCTGAGAGGATAAGAAATCAGCAGTCTGGCTAGCCAGTTCAGCTTGCAATTGCTCATATTTCACTGACCTGATTCTGCTGCTCTAAACATGAATACTGACATGGCTGTGATACACCCTGGCTACGAAAAGGCACAGTTTCAGCTTTTATTCTCATGTGTTCAGGGTGCCTGTGAGGACTATGAAAGCCAGGCAAAATAAAAAAAAGTTTAAAAAAAAATGATTTTGGGAAATACTTGTCTTGTGTCAGCTCAATTTTTCAGAAGCTGTGCTCTTCTTCTCCATGTACAGCATGTACCATGGGTATCAAAAAAGAACATGCGAAATCACCAATTGCCTTTGAAAACCTTGATATAAGTCATTAACTGTTACTGCAATCACAACTCCATAACTCTGAGAAAATTTGTCATCTACGACAGACATCTTACTAGATTAAACGTATTACAGAGTGTATACCAGCTTCTGGTATTCAGTAGTAAGCTTTTTTCTTCCTCCTCTCTACCTTTTCCTTCACACGAGGGTGGAAGTGGCCTGCATTGACAGAGAGCTAGAGCAGGTAATGTAGTGGTGTAGCCCTTTGGAGAATCTTTGTGAAGAGTGAGTGCCTGGAGTGGATGAGAATGGGACAGCAGACAGAGGCCTTCCTCTGAAAACATTCGAGGTTTCCTGGCAAGAGCAGTCTGAAGGGCAAACTGGAGCCAGATGTGTTCTGACAGGTAAAGCTGTATCCATCCAATGCAAGATGTGATGCCTGACTTTTCTGGTGATTCCCTACTCATCCTTGGTGTGGGAAGGTGATGATAAGCCTGAATTGCACCAGAAGGATATGTTCCTGATTTGGAGCCTTGGAGATATGGAGTGTGAAGGTGGTGGAGTTGTTTTTGGAGTTGGTTTGAGATGGGAGGTAGGCTGCATGGGCCAGAGGGAGAAGGTGAACAAAGCTGGGGTCCCAGGTTCATGGATACATGGAAAAATGTCTCCTTTTAAATATTTTGAAGCCACATAGGATCTGCCTCCAAGTCTTTCTTGGAGCTGTGTACCCTCCTTACATGTTAATACATGATTTTTTGGAAATTGTTGTGCTATTAGAACACTAAAACAAAACCCAAATGCCCTGAAGACCATACCTATACAGAGTATACAGAAAATGAGGAGACTGGGCCCTTGTATTGCCCTACACTGCTTTCAGTATTCATCAGAAGACGTGCTCTGGAGTAATGGGCTTCGTGTTGTGGGCAGTGACATTATTCCCGACACATTCCACTCATACCATATTCATGTGGAAAAAATTCCTTTCTGCTGGTATGTCACTGACATTTAGCATCAATTATTGAATGTAGTTGACATGTTAGGTAACGAATTTCATGAAAATCAAAGTAGATAGTCTTCTTTAAACCACTGGACAAATGCAGATGCATAAGTTGCATGTATACACTGTGATCTGCAGTTTACATAAGAAAATGATGCAGCTGAAATATGTCCTTCTTTTTTTGTCTCTCTTTTGCTCTATGTTGGCTGTCTGAAAAATATACGTAGTCTATTGTAATGTGGATTTTAAAGTGAAGATACCAACACTAATAGGACAAATTATGATGCAATATCTAGGCTTCATTAGTTACTTTAAAGCACTTCTTTCACATTACAAAATTTCATTTAGGAAAACCAGTTCTGCTTTTTGATGTGGGTTAGTTCCCCTCTACCTGTGATTATTGAGTTTACCATGTAAAAAGAAACAACTGTTCTTTCTAACACCAGACTACTTACAGGATCAGCAAGTTGGTCTAATTTCTTCTGGTGCTGGAAATACATAAGCTTTAATCATGAATCAGATACACACCCTCTGAAATGTGTTAGCTCATCAAAGCCAAAGGCCCACTAGCCTTTAAAGAGAAGACATTATTATACATGCTGCATAATACCTGATCTTTATATTATATAGTTTGGTTTTAGTTCCACAGTTTGATGTGTATATACTTGTGTTTGATGTGTGTGTATGTATATACACTGGTTTCAATCCAGGTGTAATGCTGACCTACAGAAGGTCAGGCTGGGCCTTCTGACGTTCCATTTTAGCTTTCTCCACAAGTGTGGAGAAGTAACATGGAAGCCCTGCTTATAGCAATTTCTCATGGATTTTATATTTCCTCAGTCTCAGTAGTGCCTTGAATTTATTCAGGGCTGTTTTCCACAGTGTCTAGTAAGAAAATATTCTTTGCTTCCCTTTGCTACACTACTGTGTCAGAAAAACACTTTCCTCGGTTGTATTTGCAAAAAGTGCTGCAAAACATTGTCCATCATTCCTCACTTTCTGCAAAAAGGAGAGTGGGCTTCACTTGTGCATGGGATTTATTTTCTATTTTTAAAAAAATTGTCCCATTGTTTGCTTCTACAGCAAATCATCGGAGCGTCTGAGTCCATCTGCTTTTAAGAATCCTTATTGTTCCTCCGGGAACAATAAACAGCACGCTACCAAGAGCCCATGAAGCTGGATTATAGTTTTCATGTATTTCTGTTCCCAAACACACAAGCAACTGAAATATTTGAGTGAAGTGGAAGTGCTGCTCAGGGTTTGCGTGGAGCTGTTGGGTATCTCTGGCATTCTGTACCGGGCAGGAATTGGAGTCCCTCACACAAGCCTGTACCTCTTGCAGGGAGCTCCTTCTCACAATACAGGCTGTGCATCAGTAACTCTGCTGCTACATCCTGTTCAGGTGGCAAGGAGCTCCCCTGAGCCTCTGAGTACCCAAAGCATTTCTCCAGGGGAAGAGCCTCCCTTGGGCTTGGTTATCTCCAGACTACGTCCCTGTCATTGACAGCCTTACTCATGGACCTCCAACACCAGACAAAACTAAAATGAGATGAAATTTTATTTCACCAAGGGGGGAGTCTCATTGCAAAGTCATAAACAAAGGGTCAGAACCCCAAATATGTGAATATTATTCATGGGTCAAGGCTTAACCCCTAGGTTGCCTTATGCTGCTTACCCACAGCTTCTGAGACCTGCCTCAGCCCAGATCAAGTGCAGATGGGGCTCCTTTTTCCCTGCTGTCACTATCTACTGAATGAATGAAGTGATCTACATGATCTAAGGGACTGACAGATGCTGAGATGATTTTTTTCTTAAATAACATCACATGATTTAGCCACAAAGACTGATGGATGCGTGGAATAGAAGGGTTGCTGCTGAAGGTCAGCACCCTCAGATGTTCAATTAGAGTGTTTGAAGTCACAATAAATTTTTCCAGGCAAACAAAATGAGGTTCCAAATAAATCAAATGCATCTTGTCAATCACGTCGTATCTTTTTATGTATCATAAGGAAGCAGAAATAACTCAAAACTTTGAAATAATTCCCGGCTATCCGTAGTTACTTTGAGGGTCTATGAATTGGTTCATTTGTGAATGCCAAGAAATTGTGTCTGTAACACAGCTAGCCACTAGCATGGGAGCAACTCTGCAGGCGTAAATTGAAATGTGACCTAATCGGAGAGCTGTGGGAGAGGCAAGCTGATTAAAAAGGAAGCACATTGGGTCTGATGGAGATCAGTGCTGACAGGAAAGGAAGGGGCGACGGGTAGTCTCCTAAAGGTGGCTTAAAACCTGTCCTGTCCAGCTGGGAAAGCTGGAGCAAATACAGCAGTAAATTCTGGAATGGGATGAGTGCTTTATGTCAAAATAATGTAACAAATTCCAGCCTCAAATAAATGTAGAAACCCAAATTCTGAGCTGTGCCCGAGGCCCTGATCCTGAAGACGATTACATGCATGAAAAAGCCCAGTGAATGCAGGTCTATTCATGCATGCGCAAACGCTCACAAGATTGGGGTTTTGTTGTGCACCCCCTGCAATCCACTGGGCAGGATAGTCATCAGCCTTCACTGCAGCCCATGTTTTCTCAGGGAGAGCTAGAAATCTAAACAAAACACATAACAAACCTGAGGCACATTTCACATCTGAGTCACTGAAAGTTTGTACAGTAAACACATGTATACAAAACTGGACAAGTTTATTTTCCACAAGATGAGCCGGTTTTGTAATTTTTCTTTTTACTTATATGGAAAGGGAGGAAATTCCTCCTCCCCCATTCCCTGACCATACACTTTGTGAATCTTTGGAAAGCTATGAAACAGCACCAGAAGCAAACAAGTACTTTCTTTAATGAATAAATATTTACCACAGCCAACTTGGATACCTAGGGTTGAAGCTGATTTCCCTAAAACATGCACCAGGGACTCTCAGGGCTCGATCCTGCCCAGACTGAGGCATGCTTCCTGCAGCAGCAGCTGCTCCTCATAATGCATGGCTAAAACCCTGGGCAAGACCACAGAGCGCTTTGACAGAGCTGGATTGGCTGATGAATTATCCAAATAATAATAATTCAAACCTTTCTACATATGCCGTTTCACTTTACTGGATGTCTCTGATGGAATTCTGTATGTGAAGTTGTTAGTTTGTTTGGCCAATGAAGCACATTGAGCAGGAGTCTGCAAATGGACTTCTCCACAGATGCCCTTAAAAGAACTCCTAGTACTAGAGGAGATCTCTTGTGACAACAGAAAGAAAACACATATTCTTCCCTGCAGCTTTTCTTTTTTAGGAAGCGTAGGACTAGGGAGGTGATCATCCTCCTGTACTCAGAACTGATGTGGCCCCACCTCAAGTACTGTGTTCAGTTTTGGGCCCCTCACTACAAGAAAGACATTGTGGCCCTGGAGTGTTTCCAGAGAAGGGCAACCAGAGCTGAGAAGTGTCTGGAACACAAGTTTTGTGGGTAGCGGCTAAGGGAAGTGGGATTGATCGGTTTGGAGAAGAGGAGGCTCAGGGGAGACATTGCTCTCTACAACTGCCTAACAGGAGGTTGTGGCGAAGCAGAGG
The DNA here is from genome assembly GCF_019232065.1 of Centrocercus urophasianus. Lineage (NCBI taxonomy): Eukaryota > Metazoa > Chordata > Aves > Galliformes > Phasianidae > Centrocercus > Centrocercus urophasianus. The sequence goes on from NW_024884711.1 coordinate 32,904,522, forward strand.
TCAGCCTCATCTCTCAGGTAAAAGCAATAGGACGAAAGGGAATAGCTTTAAGTTGTACCTGGGCAGGTTCAGACTGGATATTAGGAGAAGTTTCTCCAAAGAAAGGGTGGTAATGCGTTGGCACAGGCTGCCCAGGGAGGTGGTGGAGTCACCATCCCTGGATGTTTTCAAGAAAAGGGTAGTGTGGCACTGAGGGATGTGGTTAGTGGGCATGGTAGGGATGGGCTGATGGTTGGATGATCTTTGTGAACTTTTCCAACCTTAATGATGCTATGCTTCTATAAATCTTTCCAAAACCAAGTGGAGCCCCATACTTTGTTCCAACAAAAAGGATTGGGAGGGGGCTGCATAACCAGAGACCCCTTTCCCTGGGAGGTCCCTGATCAGGCACCTGGCAGAAACCCTTAAGCTGAGGTTGTGGGTTCTTAATGTTGTACTACGGGTTCTGGTCACCTGAGGAAAAATTCCAGAGTACATCAACGCTTTTCCTTTCATCCTTTGTCAGTTCTGAATTGGAAAAGTTAAAAGCACTGGGATCAAGGGGCAAAATAAAATCTTTCATTTGAAGCAGTAGAAATGTTGAACAAATTTAGAACTTCAAATATGATTTTGACATAAAGCTGCTGTTAATTCACGAAACAGAATATCATTTGGCGAGTTCAAAACTATAATGTATTATGTTCCCAATTGAGGCATATTTGTCAGCCTACTGGAATGCCATTATACGAGGAGCCCTCCTTTTTATTTATGATTGTGACTCTCTACAGTGTACAATTTGAGGTCTCATCTGGTTGTGTAAAGGGCACTGGATCAGCATTCACAAGACATGAGATAACTTCTCCACTCCTGCGGTAGATGACCTGTCAAGCAGCCCCTGTCACTTCCCTCTGTTCACCCTCTGCTCCCTGAAGAGGAGGAAGGCAAGCACTGGGCTGGGGCTGGAGGGTCTCTCTTTGCATGGAACTTCAGTTCAGTTCCCACAGCTAGATACAACTGCAGCCCACTCAAAAAACTCACACTGTGGTTCCTGTGGATGAGTTACCAGCATCCTCAGACCCTCTAGATCTCAAGCTTGGGAATGAACTTGAGAAAATGCGTAAAACTGCCCACATATGACCAGAGAAGAAACGATGAGAGGGCTATCCACCTGTGCTGAAGGAAGACTTTGCTAAAAGGACTAATTGCCCTAGTCTGAAGGTTATTGTTTCATAATTTTTTAACTCATTTTATTCTTTATATCCCTGGAAAATTTTAGTTGCTTGATAGTTTAAACAACAGTGGCTTATGGAAAAGATAGAAGCCCTTACCTGAATTTATTATGTGGAAAATAAACCACCACAGATTTATTGCCACCTTTACTTCTCAGCTGCCTCAGTGCACTCAGATGCTCTGACCTGAAGCCCAGCCCTGCTGCCACATGGAAGTGCAGGCAGCCAGGAAGGATCTCATCACATTGAGAAGCCTAACTCATCACAGTGCAGCTGGAAAATTCTCCTGGTTCTGACTCAAGACATTTCTAGATGGAGTTTCCGGGCTTATTCTGGAGTGTTTTGCTTCAGCCAAGCTCTGTCAGGGGCCGCCAAACTCCTCCTCACCCATTCCTTCAGTGCCAGCTCACAGACTCTTGTGCCACAATCTCACACATCTCCATTTCACTTTGTCTCTTTCTCTCCTCTGCTTGTCACTCAGCACTCCGTTAGCCTAAGGGAAGGTGCAACATCTGTCCCCCTCAGTGCCTTTATGTTCTTCTCCCCACCCACTCTGGCAGCCAATGTTTTTGTGTTCACACCAATTACAAAGGATGGAAATAATGCTGAAGAGACCTGTCCCTCCCAAGATATCATTGTGAATTGGCCTGGCTCCCTCTCCTTGTAGGCAGCCTACATCTCCTCAGTTCCCTCCCTCCCACCCTTCCCTCCCAGTCCCCTCAGTGGCTGTGCAGTCCCATTTAGCCACAGCAAGCAACTGCTTCAAAAGTGGCTTAAATACAGAACCTGCCAAACTCTTGTTGCAGAGAGCTTCAGCAGCATCATACAGTTGTATGCACACAAATAAAGTATACAACTTTATTTTCTATGTTTAATGATTTTAAAAGTTAATTCTCCCCCATGCTGATCTAAAGGTGCAGGTGCCAACTCCCTGCTACGGGCTCTGCAGCTTCTAATTCTATCCCACTTACCATCTACTGCCAAGCTTTGTAACAGGGCTGAAAAGTACCGTCAGACAACTTATTTCTCCAATAATCACAGGAACATGGTAGAACAGTTAGTAATCAAAAATCAGTCCAAACTTTAGAGCATGATAATTTAGTGCAGATGTACCCCTTGGATACCAAACACTGCTTCTCTCCCACAGTGCAACATACTTTTAACCACATTTGTCATTGAAAAACTTTCTTTAAAAGGGAGAAAACAGATAGGTCAGTCCAAAATGTGTACTGAAGAGCACTTCTTTAACTCTGAAATGGCAGCTAAGTGACAGAAATGCGTTAAGAACAGGGGAAGGATGCTGTAAATCACCTTCTCACTCAGCAGGTTGTTACTATGAAGTGCTACAACTGCAGGGTACAAGACTAAAACAAGAAAACAAAAAAGTCGGAAGATAGTGATATGAGCCAGCTTGTTCTGTGTCCTGCTGTAACAACCTCTTCCTGACAAGCTGAAAAAAAACTTATACAGTGTATGGTGCATTAGATTATTCAAAGTTTCTCATTATTCCAAGGGGGATCATCATGTCCCAACATGAGTTTCATGACATAAATCGTTCCCTGTTTCTGCTCATCCTCTGCAAGTGTGCTTGTACTGAGAGTGCCTTCTGCAGTGTTCAAAGCTTTGTTTTCTTTCTTTCTTCACTTATGTTGTTATGCAGGTGCTGCATGCTGGGAGAAGGGTTGAAGCTGGAGAAAAAGACTTTTAGTTTGGGGGTACTCAGACCTGCACAGTTGGAAGGGTCTGTGTGCTGGAGACACACAGGCTTCGATGTCATGGTTTGAGATACCTCCTACATCTCACCACACACTGAAGAAGCACTTGTGTTGACCAGTGCTACTGGTTTACTTACCCATGCAGCTCAAATGATTGCTAAGAGGACGTGTGGACAGAGTTTGTTTCAAGCACAGAGCAAATGCCAGAAAGCTACCTGATCAAATGGCCCTTTCTCTCTTTTAAGATAACACATCAGAGAGAAATGCATGCTTAGCCTTGCTTTTTCTCAGCTTAAGTGCATACTTGCCTGGTGTCTGACTATCAGCCATGTCCAGCACGAAACATAAACCAGCTGTGCTGCCACTCTGATAGGTAGCAGTCCAGGTTTGCCTCTGGGCAGATATTTACTGCTGCGTCTGGCTTTGCTTTGCCATATACTTAACCTCCCTTTTCCTTTCTACATTTGTTTTGTTTTTATTAAATTTCCCGTCTGAATCCTCTAGTCTGTATTTCTAATGTCAACAATTGCTTTTATCATGGATAATCACTTCCTTTTACAAAGGGTGTACCATCCTACATGCATTTCAAATTACATTTTATGGACAAACACTGAAGTACAGTATTTGGCAGTACATGCAATTATATGTATTTATAGTAATCTAATTCTAAGGTATGAGAGCCAAGAAGTAAGTTAGTTGCCATTTTCTTAATCATGTACTTAGTTGACAATGTAGTTACTTCTACTAAAGCCTAATGAAGTTTGCATTGTGATAGTGATATTTCTGGAATAAATTATGTGATATGGTTAAGTACGCTATGAACAGTCATAAAAGCACAAACCATTTCTTTAGCTCTCCACAAGTAAAATCTGAAGTCATTAGAGAGGATAAACATCTATTGATACATAGGTTGGAGAAAGAATATGTACGTCTCCAAATAAAGAAGGTTATTTTTGTTAACAATGATCCAGAAACCATTTCTTGTCCCTTTTACCAATATTGGCACTGATTTCATGCAATAATTTTACCCTTTCAGGGCTTTATTTTCCATATGTACAATATGTGGGATGGAATAGTACTCAAAAGAAACATGCAGATCTTTGGGAAGGTAAAACAACAGGCTTTATTTCTGTTTCATTCATTCTGGTTATGAATTTAAGGCAACAAACCCATTTCTGTCAATCTTCCCACAGGATTCTTCCTCTGAGATAGCACTGCCCTATCCTAAATGGTCTGAATGCACTACACCAACTTGTATTTGCTTCACAGGCACATGCTATAGAGGAAAAAGTAGGATATCCATGATCCTGCATGTAGTTACAGTATGTTAGTACGGATGGATCAGGATGGTAAAGAGATGCCTGAGGTGAGCATTTGGTTTTCTTTCAGTTTTACATCTCCTTGCTTCCCCTGCTTCCAAGGAACAGTTTCCTCACATCACTCACATTGGCCTGACTTGACTTCTACTTTTCTGCAATCTGCAGTAGGGTTTATTGTCTTCCCTAAATCCACTGCTTGCTATAAAAGTTAGTTCTTTTCTCAGACATTTTAATTGCTAACTGGCTTCCTTGTGCTCTTTGCAGAGCATTGTTCCGTGTTGCTGATGAGGTCACTATGCCTCCAAACAAAACCCCACCTAGCACTGAGTTTCCTGGCAGAGTTTGGAATATGCTGCCGGGGCCTCCCCTAGCTCAGAAACTCTTTCTACACCATTTCATCCTCAGCAGCGTCCTGAGCATTGCACGGGGGCTTCCCCATTGGATTCTTGTGTTCTGCAGCAGCCATCCCATCTCGTCCTAGCTCATGTGTAGCTTGAAAGTTAAAATTTTCAGCCTAAAAAGTCATCTTGCTCCTGCCTTTTCTGTCCTCAGCACTGTATAAATGGTGCTCTTTCCCATGTGCTGCTTTTTCATGCAGGCATTTTTCACATGCTTCTTCGGATCACCTCTGGAAACCCTCTTCACTGCCTTATCTGCTTTGTGCTGTATCAGGTTTTCTGGGAACACCACAGTATGTGAAATAGCTTAACATGAATAATGGTCCCACTGGCTTTCAGGCTGAACCCTTTTGTTGTCAGCATCTCAAGTATCCATTGCTCTGATAACTAATTCCTTGATGCTCTTCTAATACTACTCAGATCGCTGCCCAAACATCAGACCTGTCTGCCGCTGTTTGGCATTCCCTGTGGACTCTGATCTTGAGCTTGACTCAATTTTATGTTTTGGGTCCCTTTCCTGGCTATTGCCAGGTAAATCTGATTGCAGAAGAAAGAGCAAAAGTCAGTTTCGAGTCTCTGGGCAACCTCCTGTTTTGAGCATCATCTCTTGGAATCGAGCCCATCTCCAAATGGTAAATGGCTTCTCTCTGCTGGGATGCATCTCAGCCTGGTGTCATCTTTGGAAGCCTGGCAGAGGAGTGAGTGATGAAGGTACCACACAATTCTTGAGCTCCTTTCTCATTGTCACGCAGACTGCATTTGTCACTCCACTCTACAGTTTCTTGCACATCAAGACCAGCAGCCACACAGCAGGGAGCTTCCTGTTAGTGCTAACTCTACACAAACCATGGCTTGGTTTCACTATGACAGTAATGAGTGGAAATACTGCTCTGTGAGAGTTCTGCCTGTTTCCTCTAATCTTTACATTCAGTTCTGCCATGTACCTCTTACCATCTGAGCTGGCATACCAATTTGGAGGCTGTGCTGTGAAGCTATTCAAGATTAAATCTGGCATTAGAAAATTAGAAAAAAGAGATTTTTTTCCTGTATTTTTTTAAGTCTGATTGGGGATCAGTCTTCACTAAATCTTGTCTCATGAACAGTGGTGCCATTTGAGAATCAGAGGCGGTGCAGTACAGTGCCAGAATGGAAATAAGAATGGACACCACATGTGGGATGCAACCTAGGACAGGTAGCAATGTACCCTGCTCCCTGCCACTATGCCATCAATGTGGTGACTCTTTACTGCTGAGCAGCATGACCTGGCCCCAGGCACACACCCATCACTTAGCAATAACTGCAACACTGGCTCAAGACAATTCCTCTTCACACAGTGCGGCAAGCCAAAAGGTTGGACATCCATATTTTGTATCATGGATCCACAGCTGATGCCAAGCTGATCTGCAGTGTCTCTTGTAAGGTGAAGAAAAGTCTTCATCCCATTGGGAGCATCCATAGCATTCCTGACCATATCATGCAGTGGGATCCAAGGGTTTGTTGACATCATTAGGAAAAAATGAATCCTCCCTTCTGGCACTTTCTGCCTCTGTTTTTGTGCTCTCAGAGGTCAATGATGCTGCTGTATGTGCTCTGCCTGGCAACACATGAGAAGTTTACAAGAGGGACAAACTCCGCATTGTACAGATGAGCTCAGGGAAATGGGAGTGGAGAACAGGTTGCTGCTCATCACCAGAGATCTCCTGAGTCCCTCCCTGGGGTGGGGACCTGGAAGGGAATAGCCTCTGTGTACTTAGGCTTTGCTTAGAATAGATGCGTGATAGATGTTTTGGGAGTCAGAGACAGGCAGTCTAAAAGCTCAGAGCTCTGGAAAAGATTTGTCAGTTTAAGTCCATATATAAAACTGGGCAAAACAAGTGAAAAATGGTTTGTTTGACAAGCCAGTCTTCCTGGGCATTCAGATTTGGATTGATGGGGAAATGTTGCTCTCAGGACTTCACCAGCCCTTGCCTGAGCCACAGTGGGTGCTGCACAATGGGCCAGGACTTTGGCTGCCCCATTGGTATGCCTTGTTCAGTCCCTTACTCAACAAAACTCGGGTCTTAAGATTTGGGTTGCAGAGCTAGCCCAAGCAGTGCCATTTTGATTTCTTTAATTTGAAAGACAGATTCATATTATTTCCCAGATGTTGCTGTTTGTGTTTGAGTAACAGCACATTCATTTGACTTGGCTGACATGTGGTTCTGTATCTCAGACTGTGCTGTGTTTACTGATACCCAGTTCCCAGACCAGCTGAAAGATGCTCTTGAGGTCTCCAGGAGCCGGGGAAAGATAACTATTTAGAGAGAAGTAGAATTGCAACTCAATGATACTGAAGAGTTTCAGCAAATGTTTAAAATACTATTTTCTCAGCCACCTATTTCTTGCTTTGGTATCCTCAGGAACCGTGAGGCAGTTATGAGATATATTGTCTGGGTGTAATGTTCAGATTGCACTCTTGTTTCTGATTCACATTAAGAAATCTAGTGGCCAGGCCTTTTCTGCACAGTTTGCAGGGATGCTTTCTCCCTTACTTAGTTACCTCTGGCTCAGAACCACAAAAGACTGGCTCCTAGCACCTCCAGGAGCCTCTCTTTTTGTACAGAATGTGTCGCGGGGGAAGTGCAGGGCTTTAAAATTGGGTTTCTACAATTGTATGGAAGAGAGACACAGAGGACATGAAGAGCCAAAAACACGACTGAAGCAGTATCACCTTGAATCCAGAGGGAATATCCATGTTGCTGGCTTGGTTTTAGTTTGGAGCCAATATGACAAAGCTTGTCTCTCACTCTTAAGTTTAATGTTTGCTTTCAACCCAATTAATTTATTCTGCAGGTTGCAAGTGCTTCAGCCAAGCTGTCTTCATTATGGAAGCAAATTCTTGACACATCCTAGCTGATGATGGCAAAGAGACAAACCCTTTGCTGTTTTGTTTATTCATAAGAATGTTTGAGAAATTCAATTCCTGTCCCTAATGAGGAGTTAGTTTTTAAACATGTCTCAGCCCATCTCAGAGCATTGCTGCTCAGGAATTGGGGAAAATGTTGTGTACACTTGAGAAGTGTAGAAATTGTGCTCTTTTTTGTTGCTTTTCTATTGCATTTTCATGGGAGGAGTTGAATGTTTTCCTGCTAGTCTGACTACCTGAGCCTGGAAAAGCAAAGCAGAAACAGTGAGGACTTACGCTCGCTCAACTCAGTCCTGGCATCTGGAAGTGTCTGAAGTACACGAACCGCAGGCACTGGCCAGGTCAGTGCCTCTTGCTGCCACTGTCCTTCATGTAGCCACATAGGTTGGAATCTGCATTGACCAGCATGCAGCTTGGCTGTGTTTCAGGGATTCCTAGGTTTGGCAAGCATGTTTTATGGGCTTGCTGCTGCAGCTGTTATTGCTAACAGATTTCCCATCACTGCATTCAAGCAGGGTTATTTCATACTTCTCTTTGCAACTTGGCATGATATTTCCTCTTGTAAGAATTGTGTTTTACTTTGAGACACTGCAGATCAGAGAGCAGGGTTATATTTAGATCTTCTTGTTAGAATAATGGCAGTGGGAACCTGAAAAGGTGAGAGAGGGGAAAAAAGCTTTCTGACCAAAGAGTCCAGGCTGGAAGGTCAGCTCTGCTACTGCTGTCACAGTCATTTACAACCACAAGCTGACTTTAGCAGATAAGAAACCAAACCAAGGTTCTCTTCATAATCTAAGTGTTCACATCACCCGCTGATGCCAATGAACTGTGTGCAGGTGTGAGGAGCTCACTGAGAAATGGCTGTGCCTTGAGAACCATCACAGTTCTCTGTCCCCCCCACTGCAGAGCCATCCTCCGCCCTGTCATGCAGGATTATGATCCCACATCATGGCTCCTGAGACCAGGCACTGCATGGTGGTTTTCTCTAGGAGATCTGATTTGCTAATTAAAAGTGGTGAGAGTCATCTTAGTTTTGGATAAGTGCACTGTTAAAGCATACACCTGAGATAGATAGCCCATATTCTCTTTATCATCCACCAGAAAAACGAGTGCTTCCTGGGAGGTAGGTATTTTAGATATGTACTTCGAGAGGAGATGGCTTATGCCTGAGATGTCATGTCACTAATGAAACCTCCACTAACTGTGGAAGGACCTTGATGCTGCTAGTTCAGACACATCTACACATCAGACATCTACACTGGGTCTGAGTCCTGACTAACCTGGAGTAAGCTATCCATGTATTTCAGGGGAGGAAGACTAGTGACTCCAGGGGATGCCACCCCACTGTCTCACAGACTTTCTGTGCCTTGACCACAGAAGCGGCCATGGTGGTCCCAGCAGGCTGAGTACTCAGCCTTTAGATGTCAGCTGAGATGTCACCGTATCAAGGGACCCTCGGACTCTCTGCGGTAAGGGTAATTCTATGCTGGAAATGGTAGAGGTTCATATTAAACTAGATGTGGACTTAACTGTGACCAAGAGACTCCCTCATGCCTTACTTCTGCAGAGTCAGGAGAGAGCTTGAACCTTTTCCCAGTGTGTTATGAAGCAGCACAGGGAGACATGTCTGCTCCCCAAAGCAGAGGGGAATCACTTAAGGACTGTTGGTGGGAGTAGAAGCTGAGGGAATACAAAAAGCTGGATTCGTGCCTTTGGATAGTGCTTCCTGCGTGCACCGAGGGAGAAGGCTGTGTGTTCAACTTGCCCTCCTGCTTTAATGAAAAATGCATTAGGGAGGCCAAAACATGAGGAGCTCTGTAAATAAAAGGCAAACAGATAAGATGGAGTTTCCTATGATCTCTCCAGAGCCACAATGTCTCATCTTCATCATTTAATTACAGATGCAAAGTTGAACAAGTTGCCAAAGTAAACTGTCCTGAAACAGCAAATATTCTGGGCACAGAAGCAGCCTTTTGATAAGATTTCTTTCTTTTTTTTTGATAAGGTCTGTGAAAAGAAATGAGAAGAGAGCTGCTGGCAGCACTTGTGCTTTTTGTAAACTATGTGCACTTCTTCTGGGGTTTGTTTACTGGCTTGGGACTGCTATCTGTGTCTCAAGAGCCCTTAGCAGCGTTACTATATTTTGACAGAACCCTTGTAACACCATAATGTAGTTGCTGTATTTCAAATCACCTTGACCGTTAACTAAACAATTCAGAATGTATTTGTCACAGCTTGCAAACATTTCTGTAAACAGTTGACTTAATTTCTGTTCACTTAAAACCATATTCAGGAACCTTGCTCATTATTTTTGTCTGAAACTCAGCTTGAAAGAATTGCTCTGAATTAGATGTTGGGGGAATAGGTTTGAAACTTTTTCCTGCTAGTTCATTAACTCAGTTTAATAGATTCCGTGGGAGATTATTTTCTCTATACAGTGGTTATTTAAGCAATAGTTTCTATTTTTTCCAAATATTTATAAACCAGTTAGTTCCTCTGATATATTTATTGATACCTTGGAGCAACTTATTGCACGTATAATGGAGAGGAATGGATAAGGTTACATCTACTATAAAACTAGGGCATTTTTATTTATACTTTAAATACTTTTGTGCGACTTCTGAAGGTGGTGTACAAAGGAAAGGGTTGTGCTCTTGTACTTGTTTATCTTTACTATATTGTTAGTGAATTCTTTCTTGTGTCGTGCTTTGTGCGTGGCTGAAAAAAGTCATTAGGATTAGAGTCAAACATTAACCTTGTGACCTTCTTGTTTATATACCTACTGTAAGTCTGTTCTGCTTGTGTTTCTGCAGTCAGTAAAAGCAAACTTGTGTGCACAGTCCCTGGATGGCAGTGGGCAAACTGAGATGTTTGTCAAGATCACTGATTGCACATCCCTTCAAACCCAAAGCTTCAAAGGCATGTCTGTGGCTGGCTGAAATTAACCCAGAAGGTGGCTTTTAAAATGTCTCTCTCCTTTTAAAAATAGTAAGCTGACACAAACAGCATCTTCTCCCAAAGCAGTGATGCATAGTGCAGTGAATGGAATACATGTTTTAAGATCAGCCCAGCTTGGTAAGTGAATACAGGCCATAAAATTCAAAGGAAGCAGATATACCATCTGTCCCTACAACAGTCCCCTGACAATGCACCTGGGAAGACTGAAAAGGGTTAGACACCCCAGACGTTCCTGGTTTTTTTGCAAAGTTCTTGTTCTTTCCATTCCTCAGGCTTTTTGGAATGCATTCTCCATGAGAACAGCATGTGGGAGAGGGAAATCACTGACCACTCACAAGGCAGAAATTGTTTGTGTGTAGCCACACTGGATAAAACCAAAGGATGGTGCCTTGGCTTCTCCACCTCCAGGAAGGGGTTTCAGGTCCCCTGAAAAGCAGTGTGTTCAGAGAGGTGTGTGTGCATGTTTACCAACACAGCCCCAACAGGAAAAACTCACTGTGCTCACGGAACTGTTCTGTGGAAGGATGCCTACCAAGGCGGTGGCTGAGTGCAGATGCTGCTGCAGTAGAAAGGTGAAAGACAAAAAGTCAGACTTCAGCTGGGACAAATGTATTTCTGCTCATGCTATGATAGGCAACACCAGCTTTTTCCACTTGATCAGAGATGGTTGAGGACGTGCTGAATGCAAGTGGCTGCTCAGGGGATGTCCCACAGAGCTGCCGTGATGTTGCTGGGAGTCTGGCTGCAAATCAGCATCTTCGCGCATACCTTGAGTGGGTACCAATGGACATAATTCTACTTCTTGTGCCAGGTGCTGCATCTTATCTCTGTGAGAATGAGAGCGGGTGCTCTCCTCTGAGAGGTTGTTGTCAGAATGAGGATTCCTACAGCCCCACGGCCAGCCAAAGCCCACCACCCTTTTCCCCTGTTCTCCTCATCATACATCTGACTGGGTTACCTTGTCCCCACAAGAACTGCTGTCACAGTCACAGTTGCCTTCTTTGCTGGCTTCCTCTCTGGTCCCAAGTCAATCTCATCTTGCTTTTCCCCTGCCCCCCCCTCATGTGTAGGCTCACATGTCAACTGTGCCAGATACAGAAAAGAATATTTGATTGTAGCAATGTCTTTATGAGAGCAGAGTGTTCTGTAATTCCATTATCAAGTACATCATGTGTTTTGATCACATCAGAAATTAATTCAGTCCATCAGTGCTTTTTTATTGTCGGTACAAATCACAGCAAGACTTTTTAGAAAAATTCCTAACAAAGCAATTTCTCTTTAAATTGGGACATTTTAAAATTGATGGGCTTTTTTCAGTCCGTGAAAGTCAGCGCTGTGAGCTCCCCAAGCGCTTCACAATCCTTGAAGATACCGCTGAAGGCATAGCAAATTTTGAACACGTCCCTGGTGGATATGCAATACAGTTGCAAATGCACAAAGTGTTTGAGCAGAGCTCCTCCATGGAAAAGTAGTGTCAAGCAGAGGTAACTCACTGGTAAAACACAGTCTTTGTAAATACTGGTCGTGCTTTTCAGTGGATCAAAGATGTTGTTTTCAATGTAGGGCCTCCTTTCAGAGAGCAAACAGGCAAGGGCCCAGCCTGTTCTGAACTGGGAAGAGACCTTGGAAAACATGGAGGTTGTAAAATCAAATTAAATTCTTGCACCAGTGGAAACCAAGTGATGATTTTATATTTCTTTAATGTTTTATAGAGCAAGATCCTGAGACACAGAGCTTGTTTAGTTTCTGCTCGATCCCCAGCAGATGTGAGAGTGACAGATGGAGAAGTATTCAGTGACTCTTGGAAGTCTTTAAGAGACAACAGATGCCTCCTAACTGTAGACGAATTTCTCAGAGGTGCAGAACAAAAGAACAAAAGAGAACAAGGAGCCAGCCCTGCTTTATCAAGGTACTGATGCAAACTGGAGCTGCAATGCAGAGCAGGCAGTGCTTGGGACTGCCAGCAAACATAAAAGGAGATGCAGACGTGGAGGGGACAAAGCAGTAAACCCGGGGACACAATGTGCCTCAGGAAGTGCTGCCAGCTGTCTGTCCTGTCCTGTCCTGTCCTGTTCTGTCCTGCCAGAGTCCTGCTCCCTATTCCCAAGTGCTCATTTGACCCATGCAAAAACTTTTGTCTTTACCCCTTATGACTATTTAAGAAATAAATGCTGAACTGCAGTTCTGGTTCAGATATTTACCTTCTCAGTTAGAAAACAGGAATACTTGCTGTGTAGAGAAAAGGTTTAGATTATTAAGGCAGACCTTCTGTTTGGTAAAAACACAAAAAATGTTGGATAAAGAATAGCTGTTAATCATGTAATTGAGATAATGTATAGAGATAATCTAGGTGTGTATGTATGTTTGTGTGTAATCCCACTGCAGCCCTCCACTGGGACCAGACTCCTTTGCAGTCTTACTGTAACTCTATCGGAATGAGAAAACAATGGGAAGTATTGTTTTCTAGCAATATTTTAGCATTGTAAAGTAAATACTTCAGCAAGTATTTACTAGCAGGAATACTATTACCATGTTTAATGAAATTGTGATCGGTAAATGGAGCCAGCTGTAAACGTCCTGATTTTTTTTTCTCCTGAAAATATCTGAATGTCTTGGTATATGCTTTATCCTTCAACAACAACAACAACAAAATATCTATTTTTAAGGCTACAAAGAGCTGGGAGACATGGGAGACCCCAAGGGCTGTGCTGCTATAAAAATTCCATATAAAATGTTAGTGAAAAAGTATAAAACTTCACTTCCAGTATGGAGCTCTAATATTTTTAAGTGCTTTGGGGTGTTAAAAAGGAATCTGAATCTCAGAAATGCTATCAAGTATATTTAGGTTATGTGGTTAGTGTCTGTTGTATGTTAGCAATAAGTGGGCTGTTGAATAATTGTTGTAAACTGTAATGGTATTCTGTGCTGGACAGAGGGGCGGAGAGATGATCAAGGGATGTTCATCAAGGGATGCTGATTGAGGGATGCACATTCAGGGATGATAAGGGGTCTCAGCGCCCAGCTCCTCCACCAACAAGGATTGTTTTCTGTCTGCTCAGGGATAAATGGCCAAGAGAGGATTTTCTTCACTTTCTTTCTGATATAAAACTGCCCAGTGGCCAGGTGTGGAAGTGGCCTTTGGAACAGGGACCTACGTGTCCCAGTACTGTAGGAGAAATACCTCTGGGAATTCCAGACATCTAACACTAATGTTCTCTATGTTAACTAATGTTAACAGGCTGCCCAGGGAGGTGGTGGAGTCTCCTCTGGAGATGTTCAAGACCTGCCTGGATGCCTACCTGTGCGACCTGCTGTAGGGAACCTGCTTTGGCAGGGGGTTGGACACGATGATCTGTGGAGGTCCCTTCCAACCCCTACGATTCTGTGATTCTGTGATTCTCTGGAGGAGCAAATCTTTCTCTATTGACTGAGGAGGGAAATCAGGATCTCCAATGGACAGGCTTTAAGCTGTACATTAGTCGAACTTCCCTGGACAGTGGTTTGAATAGCTCCTGTAAAAAATGTCCCAGACATCTCCAAACACATCTCCCTCTGGTGTTGCTTCCATTACTTGCAGAGAATTTGGTGCTACATGGTTTTAGGGATGGAGAATAAACTTTGCAGCCAAGAGTAGTTTTCCTAAGTTTGTTTTCCTACTGTAGCTTCCTGCATCCTCAGTTGTGTTTATGAAAAAGCATTTTTGTTTGCATGGAAAAACAAACCACAGGAGTTTTCTCATCTGTCATCCCTCTGTTTCTAGAAGAACACACATGTCCTTGGTGAGAGCCCTGATCGCCAGCTGGCTGGGCTTCAACGGCAGTGCCATATGTCTGAGAGGAGCAGTCTGCAGACCACGAGCGGTAAGCAGTCAGTGCAAACAGTTAACAGATGATCCATTGGACTGCTTTGGGTCACCAATGGTGAATCCAGCACCCAGCTAAGACATTCTACTGGTATTGGGAGGGCTGATTCAGACTCATAAACTACTTGCAATTAGTTTAGCAATAATTCAATGTTGGTCCAAAAGCAGAAATAACAAAAACAGGTTTCCCCCTGCTATGCATGAGTCTTTCAAGGAGGACAGCAGAGATAGCACTGTATTTTCCATTTAGATTTCCATGGTGAAATTTGTGTCTTCGACCTTTATATACATATTATTGAGACTCACATCACCATTGCAATAAAGGTTGCAATTGCCCAGCAAGGTCTGCAGGAAAAGCCCTACAGTGAACAGTGCAGAGCTCTTGGGCAATGTGAAAAAGATGGTTGTGTGCAAGGACAGAAGAGCTTGGGGTCATGGCTGATCTCAGTTGTCGTGGACCGTGTAGAAGTAGGGCTTGCCTATTAAATTCAGCTACCACAGAACTCAGAAAATATGCCTCTTTTGGATAGAAATTCTGTTGTAAGTTGTTTCAAATCAAAGTCTGTTTTTGGTCCAGTTCCAAACTGCAGAATATGCTTTAAAGTGTCATGTTCTTACAAAAATGTTTAAAAGGCATTATTCTAATGTCATATATTTCTTCCACTGGAGTAACATGCATTTCTTTGTGATCTCCAGGGATGTTGCAAGAGGGCATTTCTGAATGCCAGACAGGCATATAACTTAATAAAATCTTTTCTTCTTTTAGAGCTGATTTATATTTCATGCTATTGGTTCCTCAAGCACATACTAGAGGTGGAATCAACTTTAGCTCCCATAGACTGTGGAGAAATTAAGAAACAAGTGATCAAAATGGAGAGGGAAATAGTGCTAACAAGAAAACAAGAACAGGACATGGAAAATGCCAGGAAAAGCAAGGAGGAGAAATAAAGGGAGGTAGCCTAAAGTCCCTGGCCATGAGAGGAAGGCTGCTTCCCATCATGGCAAAGAGCACTGGCAGGTGACCGAGGGAGTTGGTGTGCTCACTAGGGGGTAAATAGCTTTATTAAAAATTATTTTTTAAATTAAAATTTTAAGTATCACAAGAAGTTGTACCAGTTTGAGACCTTCACCGTTAACTCTGTTAATGGGTTAACTCTGAACTTCCCACTATCTGTGTGGCTGCTGCTGGATTTGATTGTGTCCTGTGCTGATGTGTGTTCTGTCCTCAGGGCCTCCCTTTCTATCAGCCCAGACACCCTGCCTTTGGGTTGGCCTCCTCCCAGCAGTGTGCACTAGGACAGCACAGATGGGAAAAGGAGATGGAGAGATGGCGAGAAAGATCCAGGTGAATACATTGGGATTTTGCTGCACAAATGAGTCCTGCAGTGAAGCTTTTGCTGTCTGTGCTGGACCACTGGTGGTGCTGCCAGAGGAACAGCACTGGCAGTAGCTCCATATCCCTTTGGGTCAAACCAGCATCTGCAGACCTTGCTCTTGGTGCTGTCTGAAACTCGGTAGCTCCCAAACAATGAGCTGTGTCCTTGTGGAGGACACTGTCCAGTTCAATTGCACAGCCTGTTCCCTCCTTCCTGCCTGCAGCCCTGCCATGCGTCCTGCTCCTCAGAGAGGCAGAATGCTGCAGCCTGTGCGTTGCAGGGACAGTGGGGAGCCTCAAAAGGAGGGGCCCCCGTTTGTGAGGAAGAATGGCAAGAGCTTCAAAACACATAGGAACATTGAGTGTCCTGGTGCTAACAGGATTGCAATTGAATGTGGACTCAGCGAGAGCAGTTACCATTAAGGGTTGGCTTTCCTCTGGGATGCAGCAGTTCAAACATAAGGCTTTGAAAGTACAGATAATTTGAGGCTCAAAGGGACGGCTGAAGGCAAAAGCTCAGAACAGCCTTTGAATTGCTGTCATCACTTTTCCTGTGTCCTTTGTGCTGAATCTGAAGTGTTGGTGCTACATGAAAGAGCCACGTCCTGGCATTGTGCAGGGGGCTCTTGTTCAAGCCAGCAGGACACATTTTCCGAGCACAGGATTTGCTGTCAGGGCTGCCCGGCTCCAGCTGCACACCATGGTGGTGGCAGAGGTCACTGCCACCTCCTTCTCCAGAGCTCCAGCCTGGGTACCAGCAAAAGAACATTGTCTGCATCACATGCTCCGTTTTCTGTCTAGCCTCTCTCTTTCTTCACTTCTTTCTCTCTTTCCCCCTCCTGCTTGGTTTCATCAAATCTCAAAGGCCCATCTCAGAGGGCCATCCAGTGCCACGCAGTGCCTGTGCCTTGTGTCTGCACTTTGGAGCTCATTGGAAAGCCCATGGCTTTGGTTTGGCACAGTGCTCCTGCCTTTCACACCAATAAAGACATGGAGCTGATGGCTGGGGACATCCACCAAGAGAAGGTGAGCAGGTGTCCCTTGCCCAAGAGTCTGCCTGGGCAGCCATGGGAGTTAAGCAGGAGGACACAGTTAAGTGCTAGCAGGGACATGTCAGCACATGGAAGCAATAAAAACACAACCCAAACTCAGTTCTCAGTTCACAAAGTAATACCAGATTTTTCCTATGGCAGTGTTTTATTCAGGACATTTACAGTTACAATGCTGCTGGAAGTTGGACAGGAAAATCAAACTGAAGATAACTAACTTAATTATGAAGGCAAAAATGCTTCTTTTGAAAATGTAAATATATTATCCTATTTCCTTCTTACTGGGACAAACTTACATTCCATGGTCTACATACATTTTTCCCTAGTGTGTTGTAACCACTGGTCACTTTCCTGAAGTTCCCTGCTACCTGAAGAGCTGTTTTCCTCTTCCCCAAGTTATTATGCAAATCTGTAGTGACACATTCAGTTACCATTTCAGTTACTTCTCCTTATTTTTGCCATTTGAAACCACTAAAGAACTTACTCATTTTAAACAATGAATACTAATTAAGGAGAATCTATAACATACAAATTATCTCCTTTCCTGACACGAGCTACAAAATGTTTCTTCTGCTGTGAGTTTAAAGTAACATGTCCTCATTTGAAGCCAGAAAGAGATTATGTCATGAGCTGCTTTACAGTTCTGGTTTCTGCGTTTCACATGTATGACTGTGTAACAAAACAGTCTATGTCATCTCTTTATAGCATCCCAAGCAGGGGTTTAGCAGTGCTTACCTAGTACCAAACAACTCTCTTTCATGATAACAGAGCATATACAAACTAGTAAGGTGATCCCTTAATTCCACGCAATTATTTTAAATGTGAGCTTCTTTGTAGCATCAACAGCATTTGCTCAGTAGCCTACGTCTCCTGTGGAAAACTAAAATCCAGGAAGAATTTTAAAAGTTAATTACTACAGTATATATATGAGAAGTGATCTGCCTCAGTGCAGGTGCTGACGACATGGCCCGTACCAATGTTGCATGATGGCAGTTTAGGTCATTTGAAGCAATTTGATTCCCAGATCTGCAAGAAGAAATGTCCTGACGTGCATTTATCTTGCTTGCTGATACTTAAAATCATAGGATTATAGAATAATTCAAGTAGAAAAAAAAGTATCGAGTTTCACTATCTAGCTGCCTGTTGCCTCTCATCCTGTTGCTGCACACCCCAGAGAAGAGCCTGGATTCATATTCCTGACGGGATCCTCATACTCTAATGCATCATTTATCAGGCTACAAGGGAGCTGTTTCTCTAGTCCTGTTTGCGTGGAGGAGAGCTGAGCAAGAAATTTCCCTCTCCAGAGTGACTCAGGCAATGAAGCTGATCCAAAGTGAAGAGATGAATAGTTGGAATTAAAAGAAAAGCACACCAAGTCTCCTACGAATAACATTTTAGAGGGGGTTTCTACTGCAGAAATAACACCTTGGTTGGCTCATTGCAGCATCAGTTTTGTGGAGAAGCTTATGATGGAATCACATTGTAAACAACTGTGAAGCTATCACAGGGTCAAACTGCCCCATAATTTGAATAAAAGGACTTTTGAAAACATCCGCAGGCTTTTTCACAGTAAAGCTTTCAGTGAGACACTTTGCTTTTTGTCACTTTTATATTGGTTATGAGTTAATCCTATGAGGAAGGGAGGGAGAAAAAGCAGAACACTTTTACTGCTCCACAACAGACCACAGCAACACTGCAGACTGAGCGCTCTACTGCTCTCTCATCTGAGCTTTTCTCCACATCTGAGCTGTATTCAGCAACCAAAACCATAATACCTAAAATACTCAGCTACCTAAACTACTCCTAGTTACATTCTTCTCTGTTTATTAGATCCAGATGCTCCCCTGTTCTCCCCACAAAGTTCAGCACACAAACACACATTTGTGCAGAAGACCAAATCTCATTGGAAGAAAGGGAATAGCCAAACTACAAGGCTGCATATGCTGGTTTCACAGGTGCTTATGGTTTTGTCAGTGGAGATGATAAGTAGCCTTGCTGTAGCTTATTTTCTCTTGGGGTGAGTTTGTAAAGGAATCAGGTGTGGTAACTCAAGAAGTTACAGTGAATTTACAAGCTCAGCAAATAGTGAGGCTTAAATGCAGAAAGCTTAGTGAATCAGGTGCAGTCTCAGGGAGTGGTGGTACAAGATGCATGCTTCTGTTGAAGAAGTATTCTTTTATGTTAAATTCATGCACCATCAGGACTGCGTTTAAGAGGGTATATTTGGCTCAGAAGCCTTGGTGAGCACTGTCTGGAACTTGGGTGAAGTCCAGGTGCTCCCTGAACTCTGACAAGCTTGGTGCCGTGACTGCTTAAATAGGTCTGTAGCCTATGATTCTGTAATGGCAAGTTGTTTCAAGCTACGTGTTGTTTGATTGTTTCTTTCAGTGCAAAACAAGAAATACTTGGATGGCTTCAGTCTCTTTCAGAACACACAAAACAAGAGATAGGTACTGCTCAAGTATGTGGACTTTTCTGCTAGAAGTGCACTTTTCAGTGATCCAGAAATACTCATTTGGGGGGAAAAAAAACCCTTTCATGTTACCTCTTTAGTGTTAACAAAAACTTTGTGGTTTTTTTTTTTTGTTTGTTTGTTTGTTTTCTTACAAAACTAAGTCTTGAGGGAACAAGGTAAGGAAATCCATTAAAACAGGAATTGTTTTCTATTAAATTAAAATGAGAGAATTTTCTGCCCTAAAGTATTCTTGTAGTTGGTACCAAAAATTCTCCTGGTCAGGGAGAAGGTGGATAAAAATAGCTGTGAGTGATATATTGCTTTTATTTTTATATTTTCTTAATGTAAATTTGTTTCCTATTTCCTGCTTTTCCTCAGTCTTTCCCTTTTCTGCCAACATCTTAACAGATCTTAAGGAATGGCAAGTCTGTAAAGGACTGGATATGTTTCAGATCCACTTCTCAAGAGAAGGATTTCTTAGAGAACTTTATCCTTTACAGTCTGGGGGATTCGGCTGGAAGTCTTGTGAAGGCATGAGTTTTACGTGGGGTTGCTTTGGTTAGGGAGTGAAAGGAATGAACATTTCTCACTGAAAGCCATAGGGAAGCTGCTCCCAGTCCTGGCAGACCCAAAGGAGACAGAAATGACTGAAAATGATAAAAGCGAGGAAAATAAAGCTTAGCTGGCTTTCCATTGTTGAAGGGTTATTGTAGGACGTATGCTTGGATCTCTTTAATCTACTCCGCTTCTCAGTTAGACTTGGATTAATTATTTTTTCTTTCAGTTTTCATATGATTGTTTTCCTGATAATTTTTGAAGGGATAAATCTAGTTATCCTTATTAATAAAATTGCCTGGTCTTCTCACTGCTGAAATAAATAACATAATTCTTTGCTTTTAACCTGGGCAGTATTTGTGGAGCCTCTTCCCAAGACTTCAAAAAAAGAAGACTGAAGATAATAAAAACATATGTCAACATTTTGGGCTTTCTTCCTACTGCTTCGTTGCCACTTCAGTGATCAAAAGGAGAAAAGTCATTATTAATATTTAATCTAGCTAATACTCCAGTGGCATTCCAGTTTGACTTAGCTCAGTTTACCCCACTTGCTTTGCCTGCGGTAGGCTGATGTTTGCCACAAATCTGTACTCTCAGAAAGCAGAAATATTTATTGGTTGTGATGGATAAAACTCAAGTGACACCAAAGCAGGATGAGGTGAAGAATTTCATTAGTCTGGACATATTGGAAATAAACTGATGACCTGAAGAAAGAGACTAAACAAGAGCAAGCAGGAGTTCTGTTACAGAGCTCTGATTTTTGTATTATTTCAAAAGCGGCTCTGCTTTCAAAAAAGCATGAGTGGAGTTCAGCACAGCCATTGTTCTGGGAGGTATATTCTGGTCCAGATTTGGATGCTTGTTGCTTATTTTGAAACACTGCATTGTTTCTAGTAGTGAGGTTATGATTGTTCTGGGTTAGGAAAATCTCTTGTGGTTATGGAGTTTTGAACTGAAGAAACAGAAAGCTTTCCCAAACGCATGCTACAAGGGATGGGTCCCTGACACGAAGGCTATTCTGACCTTTGTGAAATCCAGGAAAGGGTGCATCAGTGGTGGTCACTCATGCACGTGAGATGAGTGGTTCATTTCTTAGCGGTGCTTTCATAAAATTGTAGGATATCCTGAGTTGGAAAGGAACTTCAAGGATCATCAGTCCAACGTCTGGCTTTCAGGAGACAAGTTGAGATTCACTTGGCCACAAGCGTGGCCCAAACTACACTTCAGGGATCCCTGTGCATTTGTGTGAGTGAGACTGGCACCTCCAAAAGACAGCCCTCCCCGCTGGAATAGGCACCTCCCTGGGGCAGGAATAAATAAGTGAACTGCTTTCCAGAGGCTTTCCAGAGGCTTTCCAGAGGCTTTCTGTTTTCCTAGATGAAAATGAAACCTAAACGTCTCACATAGGTAAGGACCAAAATATGTTTGCTTTGTCTTGAATATGTATATAATGTAATGAATATAATCTTTTTTTTGCATGAGATAAAATTTCCTCATGAGGTGTCTCTGATTGCTGTCTCCGTTGATGATGCTGTGTGAGCATGCTGTGATGGCCAATGCCAGGGGCAACTGCTGCTTTTCCAGACAGCAGAGCCGTTCCTGGTCTTGGTCAGAAAACATATTCTAACTGCAGGAAAAGCTGCTTCTACTCTGTGGAAATCGATAATAGCAGAAGTCTGCTGAGTGCCCAGCACCATGGGCTGCACTGAGAGTGATGGATGCTCAGCGTGGCTCAGGATTTGACCCTCATTGTGGAGCAGTCTGATGGCTTTGGCATTCATTCTGCCGTGTGAGATGATGCATCTGTCCTTCCTGCTAGGCAGCAAAATACTTAGTGTTTTCATTAAGATGAAACGTATAGGGAGCAGTGGGAGGGAGTGTCTGCTCTCACAGTGGATTAGGCTAATAGCCCTGTACGCTGCTGAGGTATTTAGTGTGCTTGTGGTGCTTGTGATATTAGCTGGAAGTCCAGACAGCAAAGCCCTATGATTACATTTTGCACTTTAGCTAAGTATTTCATCAGAAATGTTAATAATCTCTCGATTAAGCACTTTAACAGCAGATTAGGTTTAACAATGGGGCTTTTGCAGCCACAATCCTATCATACTACAGCTGCAAGACTTGTTGCTAATGGAAAGCATTTCTAATTAACCCTTGCAGCAAAGCTATTTGGGAGTGCAGCTATAACAGTAACATGTTGTTCCAACTTATTTGTCTTGCAGCTATATGAGATGGCCACGATATTTTAACCACACAGTGCCCAGAAGGCTGAAGAACCTCTCCTATGGTTGGGGTCTCATGCCCATTTATTATGAACAGTAATTTATATGCTATATGCTGTCAGGTTTTTGTCTATGGGAGTAGGAATTGATAAGTACAGCCTCAGTTGTCATCAGCTGATATAGTAACTTGCAGTTCTGTAAGATCTTGAAGTGGAAAAGTCAATGTCTCTCTTGCCAGATAGGAGTGGCAACTGTTGTTCTACTCGGGGAGTGGGACACTAAAGGCTGAAATGGCAGTGAGGGACATCAGCTCAGAGATGCACTGCTGTATGAAGGGATGTACAGTAGGATGTGCATTGAAGTGTATATCCTGAAACACCCATAAATTTCCGTTTGGTGCTAGCTGAGACCTCAGTGACAGCACTGTGTGCTAATGTAGGACATCTGGGAAAGAGCAGGGAGAGTGATCACGGGTCTACAGAAATGACCTATACAAAGGATTAAAACAATTAGTGTTGTTCGGTTTCATGAAAACAAGAAATGTTAAACAAGAAGAGGAAATAACCTTTCAGTGCCCATGCTGGTTAAGATAAGCTATAGTCAGCCCGAATTATAGCAAGGGAGAGATGACTTAGGTGGTGGAGAACTTCTTCAAAGCCGTGGCAGTGAGGTCTGTGAAGGTCTGTGTGGTGAAGTCAGCTGGTTCCCCGGTGTGATTGGCTCCTGCCTAGAGGCAGAGGGTTGGCTCAGCAGATGCCTGCAGTGTGAGTGACCCATGAGGCCACAGCCTTTGTCCTTGTGCTGCTCTCACACCGTAGCCTTCATCAGACAGCTCTGATGAAATCAAGTAGATGGAAAAATGGATGTCTTTAAAGTTCCAGAAGTCACTGACACTTCTTGCAATATTTAGCAAGCAGCAGACCTGAGTGTCGGAGAAATCAGGCATACTGCTACTCTGTGATCTTTTCTCCAGAATGTGTCAATAACACATTAAGAAGCACTTCAAAATAAAGAATGAAAAAAGAAGTATTTTTGAAAAAGAAACAACTTTCCAGCTATGTCTTTTACAGAGCAGAGGTTGTGTGTGTGCCTGGGGATTCTTCCTAGCTTCGTGCAGGGCTGGAGGAAATGACCTACATTTTAGGAAGGCAGAGATTTTCTCCATGCTGTCTGACCTCTGTCCTCAGGGACCTTTTGAACTTAGAGTTGTGTGTCACACTGTGTGTACTCCTTGACATGCTTCTTCATTTTTTAAAAAGTGTAGAGGGGAAGTAATGTTAGCTAATGCCCTTGTTATAATGATCGAGAGACAAACTTCATTAATGGATAGGCATCAGATTCATTTGCTGTTAGCATGCATAAGAGAAAAGATTTAATATTTCAAACCTTTATGCTCTGCAAGAGAATGTGTCATTAAAACGGTTCACTGATCATGAAGTGCTTGGAGCTCTGTAGGAGGACTGTGAGTGTTTCAGACTATAGAGAATTGTCTGATATTATTAGTTTAAGCAGGCCAACACTTAGTGTGACTCGAACTGTTAACGCTTCCTTTTCCCTTTGTTTCCATGTTCTGCCCTCCCTCCATCATTGTTAGGGGCAGAGCAGGAGATTAGAAGCTGTAACTTACTCCCTGTCTCTGGCCATTAATCAGTTCAGGGCAATAATTTCAGAAAGTTATCTGAAAATAAAGGAACCAAGAACCAACAAGAGCTACTGACGTTAATTCCTTACCTAGCTGCTACTTTGGAACTAACACTCAGCCTGGCTGCTGCTTGTTAAACCGCAGTGCAAAAAAACCATGAGACGATTTAAAAAGGAAAAAAAAAGAAATCTTATTACGTGGACAGGTCTTCAGCAAGTAGTCGAATGATTTAGTTGGAGTGTTGTGCCTTGATGTGGCTAAAAGGAAAATAATGAAGCCAAGCAGGGGGTCAAGAGCAACGCGAAACAGTGATTAAAGCTGTTTATATCTCTTTGTTGGCATGGATACAATCAAATAAGCTCATTAGACATTTTGAATTGCAGAAACATAACTCGGAAAGTGGCCTGAAATAAAGCCTGCTATTGCACTTGTGCAGAGCTTCCCTCTGTGCCGTGCCAGCCAGCTGTAGCCTTCCGATACATGATACGTTCTTTAAAAGAAATAAATGAAGTGAATGCAGATATGTTCAAAGATTTTTTTTTTTTTTGAGGAATTCATGCTGGGCATGAACCTGATGTTGAAAAGCATTTCAGATGTTTAGATACTAGAAGAAAAATGCTGAAAAATACTTTCAGAACAAGTTAGTTGTTTTTAATGGGACTTTTTCAAGGTAACCTGAAAAAATGAGATCTTCCACATGCATGCTCATGTATGCCAAACTCCTATTCCCCATTGGCAACTTTGCCCTCAAGGGATTCTAAATTAAACTAAATGTGGTGCTGGTGCAGTCACTGTGTCCAAAGGTTTGCAAAATTGTCCCCAGTACTACTGAAATGCAGGGGGAGGAGAGAGCTGTGCCCACATGCCACTAAGCTTAGGGCTGCAAGTAGAGGGCTTTTGCACTGCATCCTTTAACTACACCATAAATTTAGTTCTCCTCTTAGTTATACTTCCTCCCGTCTTTCATATGCTCTGTGTGTAAGACTGAGTCTCATTTGAGACTGTTTCTGGAGAGGTGGTGTGACTTTTGCCAGCAGTAATGTAAATGAGTAACTTGAACGATAAGCTATTGACTGTAAGGCCCATAAAGCTCAAACAACGCTTTCTCTTTCTCCATGCTAAGCCTTGTGCACATCTGAGCTCACTAAGAATTACTTTGCTGCTCGTTTCCTTTAGCAGTCAGCACAGGCAAATATGAATGCCAGTGATGCTGTGCAGCCGTGCATCAGGCAGGCAGTGCGCTGTGCTCTGATGAGTGTGGCTGTGTTGAAGCCTGACTGAAGTCAAAGGACTTGCTGGGTGAAATCTGTGACTGCCTGCAGGTTGTGCTGACTTTCAGGACTGCCCTCTGCATTTTAGAGAGTGAGATGTGAGCTCACTGTCTTTTGAGAGATTTACCTGTTCTACTTTCATCTATCTGAGCTGATCTGAAACAAAGATTTGGGAAGGTCATGAAAAGTGATGCTTGCAAGGAGCGCTGTGTGGGCTTCCTTTAGAGAAAGACTCTAAGCTCCCATGCATCAAAGAAGACACATAGCTTTAGACTGTTAAGAGGTGGATTAGAGCTGATTTGGACTAATAGCTACAAAGTGGTATGAAGAAGGGACTCTGCACCTAAGCACTGCTGGATGCAGATGGTAAATTGTTCCTTTAACTAGCAGGACCTTTGAGCTTTACCTGGGATCTGGATTCATTGATCACCTGCTTGAGATCAGACAGTGTCCCACATGTATTGTTTTGGATGAGACAACCATTCTCATAGGAACAATACACCTCTGTCAGAAAATATCAGATTCATGTGTTTCCAAAGCTCTGAAGCAACTTTCAGAAGTTAATGAAGCCGCTTCCAAGGAAAACTCAGGACTGCTGCCTCTGCGGCACAGCTTTGGTTGTGCAAAACAGCAAAACCCATGTTCTGAGCTCTGAGCATCAATTGGCTCATCCTCCCACACCTCCTTGCTGCACTCTTCCATTTGGCAGACTATGAATCCCATTGGTCACAATGCAGAATTTCCCTGCCTTGCAACATGTGTGCAAGCCAGAGTTGTGAACACGGGTCTCTGGTAGGCGCATAATATATCCTACTGAAGTGGAAAAAGTCCAATGTTGAGAAGGGGAATATGGGAGAGCAGTAAAATTCATTGGTTCAGTTGCCTCTACAGAAGGATCTGTCAGTTGTTACACCATCCTATGAAGTCAAGGAAGGGGCCCCCTTGAATGGGTTGAGGTCTGTCCTTCAGCCCTTGTGCAAGGGAGGCAGAATACTGGTTAAATTGCCGCTCCTGAAATGCACTGCAGCCTTGCTTTTGTGCCTTGCAGAGGTGTCAGAATGAGAAGAGCAGGAACTGATAATACAAGTGAAAAAAGGCACAGTACAGATAGGGACATGGGCTGGGAATGTTCTGGAAACCGAAGCTAAGCCTGTAAAGTTTCCAATTAATTCAAACTCTTTTTTCAAATGATGTGGTAACTTGTTTCCCCACTATAACTCAGTTTGGATTTTCCTAAACTTGACAGTGTGGCTTATGTGGTCACAGATTTTATACACCACTATAAGTGTACACATTTAATGCCCCAGCAATCAAACAGGGCTCTGCTGAGAATAAGCGCAGCAGTGAGCTGTGTCGCTGATGGCATGTGCTAGTGCACTGAGCAGAGTGCCTGTGTTGTGTGCTGCAGAAATAAAAGGGACCAGGGGGCAAATTGGAGATCTGTGGGGCACAAACAGCATATGGAAACTGCTGCATCAAGGTAGCTTGACTTTGATGTGTGCTCCTTGTGTAATTAACATGTTAGCAAGCTGACAGGAAAATGGAGAGTAGAGTAGGGAGATGGAATGACTCAAAAAAACATAATGACATAATTTATATCATGGAGAGTGGAACTCAATCATGGACTGAATAGCCAGAAGGGCCCAAGGCACTGAATGCAGCCCAGGAGGCCTGGAAAAGGCAACGCCAGAAGGGACAATTCATCAACACTGGGCAGCCTCTGAGCAGAGGGTGCTGGCGCCGGAAGCACAGCTTTTGCCCTACTCGTGCTGTCAAGGCTGGGGCCAAGGCGGGGACATTGGGGCTGTTCAGGGCAGAAGTGGGAGGATGAGGCTGGCACCTGGTGATGCTTTGCTCACAAGAGAGAGGTGCCTTGGAGCATTTCTGTCCGTGGAGGCACACGATGGTTGCTTGGGCAGTGCCATAGCACTGTGCACATCCCATCCCTGTAGCTACCGTGCCTGCCCGTACCCATTTTGGGACATGTCCTGCCCTATTTGGTCTCAGCTGCACCTGGGAACAAGTATCCCCTGCCCTTCTAACTAATACTGTGTGCCCATAGTCATTATTAGAAGTAGATCCTGATGCTTGCCAGAAATAAAAGCAATTACAAGCTTCAGGCTGGCACCTTTCTGTCTACCTCCTGCAAATATTTTAATCGGGATTTTGTTACCCAATGCTTTTGGTAATTAGTTGTTCAGTAGTATTTTTCCATTGCTAACATGTAGCTGCAGATTATGAAGTCCAAATCTCCCAGTTCAATGCCCAGAGGAGCAGATCTGAGTGATGCTCTTAGTTCTGGTCCCTGTTCCAGGAGCTCCTTGCAGATTTTTTGTGGCTGCCTGTGCAAGAAGATGTGTTGCATATGGGGCTATTGTAGACTTTTTTTCCGTTTTGCACAGCACTGGCATCAAGGACTTTGTCTTTTCAAGATTTTCTTGTTTTTCTATGCACACATATAAGCACTTTTTCTGCAGTGTGCTACGAGCACAAGTTTCACACAACATTTTCATTTAGCAGGCTCTGGCTGGAAATGTTTTTGGCCAGCTATTAATGGATATGCAGTCAGTGGCAGGGAGTTTTATATGCATATTTTTAACATAGCTTTCTACTCATTCTGCAGCAGGGAAGTTTTCTTTGTCTTCTGACTTGAAGCAGTCCATCTCTGTTCTCTACCTATCTCTGTCAGTAGTAACCCCACGAGGGGAACCACTGGTGCCTCCTTCAAATAGTGAAACATTTCTGGAGGCTCTTCTCTGGTTCTGCTCCAGCTTTCTCTGAGCCCTTGGTATTTTAAAGAAGTGTTGGATTTGGCCATACAGTCATGGATCAACTTTTAGTCTCATCCTTGGGTGAATCAAACCCTCTTCTCACACACTGATCTTTTGTTGTTAAACATCTCATTGACGCTAATTAGTCTGTGCTTTTCTTTGCTGTGCAAGGTCCAAGATAGGTGTTATCTACCACTGATGATGTTTTTTTGTAACTATGAAGCAGAATTTGCTTTCTAGAACATACACAAGGAGAGTGAAGGGGGGGTTGGGGTGGCTGTTGTGTGACTTCCCTGGCCAGTGTGGATGCTGGCAGGGAATCTGGGGCTGTAGCCTTGTGCCTACCTACAGCAAAGTGGTACCTTCTGTAATAAACATGCAAAGTGCAGCCTTATTCTGGCTTGTGATGCCAACTGCCAGGTGCAGCAGCTGCTATGATGTGGGACACCAAATGTGGTCCTGCAGAAATATCAGACTCATCCTAGCTATGTGGATGTGACATGATGGATGGCAGCTCTGCCCACTCATTACAATAATTCTCAGCTTGCTTACTCCTCTTGGAAAGCATAGATTTTACATCTTTCACCTCTCCCATACAAAGAATTGCATTAAAAAAATAATAATCCTGCAGATTCCCAAGAAGATGTGAATAACATAGCTTGGCAGTAAAGTGCTTCAGTAAATGAAAACTCAGAGAAATTTTGCCAACTCCAGAGTTATTTCTAACTTAGTTTCCATCATAACATGGAAAAGGTCTCATGAAGACAGCTCCTAACAGGAACTAAGCTCCGCAGGCACTGGCTGCCAGCAGTGACAGTGGGTCACTGGGCATCCATGGTGCCTTGTGCAAGTACAGTGTGTGGAGCAGAGGAGAAACGGGCTGCAGACACAGCAGGTGGGATGGAGCAGCAGGACCAAGTCAAGGAGATTTTCAGTCTTCCCAAATACTTATGCATCTCTCCCATGTTTTTATGTGATTAGCTTTTCTCTCTCTTACCAGGAAGCCACAAAGCCTGCATAATTTTGGAGCACTCCTGGGATGGCAAAGGGAAGAGAAAGCTTTGGAAATCCTTAGAGGACTACCGGAGCTGTGACGGGTGGTATATTTATTCAAATGATTTTATATTTGCTTAAGAAAAGCTACTTTTCCTCAAAAAGGCCACAAAAGGATCTAATAGTGATAAAAGTCCAAGGTGTCTGTACAGCTTCCAAACGCTTTCCTAATAATCCCTAATGGGCAGCGTGTGCTTTCCAGGCTCTCATTAACTTCACTGGGATAGGAAATGCAATAAAATTATAATTTTATGTCTTTTAGTTCATTAAAATGGAGCAGCTTTCAGTTCATTTCAGAATTTCAGGGTGCAGTAGAGACCCCAAAACAAGATACTTCAAAGTACAGCTGCTTTAAAAGCTGCTGGGGAAACAAAGACGCTATTCATATCATCTAATGGTGACACTTATCTGCACTGAGTCAATTTATTCTTCCTCCTGATATCCTGGCTCTGAAACTCATGGGTCTTATATTTGTCTCCTCATACAGTATGTGGTCGGTAATTAACAACTTAGGTATGTTTGAGGCATGATTTAAAACAAAACAGTTTTTGTGAAAGCAGTCTGAAAGCAGCCTGCTGTCTGCGCGTATCGATCTTATTTCACCATGTCCCACATGAAGGTTCAGTTATCTTTGATTGATGCTGCTGGGCTCTGTTTACTTTGCTGTGCATGGGTGGCTGATAGTGCTTTGCTTGAACAGCAGGCTTTACTTCCTCCTTTGGCTGGAGTCCTCACGTAAGGCTTCTCAGTGCAAACTCAGTGGCTAATAAGAACATTAGCAAACGCTGTGCTGGTAGTTGTGCAGTCAGGGAACAAAACTAGACTTGTTCCCAGTGCGCAGGGAGATGCAGCCTCTGTCAGCCTCAGGGTGAGCCCCTGCTACAGCAATTTCTCTGCAGCAAAGCAAGATACCCACATGAACGGGCAAAATGGACTGACCAGTCCTGACTTTCAGTTGACTACAGTAAGCTGCTTGTAGTGGATGCAGAGGCCAAGAATTACTCATGAAAATAATTCCACAATGAGTTTTTAATAAGCAATAACTATAGGAAAACTGTAAGCTGTTCAAACCACTCAGAAAAAGGGCCTTATGACATGCTATCGAACTCAGCTTCTGCCCAGGGCTTCATTTCATGCCTTGATTACTGTAATTTCCAGCTCTGGGAATTTGATGACTCCAAACACGCACAAAGAAAGAGAAAGCTTTTTGAAGCTGTCTTCTGAAAGTGCTCTTTTGCTCCAGCCTAGCTGTTACCATCCTCCCAGGCTTTGTCCTCATCACCAGGTGCTACATATGCATGTGCCATAGTGATGTACCTGGGAGCAGGCCTTCCTTCACACTGACAATGGAGGGGAAAGTCTCCATTAGACTGGTGATGATACCTTCTTCTGTTTGCTAAGCAAGGCTGTATGAACCAGCTGTTGCTTGTCACCATGTTCCCCTTCACATCCCACTGCAGAGCTACCTACTGCATGTGGAGAGAGCTGTATTGCCCCAAAAGCCCTGCTGTTTTCTTGGGAAACCTTGTAATACCCCATTGGACTTCTGGGGCAATGTGACTCCTACACTACCATTTATCTTGGTCAACACCTAAGGGTGTGTTTAGAGTAGGTGAAAAGCTGTTTTAACTTGTATGGGGAAAAACCCTATCTGGGCCAACTAATGGGGAAAGCTAACCTTGAAGTTACCTCACACCAGCAGTAAAACAGCTAGAGGCTGAGTGAAAACTGAAGTATTCTTGTTAAGAGTGTCTAAATCCATCTGCCAGACCTGTACACCATCTCAGACGTTGGAGTATCCTGAGATTTAGCTTCGAGTGCCCCCTTTCTCCTCTTAAATGTCATATAATCTATACAAGACAAGAGGTTCTATTATGAGGGTAGTTTGACCTGCTGCATTAAAACGCAGATTGTAGCTGAGGAATTTCTGCATGAAGCCTATAACCTCTGGCTGAACTGGAGTGTGCCTTTCAGAAAGGAATTCAGGCTGTTGCTGAAAGACCCTTCGGCCCACACAGTCCACATCCGCTGGATGTATGCTGCTGAAGTACTCAGCTCTACTCTTTGTGTGTTTAGAAACAGAAGCCACCAGAGATACTTTGGGATGGATTTCTACGGAGGACTTCAGTTTACGCAGTGTCTGTTACCTGCAGAAGATCTGCATGTGCTGGTGCTTCCAGAACAGCCTTCTGTTGCTTCCTAAACATGTATGTACATATGGCACTATTGGTAGGAGAAGGTTCATATGAATGAACCATCATATCATGGGCAACAGGATCAACAGATACATGTCAAAACACAGGTAGACGTGTATTTCTCTGCCTTGTCTCTGGACTTGCCTGAAACATGCATGATCATACCAAATCGCAGAGACCTTTATCTGGAAGTAAGCGCGCTCATTGGGAGGGCACTGGGTTGGTGCTCCTCTCCCACCCCACCCCGAGCAGAGGTTTGAGCTGCAATCTCTTGGAGATGCCCTAACCACAGGATTTCCAGGGTCAGCTCCTGTAACTTCTGATTAAGTATTCGTGGGCCAGAAAGTGTTGGGAATTCCCCTAAAATTCAACTATTTTATATAATAATATAGAGCTATTTAAACGACAGAAGATGTTGCTTGGTACAGAACACTCAGGTTACTGCAGTGAACCTAGCCCTACTCCCAACCTGAATGTGAACCAAATTCCAGCTAGTATCTTTCATCATGTTTCTGATGTCCAGATTAAAGAGCAATTAACGGCTTACTTTTAACCTCATGTAAGTACCTGGCCTGTGGTTCTCCAATTGCTTTAATCTGACAAATGCAAGTCAGAGTTCTGTGTCCTCCAGACCCAAACGATAGTGAGTGCAACCTCAGTGCTGCCTTTGTAGATCTTGTGGTGAACTGACCTGAACACAGCAGATGTTTCCCAGCCAGACTGGTTCTCCACAAATAATGAAGAGCAGAGGTGAAGGAAGGGAATGCCAGGGGTGAGGAGGAGAGGGGAATGGAGGAGCTTCTAGGAACAATGAAGACAGCAATTTCTTTGGTACATAGCACTGCTGAAGGCATGCTTGCAGTTGCAGCTGAAGAGATACTTTAGCTTTTGTTTTAACTGGATTAACATGCACTCTGCAGCACAGCATGGGAATTGGGCTACACATGAGTCGCACGATCTCAGCCTTCTTAAATCATTTTCTGGAAAGGGGATGAATAATCCTTCACTCTTCTTTTGAAGAGAACTAGAAGAATTTTGACATGCTTATGGAAAATAACCAAAATTTGAGGCACTGTTTTTTAGTACCCTACTGCTGCAAGTAGGACAGATTTTGAAGAATTTTCATTGATCTCTTCTGTTGCTTTCCTGTGCCTGCTGGGCTTGGCCTCACCTGGCACTGTACCAAATTGGCCTATGCTGCGACTGACAGGTGAACACCTACTGCTTTATTTCTCCTCTCCTCTCCTCTCCTCTCCTCTCCTCTCCTCTCCTCTCCTCTCCCACCTGCCTTCAGTTAACATCACTGACCTGTAAAAGACATTTCTGAAAATGTAATATCTGTGTGTATGAGGGTTTGGAGATGGGTAGAAAGAGACTTTGTGTAGTGAAATTCAGATAGATTTGGTGAAACCTCAGATTTTCTGCAGTTTTTCTGACCTTCTCCAAACCCTTTCAGCTGAAGTGGAAAAAGGATGGATAACCTGCCTGTAGTTCAGATGTACCTTGCTTTGTGATTCATTTTCATAAAAGAGAGGAGTAGTTCCTTCAAAAGCCCTTTCAGGCTATGGCAGAGACAAGTATTTGTAGCTGTTAAGGAGCTATGCTCCTAAATGCTCTGAAGGGCTCTAGGTACACTTTTATTGGAGCTGAGGCGTAACTCATCCTTCCCCGCCATCCAAATCCATGCTGTAAATCTGCAGCGACAGGAGGATGTGGTTAAACTTTCAGGCATTTGATCTAATATCTTGCTACAAACAAAAGGCGTGCTCACACTGTTGCCCTCACTTGTGAGAGTCCTCTGGTTCTGGCTTGTCAGACAGCTTGGTGAGCTGATGCAATGTGCCATCTGCTAGGGAGCCAACTCAGCAGAAGGAATTGATTAGTCTTCTGCTGGGCTGCTGAGCTGAACTGGTCCCACTGTGACCTGGCAGGTGATGCCAGCAGGGCAAGAGAAGGTGTAGGAGGCCTGGTGCTGGGACAGTCCTCCCATCCTGTGGGTACTCAGACAAAAGCAACCCCTTCCCCACATTTTCTTTTCCCAATTTATCCCTAAAGATGTGCTGGAAACAACAGCCATACAAGTGTAGCCAGGTCACTAAGAGGAAACTCTTGAGCAAGGTAGCCAGTGGGGCTCAAGAGGGTGCTTTGCAAACCTAAGTCATATAAGGTGCTGCGAACGTGTGGTCCAGTAACTTCTGTAGGAATTAACTTTCTTGTGAAAATTCAGTGGAAGTTCTGATTTTTGACCAGCTAGTTACATTTCCTCTTTCAAGACCATCTTTTTAGATCTCTGCACATCATTCAGATTCCAGCATTAAGGCACTTGATTCTTAAATTATTTTTTTTAACTCTACCCCAGTGAGATGAACTTTCCTGTTAGTCAGCCCTCACCCCAAAATCAATTCATTTTCTTGATAAAATCAGCAAGCCAACTACATCCAATGCTAGCAATTTCTGAGTTTTATTAGGTCACCAAAAGTAGTGAATAATAGAGAGCTGGGCTTAGTTGAGCCCACATGCTGAGCTTCACTCCAGAGGCAGTCTCTGCAGCACAGCTATAAATCCCTGGACATAGCACAGCAGTGCTAATGGACCTGCAGCTCCAGTGCCACTACAGGCAATAATATCTGTAATAACAGCTAACAAAGATACAACCAACCAAACTCTTTAGGGTTCAGCGACTGCTCCCAGGGTTGGAGCAGAGCTCATTCATTTTCTTCTCTTCATTCCACTAGAGCAGCTCCAAGCCATGACAGCACATGGGGATAATTGAAGAGAAAGTGCTCAACCCTGACTGCCCAATCTTCTCATAAAACAATCCCAGGATTGTTCCGGGGACCGTTGGCACAACAAACCTTGCACTGCAAATTTTGCTCCATAATTAGCAAGCAGTTGCTGTCATGCCTGTCAAATGGGTTTATGTGACGAAGTGAATAGAACAACAATTGACTGTCTTCCCTTGCAAGCAAGGAGAAGAAACCGCTTTGAGTGAAGCTGACAATTATGTAAAAGGAACTAAATGAATTTGGCTTATAGTTCACACTTACCCCTCACAGATGGAAGGCAGGACCTCTGAGGCCTGTTTCTGAGTTCTTGTCCCTTTGTACCTGACTAGTCGCTGGCTAAGTGCCTAATGAGACTCAGAGGAAACAAAAGTAGAGAGAAAAGTGCCGAGGGCTTTTTATTGTCTTTCTTGTCCTTTATAGAGCAGGGGATTACCATGTGGTTCTGTGTAACGCATCCAAGTTCAAAATCTGATCTTATCACCCAAAGATGATGACAGACACAACTGTGCTTTCAGAACAACACAGAGAGTAGTGATACCATGACTAGGACAACAAAGGTAGATAGAAAACTGAAGAAGCTTCAAAAATTTGAAGTATTCCATTGAAATATATGCCTTTCTGGGCTATCTCTATACAAGACAATCATGTGAGATGCTTCCTACTCTGGTGCAGGAGGAGTTTACATCTCTATGAGGCTAAGTACATGGCCAGTCCTAGGACATAGGGAGAAAAAATGATTTGTAAAACCAGAGTATGGGATTGGGCCCTGAGTCAGCAGACATTCAAGACTAGAGATAATTCAGGTCTCTGCATATGGGATCTTATCAGCTACTGCACGTTGACTTTTCTTCCTAGCAGTCCTCATGATCACATGAAGAACTTCCCATTTCCTCATGGCCCTCCTGGCTCACTTGCTGCTCGGTTTGCAGCAGCATCCTTCTCCTTTGTGAAGGTTCTTCTACTTTATCATTAAAATGTCACTCAATTTGATGCCACATAGATAGAAAATATCTGAGTAAGGGGAGGATGGAACTCTACCAGTGCTAAATTTATGTTTTCCTCCTAGATTCAATGAGAGCTGTTGCACAGAGCCTCAGATCCTACCTACCAGTCAAATAGACTGGCAGGATATAAGCATATTCTGCAAAATTAGGACTTCATATATCCATGACCAAGTAATCTTACTCCCTCCTTATGAACCCTCCATTCTGCATGCCTCTGTATGTTGACATGCTAAAGTTAACCAGAACCAATCCACAGTCTGCGTCAGTAAAACCCCGAAGCAGATCTTCCTCCCATCCCACACTCACCAAACCTGTAAGACTTTGAAATACCTGGTATAAAAAGCTAGCAAAATTCAGGCACAAATATCTGGGCAAAATCCAGATGCTTGTGGTACAAAATTCAGTTGTCTGTTCCAGCTCTACCTCTGACAGTGTGATGTGACTTTTTTCTAGCTGTAAAACTAGCTTTTTATAAGTTGCAATGTTAAAAGCTGGCTGTAGATTTTGGAACCAAAACTGGCTTTTTTTTTTAATTTTTTTTTTTTTTTTTTAAACTGCAAAGGGATAGAGAACAGAGGATTGTACTTGAGAAATATTTTCATGTAGTGGAAAAAAAACTGCTGGCAGACCTGAGTGATTCTGTTCTGCAGCTTTACAGAAGTGTTTACCAGAAACTTTCATAAAAGAAAAACCCAAGAGGACCTGGGGAAAGGGGGCTACAAATGGTGTTTGTCTTTCTTGCTTGCGATAGCTGATGTACAACAGCTCTCCTGAGGCAGCAATACAGCAAAGACAAGACATTATTTTTGTCATAAAATAAATTCAGTGAGTAGTTCAGGACTGACCCATTACATTTCCTTCATGATAAAATGAAAGTGCTTTTATTTTCCTTGTTCACTTTGACTTCATTAATAGGTATTGGCTACCTCCAAGCAAAAAGAACAGCTTTAACACTAAAGTTGAGCCAGAGGGTCTCGCTAAACTCACTGGAGAATAGAACGTGACACACTGTTTACTTTCTCTTCCAAATGCATTATTTATATGAACGTTGTAGTAATTACATGATTATACAGAAGTTAATGCACAACAATAAACCAAAGGATCATCAAAGAAATGCTAATTACAGGGAATGGTTTTTGTTTAAATTGGGGATTCACATTTCTTTTTCCCTTTTCCTTCAGGGCTACAAGAAGAGCAGATTTGCAAACCTAATAAAAGATTCTGCAAATGTCAAATATTTGAGTACAGGAAAGGAAATGAAATCCATCTTCCCATCTCTCTGTCACTCTTCTATCTCCCTTAAAATACAAACAGCTTCAGAAAACTGACTTCTTTGTTTCACCTTTCTGGTCTGGCCTAATTTGTGATGTGCAATGTAACAAGAGTGACTGCATGGCTCTAGCATAGAGGCCAAGGGCCCAATGCCCATCTGGGTTTCTTCTCAATCTTAGCAAGGAAAGTGAAGGGCTTGAGGAGGACTGGGTGGATCCTTTAGGTTAACAGTTGGTTGTGCAGATGGTGTTGGCAAGGGAGGTTTGCTGCTTAGGACCATGGCAGTCTCTGACAATTGAGAACAGCGAATGAGAGAAGGGATACACCTGACCAACTGAGGTAAAATGTCTTTGCCAACAGGCAGGCAAACCTGGAGAGAAGAGACTTAAACTAGGAATGACAGGAAAGGGAAATAATCCGCAAACAAGTGAGGAAGTGGTAGACCTGGATGTCAAGGAAAGGGGGGTGTGGACAGAAGAGACTTCAAAGCCAACAAAAAAGTGAGGTAGAATTCCACCCCAAGTATATGCTCACAGATAAGATAGAAAAGTCCATGAGAGCTGGTTGTTTTAGAAGAATTGTCTCTTTCAGACTCAAGAACGGTCAATGCCAATGTACAAAACATCAAAGGCAAAAGGAGGCCTGCACAGATGAAGAAGGTGCTTCTGAAAAAACTCAGACATAAAAAGATGTCACACAAGTGGAAGTGAAGCCAATTAACCCGGAGCAGATGTAGTGTGCAAATGTAGTATTAGGAAAGCAAAGCCTTTTTGGTGTTGAGACTGGTGAGGGAGTTGCATCTGCTACAGATATATTAGCAACAAAATGAAGGGTAGGGAAAATATGGATTCATTGCTGAATAGGATCTTGTGACAAAAGACATGGAAAAAAAACTGGAAGTACTTAATGCCGTCTTCTTATCAAACTTTACTGACAATATCCTCTAAAATTCCATCTCTCTGATACCGGGCAGAAAGTCTGGAGCAAATACGACTTGCCTCAGTGGAACTGGATCAAATTAGGGAACACATACACAAATCCATGGGGCTTGATAGGATACATCCACAAGGGTTGAGGGAGATGGTTGATTGTAAGGCTACTATCCATAATCTCCGAAAGATCACAAAAATTGAGAGTGGTTCCTGAGGACTGCAAGAAAGGAAGAAAGACTAAGAGCAGTACAGTTAGGTTGGTCTCATTTCTATCCCTGGGAAGATGATGGAATAACTAAAAGTGAATAGAATTACTAGACATTTCCAGAACAAGAAGGTGATAGGGAACAGTTAGTATAGCTTTATGAAGGTGAAATCATTCCTGACCTTCTAAAATCAAATTGCTAGCTTAGTGAACAAGGGGAGATAATCAGGCAGTGTTTATGTTAACATTAGCAAAACTTTCAGCTCCGGTTTCTATACGTCCTTATTAGAGAAAATGAAGAAGAATGGGCTAGATGAATGGAAAATGAGGTGGGGTGAAAGCTGGCTGAACTTCTTGGCTCAGAATGTGAAGTCCAACAGAATAAAGTTCAGTTCATGGCTAGTTACTGCAGTGTGCCACAAAGGTCTATAATGTGATCACTGTTTAACATCTTCATTAATGGCCTGGACAACAGGGCATAATGTCTCTTCTGCAGGTTTGCAGATGATGGAGAACTGGGAGGAGTGGCTGGTGTACAAAATGGTTATGTTGCCATTAAGGGGACTGTGACAGGCTGGAGAAATGGGCTGATGAGATGCTTGTGAAGTTTAACAACAAGAAGTGCCATGTCCTGCACCTGAAGAGAAGAACTCCATGCACCAGGAATAAAGTAAAATGAGTGGCAGGAGAAAAGGCTCAGAGAGGAAAGCTTTGTGTACCCCAGAGCCTTCGCAGGAGCTTTCATGGAACTTGTGTTATGATCAACTCACTGCCTAGACTCAGTTATGCTTTAGCAAGGGAGCCTCAAATCTTCCTAAAGCTTCAATGGAGGCAGCACCAGTACAAAACGTTTCCTGCAATGCTTTCCAGTCCCTTTGTCTGCAAAGGTTGTGGTACAGAACTGGGACCCTCAGGAGTGATGCGAATTAGGGCCAGCACAGTTGCACTGTATGCTGCAGGTCCAAGGAGAAGAAACAGCACAGTCACCCTCTTGGAGGTGCCAACTCAAATGCAATTTGAATTACAACCTCAAGTAGAAGCCTTGAGAATGAGCCAAATCTGTAAAATCTGAACCAATTTTCAGATTAGTGAGCACAAAAGTTAAAGCATGAATGAGCTGGTTGAGAGAACTTCTTGTACTTGTGGAAGTATTACAGAATCACAGAATCACAGAACTGTAGGGGTTGGAAGGGACCTCCAGAGATCATCGAGTCCAACCCCCCTGCCAAAGCAGGTTCCCTACAGCAGGTCGCACAGGTAGGCATCCAGGCAGGTCTTGAACATCTCCATAGAAGGAGACTCCACCACCTCCCTGGGCAGCCTGTTCCAGTGCTCCGTCACAGAATCACAGAATCACACAGAATCACAGAATCACCCGGGTTGGAAGGGACCTCAAGGATCATGTAGTTCCAACCCCCCTGCCTAGCAGGGCCACCAAACACACACATTCAGATCAGGTTGCCCAGGACCCTGTCCAACCTGGCTTTAAACACGTCCAAGGACGGGGCATCCACAACCTCCCTGGGCAGCCCGTTCCAGGGCCTAACCACTCTCCTTGTATAGAACTTCCCCCTAACATCCAACCTAAATCTTCCCTCCTTCAACTTCGATCCATTTCCCCTAGTCCTGCTGTTGTCAGCCCTTTTGAAGAGTTTACTCCCCTCCTGGGTGTAGGTTCCCTTCAGGTATTGATAGGCTGCAATGAGGTCACCCCGCAGCCTTCTCTTCTCCAGGCTGAACAAGCCCAACTCCCTCAGCCTGTCCTCATAGGGGAGGTGCTCCAGCCCCCTGATCATCTTAGTCGCCCTCCTCTGGACCCTTTCCAAAATCTCAATGTCTTTCTTGTACTGAGGGCTCCACACCTGGACACAGTCACCTCACTGTAAAGAAGTTCTTGTGCACATTTGTGCGGAACTTCCTATGCTGCAGTTTCCGGCCGTATTCTCCATTAAAAGAACATAAATTGCATAGTCTGTGGCCAAACCTTTCCTGCAGAAGAAGCGTGATAAGGCAAGCATTGCAGATCTCTAGAAATGCCAGATTTTAGCGGAAGTGGGTGTGCAGCATCCAGGAAACCCAGCCTTGCATCCCAAACCTCCCGCTAGCAATGGATACATTAGATCATCCTGATAACTTGTTGCCCTGTGGTACTGGGCACACACACTGTGGGAGATTTTTAAGTGCCTTTTGAAAGTCGGAGAGAGTCTGAAACGAATGACAAGGGTTTCAATCTGGAAATGCCCTGCTGCATAGTGGGAGGAGGAAATGACAATGATGGCTTAGAAAGAGTGGTTCTGCTTCAGGCTCTGTGCCCCTTGTACTGTGGTCATGTCCAACAGAGTGAGGTTCCCCAGAGCATCCCAGCTGACCTGAACTCTCCTCACACCCCATGCAAGGTGGTCATGGGGCAGCAGGCACAGACTGATGGCTGCAAAACAGGTTCTGTGGTTTCTTTGCACTTTTTGAATTAAGTCAGTTAGTCAAGGTTAGCTGGGGAAATCCAATTTAGTGCAGGGATATTCAGTGGTGACTCAGAGCTGACTTATTTCTAAACAAAAAACATTGTGCCCTGCAACTCATAGAAGATAAGTAACTAAAATGTTATGCATATTGGAATGTGTTGTCTCTGGAACTGAAATATCACAAATTATGCATTTTGAATGGTATCAGTGAGTGTCTCAGGCTGAAATTCTGCTCCTATTTTAAACAGTACAACCCCAGAGAGGTTGCTCTTAGCTGCGTGCCATAAATTTTTGATTAAGAGTTTGCTTTGTTTCTGTTTTTTATCCTACTACCATTAACTCTTTGGGGCCCATTCAAGTTTCTACTGAAGTTAATTAGGATTTTCACATTGACTTCAGGGGAAGCAGGACTTGACCTTTACTGAATGTCAATTGGAAGCGGAAACTAAGCTTGTGTTCTGGATATGATTATTCAGTTTGTGTTGGAGACTATTCCTGAGTTATATGAATACTAAAATCTTGGCAAGAGTGCACCCTAATAGATTACTTTTTGACTCTGAGAAGAGTTCAGTGAATATTACTATAGTGCAACCCCTCGCCTTTTTGTCTCTGGCTTCAAATTGGTGTCTCATTCTTTGCGGGTGTCAGTGTGAGACCTGGAGACCTCCAGCAACTGGATAAAATGGGCTCAATTCTGTAAACTAGCACAAGACATCCAGTGACTTGGACACGTGTCAGAGTGGAAGTAATGTTGCTATCCGGTGAGCAGGGGAAGTATGAAAGCCTGTGCATACTGCTAATGTTCAGCCTGCTAGAAAGAACTCTTCTAAAGGTATACATCCCTGTTTTGGCTTCACTCTGCTCTCCATCATTAAAGACAGAGGTTTAAATATCCTTTTTGCTGGAGCACCAGTGTTGTGGGTGACCTGAATTCAGAATTTTCTGCTTTGTTGAACAAACACAGATAAGGAAGCTGAGAAAGATCCAAAAAAAATCCTCAAAACTATGAAATTAAATGAATGTTACCATTTACGTAGTATAGGGGATATACAGATAGAGGCAAAATAATAAACATATCTATATGAATTTCTTTTTCTTGGCTCCCTCAGTAAGCTTGAACACTTTTTTTTCTTGAGTACAAAGGAGTCCCTGTTTTGCTTTCCCTCCTTCAGATTAAAGATTCTTCCTCAGGTGAATCCAGATTACTTCCTCTCTAAGTTACAATGTCTGTAATGTAAGATGTTTCAGAGTGTGCCACAGTGATGTAGAAAGTCCAGGGAGAACAAACAGAAAAACAGAGGGACTATTGCTCTATCTTCCTCCTTCCCACCATTACCCCCATTTCCTCCCTGTCAGCTCTGGTTGTCCAGTTGTGTCAGCACTCATCAGCTGTGCCAGGCACCTTGGCTAAATCCCAAACCAACCTGGAGGGACTTGAACCCATTTCAGACATTTTCTGGGAAAGCTCTCAGATATTCTAACTTTTCCCAGGCGATCTCCTATGGATAGCTGAGTTAGGCTGAACAGACCAAGATAGTGTTTGACTCTAGAGAATGGTTTTCAGAACTTAGAAGAGAGGGAAAGGAAACATGGCATCCAAAAACTGCTCCAGGACAAGGTTATCTGCTTTAGTCTATGTGAGAGGCACAATTTGAGAAGAAGAAACAGGGATGCTCAGACACGCATGCCCAGAAAAATTGCACTTATTCGTACAAAGCACTTAACTCTAGGATACCTGCATAAAGCTGAGTGAGGGCTCTGAGAATCTCAAATTTTGACTTTGCTAACTGAAGGAGCACGTAGGCAGCAGCAAGGTACTTAGCTTATTCTGTAGATAGAGCCTATTATGTGCTAAACTTGGAGTTGTGGAGTTTGGGGTTGAGGTTACAGGGAGCGATGTATTCTAAATTTGAACTGTAATATTTTCTAAATTCACCACTAAACATAAAACCCCAAATCTATGTTAGGCTTGAAACACTTCATATATAATGTGAAGCCACAGCAGATTTATTTTTTCTTTTGGAATGTTTGAGGCAAATCGTCTAAGTTTATTTTTAATTTAAAATGCAGAGAAAAACAGGCACGTTTTTTACTTCCTAAAATACACTCTAAAGAGACAAGTGTCCTTAGGTTCAAGACAAACTCAGTGATCCTATACAAAGGAGATGTAGGTCCTGACAGTGAATCTAATGAATAGTGTAACTGTGGATAAACTGAAACTTGTGTGTACAAAGTGCCTTAAAACAAAACCTCTTCTTCCAAAGGGATATGGGACAACTTTGCAGTCCATAAACCTTCCCGACTAGAAGTAGCTCCATTTTGTAGGGAGTGTGTTTGTTTTCAATTTACGGGCACATTCCTATTTTTCTTTTGGCAGCTCTCCCACTCTTGCCTCACAACACTGCTTCATACTTGCCAACTCCTTTTTGTACCTGTGTGCCCTCCACATCTCCTTGGTCATCTTGACCAGATGTCTTGACCAGATGTCATCTCTGTTTAAATGGCTGGCAAGAAACCATGAAATACTCCTTTGAAAAACCAGAGAAAGTAATAGTGAATTCACAGCCACCACAGTAACCCCATATAGACGTCTTTGGAGAACCTGAAGTTGTCTCCCTCTACCAATGCTGCCAGTTCTGTCTGCAGGAAAGTCACCAAAATCGTAGTGCACACCTCTGGGCGGTCAATGACTGAGTCAAGGGAGAGGAACGTGATAGGGAAATGGAACACATGCAAACCCCAAGCATCTTACAGACAGAGAGAAGCAGTAAGAAATGCATCCTGCTTGGTAATCCAACTGCATGAGGAGACATGCACTAGATATGCTTGCTTATTTTGGGAAGAGCTGAGAGCTTTTCTTTTTCTACTTGACCAATCATAAAAATGTTAATTTTCTGATGACGTCAAATCCCATAATTATTGATCAGCTGGGTGACCTTGATGATTTCTTTTCAGAGTTATTTCCCTTTCTTTCTCATCCTGTCATGGTCGCCTTCAAGAAATGGGCACCAGAGAAGCCAAAAAATTCACCATGTTTCATGTCAGATGTTTATTGTAGCAGAACAATTACCACAGAATCCTATTTATTTTATAATGTGTTTTTAAACTGATTTGTAGGCACCAGACAAGAGTATAATGCAACAATATGTTTGATATGGGCTATGTAGGGGGAAACTGTTCACTAGGGTTTACCCTTCGAGCCCCAGCTCACATCAACTGGTACAGCAGCAATATTGCTCTTACTCTGACTTAGCCATTGCCTTTTGGGATCCAACTCCTCTTT
Source organism: Centrocercus urophasianus (assembly GCF_019232065.1). Lineage (NCBI taxonomy): Eukaryota > Metazoa > Chordata > Aves > Galliformes > Phasianidae > Centrocercus > Centrocercus urophasianus. The sequence continues at coordinate 32,947,419 of NW_024884711.1, forward strand.
GGCTACCAGAGGCCTGCAAAGGGCTGACACGGACAGAGGTGGACAACTGGAAAGTTAGACAAGGGCAATTGATTGCTGGCTGATTGTGGCCATGTAACACTAAGGTGCTTTGCTCCCATGATTATACAAGAACAGAAGTGTTTTCAAAGCCTCTTTCTGTCCTGAAGAAGAGAGGAAACTGGCATCTCAAAAAGAAGGAGGAAAATCAATGTTTATCACTGTCTAGTTCATTTTCTCTAATTTAATCTATTTTCATGGCAATTGGTCTGAACAACTTATGCAGGATCCCTATACAACCACCAGGGAAAGACTGGCATGTCCAGAGAGCTCAGGATCTTGTCACAGTTAAACATTTTTCCTAGTCTGGGAAGTCAAACTGAGCAAAACCACTCCAAATCAAAGTCTGCTCACTTTCTGCCTCTATCTCTTATTTGTCCAGCAATCAAAATCTCCAGCAAGCTGCTGCCAAAGCCTATCCACCCACATGGCCACAAAAATGCAGGCATTACTGCACTCAAATTAATCATTACCCTTATTACAGTCATGGCATTTGTGTTGAGCAGATCAGAGCATGGCACAAAAGTTGCTGTCCTACCACACTTTCGTTGGAAACGAAGTCCATTTTGGAAGTGATTCTGTCTGTCCTTTGCCACTGACTGCCACTGAAGCAGATCCAGTTTGTATTGAAACAACAGAATTTGGAGCTTTATGGATGCGAAAGTTTTAATCCCTCTTACAGATGATTAGTTCTTTAATCCATAAAGAAAGGAGGATTAGAAACAGAGTCGGGAGCAGCCATGTCCAAAAGTGGTTCTGAAGGAGCAGCTAGAGGAAAGCCTACAAGAATGAACCAAACCAAGGTGCCAGGACCTGCTCCTACTGGAGTGGGCCAAATTCTAAGTGTTTTGACTAGTTGCTCAGTTGGCCCCACATTATTCTCTTAATGACCATCCACAAATGTTTGTACGAAAGGCTGGGATGCTCGCTTGCACGAACTTTTTGGAATAGTTAATCTTCAGTCAGTAAATCATGGTTTGGGACCAAAATTAAAATAGTGACTAGCAAATAGGCAGTGACACAGAACTCTGCTCAACTGTGCCAGCAGATGGGCTGAAACCTGCGTGTTCTCTTGTGGCCATGGCAGACATAGGCAGGTAATCTCCTACCTCCCGGCCTCTGACACAGCTCCTCCTGGTCATGTTCAGGCACAGAAACATTTTATTACAAGGCGGATAACTGTTGCAACTACAATTATAGATAGTAAATGCATTAGGAAAGATAAAGTGTCGTGGTGAGTGTCTCATAAACAGAAAAAAAGTACACAGCTTGTCGAAGGCATCCACAACAAATGGCCAGCTTGTTCTTTCCTCTAGTTCAGCAAGGCTATGATTTGTGGCTCCTGAGTTGCACTTGGACTCTCAGCAGTAATCTGACTGTGGAAGCTCAGCTCAAGGGGTACTGGCAGAAGACTGTAACCCGAGAAATATCACTCAAACAATGCTGTCAGGCATTGCGGTGCTGTTTCTTGTTCGTCCCCCCTCACCGATTTGTTTACACTGGAATGGAAAGGTAAAATAATATTCACTTCTGTAAACCAGATCATCAGTAAAAAAGCTTTTGTTAATATTAATAAATAGCTTTCTTAAGAACCCCCAGGTCCCTGTGGTAGGTATTAGCTTTTGGTTTCCAGTTACTCAACCTCTTTACAAGTCTTAGAGATCTCATAAACTTTGAATGTTGTAGTAAAAATATTTATAGGGTAAGTCAAAGAAAAACATAAAATTGCATTCAAGTTTTGACATGAGTAAAACTACTTATCCTGCTTATTTTTTATTATGAAAAGCTGGATGCTGTGACCTCACTAAAAAATGATAGCTATTTAAGCAGAAAGGTTGGAAAGGATTTTGTACATGTTAGTATTTCCTTTCTAAAGTATTAATATTTACCTTGGGAAACTCTTAAGTGCTTAATTGGAAAAGACAGACAAGCAGTGCTGCTGGTGTCACAGGCTGTTTAGGCAGTTACAACAAAGCCCTGTGTAATAATTCCAGATGATACTTGAGTAAGAAACTAGGCCAACCTGTGTTTTCACCATGCTTGATAAAGGCTAGATCCACTAAGAAACTCTGAGTTTCACATTAAGTGCTTAAATTCATCAGCCAAATCCTAGAAAGCCTACTTTCAACTTGTCCAACTCTGTAGATGCTTAAAGACCTTACAGCATTTGTTTCCACTGGCAGCATGTCTACAGCCATTGCACCCTACTCTAGACCTCACCAGGCTGCAGGGAGTTCCAGATAAGCCCTGTTATACCTTGCCACTTCCTTATCTTGCTCACCAAGTGGGAGCCAGCTGGTAGGCTCAGAGGATGCTTGGTGAATCATACTTTGCATGGCAAGCAACACAGGGCACAACTTCTAGGGCTGGGCTGTGTGTCTGCTGGTCTGTACCGTATCCCTGGGACAGGGAGTCCTGCTTTTGAATTCTCACCAGTTTCCAGGCTCTCTCACATCCCAGGAAAGTATTTGAGAAGGTCTGAGATGTGTTCTCCTCCACCTATCTGTTGATTTGGTTCTGTGTTGCAGAAGTAATCAGAATTTTTGGAAGGCTGCAAGTTAGAAAGAGGCACTGATTCATCTCTAGGTGATATTTTCTTAATATACAGACAAGCTGCAGTGAAGTCACACCAGGCTAAGAGAAATGTGTTAGATTCTTGCTTTCCAGTAGGATGGTTCTTTGGGAGAGCTGTTAATTAACATCTTAAATCAGTAATCTGCCTTGAAAATTCATGCTGACGTTGCATAAAAGAGAGCTGTTGTTCAGGCAACAGAGCAAGGGGCTAGATTTTTAACAGTCAAAGTAACAAATCTGATCATCTTATCAGAGAACTTTTGGGCTGGCAGCACTACCAAGCATCCAGCTTACCTCTGCCTCCTCCAGCTGGGAAGGGGCTTTTGTGCTGGAAAGACCTTCCTACAAACATGTTCAACAAGTTCTTGTTAATAATTTCCCTAATGAATGTTGATTCATGTCCCTTACCCCAGCTGGAGGCTTTGGGAGATGGCTTACAGTGGACAGCAATGGGAACCTCCAGGGAAGTCCTCTCCTGTGAAAAATGTTGCGTTCCTGCTTCATCTCTGATTTTGTGTTAAAGTTGTGTTAGAAACAGTGAAGGATTCCTCAGGGGCAAACAGCAGAAAAGCCCTTCTCTTCAGTCCTGTCCAGACATCCCTATGCTGCAGATGAGCCAGGAATGGAGATGCTCTGCAGGGAACCAGGTCAGGGCTTTGTGGGAGGGGGTAGTAGCAGCTTGTATCACTGCACTTAACACCAGCAGCTCTGACAGTGTTAACACACACCTGGAGCTTTTTACTGCTATTATAAAACAGGAGTTCAGTTGAGTTACTGTCCCATGATGTTTAGACAGAACATATACAAAGCTTTCAAGACCAAAAGCCAAAACCTTAAGAAAAAATATGTGCTATAATAATAAGTCACTGCTTCTGTATTGAGACCTTGTTTTCACGAGGTGACCAATACGTGACTGTCCTTTCTCTTCCTTTGTCTTTTGTAGGTGAGGCATTATGACTTGTCTTAGGGATGATCTTTAAGGATAACAGCACAGAAATAATTTCATAAGAACTTTTACTTCTTGCAGCATCCACTACAAGTTACAACATAAAACCACCAAACCCTTGAAGATTATGCGAGAGTTATAGCTTGATGAGCCATTAAATCAGGCAACCACTATTCAGGGTATTTCAGTAACAAAAAAGAAATGTTATAATGCTGTCTTTTTAATGCCCTGCTTACTTTGCACAATCTTGTTTTTAATCAGCTCCCTCAGTAAGAACTGGGGATAAATACCAAGTTCACATGCGCACACAAGTTCTGAACTTTGAACAAATGCAGTATGTTAATACATATTAATCTGTTTACTTAGCCCATGACTGGTCACAGCCAATAAATCCATAAATCCCGGCTCTGCTGATTGTGTGGCTAGCATATAAGCATGCAGTACACAAAGGAAAACCTGGAAATTTGTCAGCTCAAGGACCTCGCTTCGTGAAATGAGAAGGTGCCTATGCTGAAGATGTGCCTTCAGAGGCTAGTTGTGATTCCCCACACGGTTACAGCTCGTCTGGGTTTGCACACTGAATTGTCATGCAAGACATCCAAATGGACATTACGGGGCATGTGTTTGTGATTTCTGACCTTGGTAGAACAGGCTGGATAAGACTCTTGTATTTTACATGGACATAGAACTGATTTCCTTGCAGAACAGACACATAGATGTTAATTCAAAGCTATTGTGCAACCTCACTGCAGAGGCATGCGGTGCTGCCTTGTGTTGGGTGTGTTAGCGCTGAGCTTGATGTTGTAATGACTGCGTGCCTCATTTGAGGGCTTAGGGGTAACTGGCCTCCAGGGATATTGCACTTTGAGTTTGAATCCTTCACTAAAATCATCTGACTGCTTGTTTGGAAATTGAAAAAAAAAAGACTCTCTGCTGTATTTTACATGACCTTTTGAACAGGATGCAAGGCTGAGAGAGAGCCCAGCTCCGGGTTCCTGCTGGCTACATCCTCCTGGCCCTCCCCATTCTGTTACCTTTGGTACCAAAGCCTCACGGCCAGCAGATCTGTGACACAGCCTTCTGGAACAAAGCTGTGACTTTGATGTGATGGAAGAAACACTGCAGTGGGGGGGGGCGTGGGGCACAGGCTCCCCCAGCTCTGCAGTCTGTAAGTGGCTCTGGAGCGTGCTGTGCTCAGGGTGCTGGGGTCTGTCCCTGCTTAGTGAAGACAGATGTGAGTGCTGAGTGAGCAGCAGCTAACAGACTCACAGAGTAACACTGGCAGGGTGCCCTGCTTTTCAGATTTCAGTGCACCTACAAAAACTCACCAAAAAAAAAAAAAAAAAAAAAAAAGCCCTCTACATTTTGGCCTAGAGCAAGGCTGTGGTGTAAGCAGTTCATCAACACACACTCTCTTTAGCTCCTTAAACACACAGCTAGATCAAAATAAAGTATGAAGAGCATAAAGTAACTCACAGACACCGTTTATTAACACTGAGGCCTGCTGCAGGAAGAAAGTGACCCAGTAAATATTCTCTCTGAGTAGTAAAATAGCTGCTGTAAGGAGTTACAAGAACTTTTGTGAGCTGTAATTCCCTTAGGAAAAAAAAAAAAAAGAGAGGTTTTTACAATCTTTCATCTCTGCTTGAAAGCAGAAGTAAAAAGCTTGCCCCTAAACAACTAGGTGCTTGTGAGCAGCCTGCTAATAATGTCATCTTCTGTCTGGTCTTAAAGCAAGAGAGAGATATGGACGGAAAACAAACTCACAAACAGTTTTGCTCAGCTTTATGAGTTCTGTGACTTCAAAGATGGGAAGAAAAGCTCCTCAGGCTGGATGCCCTGAGGACCAAAAGTTCAGCAGCTTTCAGAGTATGTTATGCATTTGAAATTCACAATGTTTGATAAAACTGCAAATTGATACCTCACAATGGAGGACCTGTACACAACAAATCCTGGTGAGGTTTTGGAACAGGCTGCCCAGGGGAGTGGTGGAGTCACATCCCTGGTGGTGTTTAAAGAAAGGGGAGATGTGGTACTAAGGGACATGGTTTGGTGGGCAATATTGGTGGTAGGTGGGCAGCTGAACTAAATGATCTTAGAGGTCTTTTCCAACCTTAACGATTTCTACTCTGGCTCATTGGAAAAACCAACAAAATGCACATACTTACGTTTTGCTTTACATGTTGTCTTTCAGTGAGGTTTATTTTACAAAAGGCTGTGGTGTGATGATGTGTGTGAATACCGTCTTTCTTTACTAGTGACTAAACCAAGGCAGAAATATTGCACTGAGCTAAGTCCAATTCAATGTATTCTTGTTTATCTTCCTTCTGTATCCCTATTTCCCCATGGCAACTGTCAGTCTGGGTCTAACTGCTCAGCTCTAAGAAAGTTTACAGCAAATGTTGTAGCAATCAGAAACGTGATTGTCCTCCCAGGGTTTGGGACAGCAATGGCAGCGCATATCAAAGCAGCTGGAAGGAGAACAGCCAGAACGATTTCCCTGTTTGCTGTAGAAACGGTGAAGGACACTAAAAAGAAATGCAGCTGATAGCATGATCCCTGCCAGTGCTGTGCTTGCAAATAATGAGTTAAACAGTGATTCGAGTGAAATAAATGCATATTTTTTTTCTTCTGTGGACAACTGAGTCTCTAACAAGAACCACGTCTGTAATAAAAGTTATGATGTCTCTAGCAGGAACTGGTAGTGCAAATCAAACATACCATTAGCTTGTTAGGCTCAGCCAAGTGAAATAACAAGCAGCTGGGCAGTGCTGTATACTGAAATGGAAAACTGTTGCCCCTTAACAGAAGATTTCCTCAGAGAAAATTAAGCGCGAGGGGCAGCAACAGACCTGGTTATTCATGAGCACAGTGTCATGGGAAGGTCAGGGGAAGGACCTCACTTAAACCGTCATTCTGACTCAAAAAATGCTGCCTGACTACTGAAGTCAGCAGCACAAACCCTCCCCAACGCCTCAATGAGCACACTGGGGGGTAGGGATGTTCCTGGCCCTGCACCTGGCTGCTGCCACCAGGAGAAGCAGAGGCAGGAAGTGTAGCCATGTCTGGCCTCTGACTTGCCAGATGGGCTAGCAGGCCCAAGTGAGGGCTCAGACTGTGCCTGGGAAATGGGGAGCAGGTGGACATCTCTTGTTTCAGAAAAAAATCACAGAATCACAGAATTATAGAATACTTTGGGTTGGAAAGGACTTAAAGACTGTCTAGTTCCAATACTTCTGTCATGGTAGCAGTGATCAGATTGCCCAGGGTCCCATCCAGTCTGGCCCTGAATGCACTGGGGATTGGGTATCCACAACGTCTCTAGGCAACCCATTCCACTAATCTATGAGTAAAGAATTTCCTCCTAACATCCAACCTAAATCTCTCCTCTTTTAGTCTAAAACCACTCCTCCTTGTCCTATTGCTATAAGACTGTGTAAAATGGTGGCTCCTCTCCTGACCATAAGTTTCCTTCAAGTACTAAAAGGCTGCAGTGCAGCTTCCTGGAGCCTTCTCTTCTCTAGTCCCAGCTCCCTCAGCCAGTTTCCATGGGAGAGGTGCTCCATCCCTCTGAGCATCTTTTGACCCCTCTGCTCCAACAGCTCCACATCTTCCTTGTCCCAAACACGGAGACCCAACACAACATGCAAAGTGACACGTTCTGCTGCACCAGAAGAGAAATTGGAGGCAGTCTGTGTTGGGCTAGATGGGATTCTGTATTTTCAAACAATTGGGTTATGTGAGTTTTTGTATTTTCAAACAATTGGGCTAGAATGAATTTTTGTACTTTGGGCCTTTCAGCTGAAACCAAGCTGTCTGTGTTGTCGTGTTCTCTTTTACAAGTGTTTGGCTAATGGAGCCTGGGTGGCAGAGTGGAAAATTGTTTGGGAGGTTTGAGTTGCCCTGTGTGTGTTCCGCGGCCCAGCAGCCAGACATTGTTTAGTGACTCCTAGGAGGGATCCTGGTAATCACAGCTGATTTGCAAAAGCATATCTGTTGCCCATGTGCATCAATTAGATTACAGCATTTCTATGCAAATCACAGACTTGATATTGATCCCACAGCTTGCAGCCAGCTGAGAACATTTTCATGCTTGTCTGGAGCGAGGCCGTAGGAGACCATTTCCACAAAATCTACTGCAGAAGTGCATCCAGTTTTCAAGTGCACATCCGCATTTAGCAACTCCCTGTTGCTGAATGTCAGCCCATGGCACATTCACAGACTGCCCTCATCACTGCCATGAGCCTCCAACACGAGCCTCTTGTGCTCTGCCTGGCTCAAAAATCCCCCATACATTTTTGGGCTAGTACTCTGCATGGGAGGAAGTTGGACTGCATTTCCCAGAAGCCAGCTCCCTAAAGAGGGAATTTTAAAGGAGATAAATGTGTTTTCTGGCTCTGGGTGTTGCTAGCTCCCATCCATTTCTAGATGCTGGAATATGCCCAAGTCTGAATAGACAACAAGGGAACAGCATTTTGAACAAAACTTTTCTTTTAACAGCATAATTCTAAACCACTTCCACATGCTCCTGGTACACGTAGGCACTGCTTTCACCTGTGTCTAACCAGAATCCAATGGAGGGTAACAGGAGCTTACTTGACGAGGAGATTTCTGGATCTGCAGATGTGCCCTCAGTTGCTGTCAGACACTCTGCTGCTCAGGCAGCCCCACACTGTGCGGGGCACGTCTGCAACTCCACTTTTCCAGAATAGCATCTGGTGTGTAAAAGGCACAGAAAGCTTTTGCCCCAGCTCTAATACTTAGAACTGGTTAGAAAAATGCCTCAAGAACATTGCAAAAGAAAATTCCCAAATGCCTTTCTCTGCAACTCTTTCCACTTTCTCATTTAATAATACAGCTGTCTTAATTTTTTCAGTCAGTGACAAGGGAGGAAAACTCCCTCTTCCCTTCATCCTTTTCTGCCTCAGGAAAAAGAGAAAAAAGGGAAGGAGGAAGAAAAGAGGGTTTCTGGGATGATAATGTCTTGAAATTATTTTTGGTGGTTTTTTGTTTTGTTTTGTTTTTTTTTTTTTTAAGTTGAAACATTTTGGAAAGAACTTTTCCACTTTTCTTCTTCCGTTTGAAAGAATCTTTTTTAAGGAAAACTGCTTTAAACTCCAAATACTGGGTAACTTTATAAACAAAATTCTTTCCTCATTTTATTAAGGGAATTAAACAAGGTGCAAGTGATGGCTGAAGAAACAATTTCCAAGATGATTGACACATAGGAACTTTTATCTTTTCAACTATAAATTTTGATTGGTTTTTGCACCCCCTCGCCCCCCCCACCCCCCACACACCTACTTCCTCCTTTCCTCCTTCGAAAAATTATTGCCTTTCAGTTTGTTTTAATGGTGTTTATGTAATGCCATAAATATTCTTGTTTAGAACCGTAATTATTCCCTGTGATTAATTCTGCCCGTTCTAGGAGGTTGTGCAAGATTTTCACTGGAGGGTATGTCTTTCATGTTTATGTTACTCCACGTAAAGTGGAATTTGCCCCCTACCAGAGCTGGATCAGTGAGGGCAGAGTTAACATTTTTCCTTTCTCCTATGGCAATGTTTGGAAGCATTTTTGGGGAGTGTTTAGTATCATTCCTCTTCAGGTCAGGATTAAAGTAACTGGCAGGACTCTGGGCCAGGGGTCCCTTCACTGTCCAACCTCAGCTCTGTGGGGTGGAAGCATGCTATGTCCAAAAGTCACTTCCTTTCTCTTTCTTTTATACCCCATTAGGCTGTGTTTTCGATTTCAGAGGAATTCCTATAAATACACTGATGGTAGCTGCTAATTGTGGGTAAAACATCTACTGCATGGTGGCAGTGGGAATTTTCCCAAAGTAAGGGACTTAGCTGTCTGTATTTTCTGAGGAGTATTTGCAGAACTTGGAGATAACGATCAGAATGTGACAACATTCTGTGTTACGTGAGGGCAAACACATGAAATCAGACAACACTGCGGCAGTAACTGACAGTGCACAAAGGCCAGATGCCTGCACATGGTGCCCAGCCTTTGTGCTGCTCCTTATGGACCTGGTTAAATGAAGGTGAGTAGCAAGACTTGAGTACCCCAGAACAAAGGAAGGAAACCTGGGGGAGACAGGAAAGAGTTATGCTTTAAAGAATATATAGGTTATATCCTCCAAATAGACAGTTTTTCTGCTTGAACGCATTTCAGACACTTTTCCAACCAACCAATGGAAATAGTACCATTTTTAGCAGTTTAAAAAGTGAAATCTAGAAACGTTTCTCTGTCATCCTCTTATGCAATTTTTGTAAACAACTATTTTACTGCCCAGAAGAACTGTCTTTGATTGTTAGGCATGAAATGAATAAGTTAGGTGATGTTTGGGGAATGTGGTGGACTTTGTGTTCATTGTTTCTGTGCAGAAACCATTTGCCAGAGGTTTCTGGGGCTGATGGGAAAGGATTTGCAGTGCTGGGTTTGCCTTTTCTTAAGTCATACCTGCATCTAAAAAAACCAGACTATATTAAGGGTGGGAAGCCTTTGAGAGACCTGGGTGGAAAATCCCAGGAGTAAGGATGTCCCTGCACTGCACTGCCCAGGCCCCTGGCAGAGCTCAATAGGTCATGTTTGCTGAAGGTGCTTGTTTTCTGTCACCAGGAGCAGCCAGCAATGGGACACCAGAAGGGCAAAGCATGTCCTCAGTGACCATGGATGGAGACAGCCGCATTCACAGATCAGCGCTGCCATGGAAACTTGGTTTGCAGAGCTCCCCATGGCAAACAAGGAATGAATGCCAGGTCAGCACCCGGGATCCAAAGGGAGGAAAGAAAGGATTGAGCAACTGTTTGCTGAACTTATTTAGAAGCTTCCCTGGAATATTCCAGTATTCCATATATTGGAGTGAAGAGTTTTTAGTCAAAGTTAGGACAAGGATTCCCTTTGTTTGAGAAAAGGGTTCTGTCTTTTGGATGCGTTCAATGAAGGACAGCAGCAGAGCTAAGTATTGATTTAATTTCAAAATAACCTTCAAAGACCTAAAAGAGATTTGATGATCAGCTGTGCGCTGAAAAGAAATCTCAGAAGGCTTTTTGTTCAACATAATGATTTACAAGATGTGTTATCAGCCATTAGCTTAGGAGTTCTGCTTATAATTCCAATTTTGATCCTTGTGAGACCAAACTCATGTCTGTATTTTGTCTGTAGAGATCTGTTGGCTACCTAGTCCTAGATATATCGAAAGCATGGCTGACAGTTTCACCACTTGGAAAACATAACTTTTCTTACAGCATCAAACAATGAGCTTTCAGTAAAATATTTTATAACAAACATCCCTACTTCCTCCTTCCTCCCTTCCTGCTTTCCTCCCTTCCTCTCTCCCTCCCTTCCTTCCATTTTTCCTTCCTTTCTCCCTCCCTCCCTCCCTCCCTCCCTCCCACCCCTTCCCCCTTCCTTCCCACTTCCTTTCCTTCCTCCCTCCCTTTGTTTTTCATCCTTTTTCCAAGTATACAAAACAATGTACTTTTTCCCCTACAGGTGAGCAACAACCTGTGACTTGGGAGATATAGTTCTACATTACATTCCCTTACAGACTTCTTTATGACCAGCTCCTCTGTCTTGGGAATATAGACAGATGCAGTGTGCTCTCTGTAGGCTGGCAGTGCCTGCCATGAGGGCCACCTGTGTTATCTGGAACATGCAGCCTGGTGACAGCTATACTCAAAGCCCAGCATGGATGCACTGCAGCAGTCCTAAGGCACAGATGAAGGGTTCAACACAACAACTTGCAGTCTATGTGGTGAAACCTTATCCCAGAATCATAGAATCACAGAATCGTATAATGGCTTAGCTTGCAAGGGAACTTAGAGACCATCCAGTTCTAACCCCCTGTCATGGACAGGACTGCCACTGAACAGATCAGGCTGCCCAGTGCCCCATCCAATCCAGCCTTGAATGTCTCCAGTGATGAGGCATCCATAACTCTCTGCACGCCTGTGCCAGTAAACCTTCCCATGCCTGAACCAACAGCTCTGCTTGTGTGAGGCTGGTGTAGGTATCTCCATGCGCACCTCTAATAGCAAAAGTGCCATTTGTCACCTCAAATTTCAGACCTGGATGGCTAGAAATCTAGTAATGAAAGCCCAGTAGATACCTGCAGTGCTCTAAAAAGTGTGTTTCGTGAGACTGATGCCCTGAATGTTATTACTTGACTGCATGTTTTACAGCCAGCTGCATGCCCATTTGGGGGAATTTTCGTTTAAAACTTATGTCCGCAGCAAGGGAAATGTCAGAAAACACATTATTAAACTCAAAATTGAACCGATGAATTCTTCCCAGACAGTAAAACATTTTCCCTCTCAGTGGAAGAGACTGTGGTTTGACATTCTTTGTTCTTCATAAATCCAAGTTAACCAGTTCTTTTTATCAGAGAGTTATTCCAATTTGCTATGAAGCAGTTGCTTAATACTTTGTTGCAGTATCTTGCCAAGGTTAAACTGGTTGGTTGTTCCCCATATTTTCCATTTCTGCATAAGATAGCACGTCAACCTTTCTCTAGTGCCTAGGGGCCTTATAAACCCACATGAGTTTCTAATGGCTCAGCAGTTGTCTTGCCTAAGCTGAAAACTGAATGTCCTCATTCCTTCCTGGTGTTGGTCTTATACAGAGAAGTTTGAGGATTTAAGACTCAGCTGAATGTAAAACCAGAAGTATGGGAAAAGTGCTGGAAATTGAGAAAAGTCAGTGGCAAAATTTCCACAGCTTTTATTGGAAGGAAAATTTGGATCTATGGGCATGAATCTGAAAAGGGTAAGACTGGGTTACGTAAAACTGGAGGCTAGCAATCAATATGAGAAAACACTCAACTCATACAATGTACTCTAAATTATCTGTTTGTGGCAGATCATTGCAAAAACATGAACTAAAAGAAGGAAAACTGCAAAAGCCAAGTCCCCTGATGTTAGTATTGGAGCTGTCAGTTTGCAGGTTCTGGTTGGGTGCATTCATTTCTGCTGAGCTGCTGTGGTATCCTGCTGCCCACAGGTACATGAGAACATCAGCCACCCTTGTTGTCCAATGCCCCTTGGCTAAATGACCTGAACATGTGTTTCCCTTTGTTCAAAACCAGAGGGAAAGTTTCTATTGCAGCCTATGTCTCAGAATGTAAAAGTCCATGTGTCCGCATCTGGCTCACTCCAGCTGGGATGCCTCAAAGCTGCCTTTTCTGCCTATCAAAGTGTTAATAGTTTCATGCTAAGTACGCTAAAGAGGTTCCTTAGATCCTCATTTACATATGTTTTGTATTACCCGTGTTTTTGCTTTTCATGGTTTATTTTTCCCTCCCACAAGTTGCCACTATCCCCTTCATTAATCCATCTAATTGAAACCTGACATTTTCTGATTTATTGTTCCAAGTTCTCTTAAAATCACCAGTCAGAAGAACAGTTGTACTCCTGTGTAGTTAAAAGAAGATGTTCAACAGCAAATTTTGTCTTAGGTGTGTATAATGATTTTTTTTTTTTCATTTACCCCAGTAAAAGATTAAAAGATAACCTTGCAAAGCATGAGTTTCATTAAATCAGCCATTCAGCGGGCAGGCTGAATTTTTCATTTGGATTTACTTTGTTTTGTGCTTGAATATCTTTTATTAGTATGTGTTGGAAAAAAGAGGAGGGGCTTGCTAAAAGGAGGACAACGGCATCCTCTCATTGGAGCTCAGTCTATGAGTTACCCTTTCATGGGAGCTGATTTGATCTCCTTTTTTGCTTCTTCGAGCAGGGTGTTTTACCTGCCTTTATCTTCTGACCTGTAGGTGTGATGTTACCACCTCTGTCTCTTTTGGAGCAAAGCCTGGGCCTTGTCAAAGCTCCCCTACTGACTGACGGTGAGCATGGAGCCTGAAGGGCTGCTCGTGGTAATGGGAAGGATGGATCTGGTGGAGGCAGTCGGTGTAGTGCCTCCTGCAATCCCCATGGTCTGGGGGCAGGCAGCCAAGGGCTCATCCTTGCCAAACCTGCCTTGCCTCTCACTCCAGCAATGCAGCAGCATTAATAAGGGTATAATCAGACACAGGGGAGATGCTTATTTCCTGTCACTTAAAGTAGATTAAACAGTATACAATTCACAGAAACAACATTCAGTTGTCTCTTTTAAACTTAATATTAAGTCTCTCTTTTTTCCCTGACAAACTCTTCTCAGTGTCCTTTAATACAAGATATATTGAGCTTTAAAAAGTATATTCAGCTCTTACATTTCACAGGTTAACTGAAGGATTTGAGGTGTCTTACAGCAACAATGTCAGGAACAGCATCTACCAAACTGTCCAGAGGGAACAGGGAAAATCAGCAAGAGAAAAACGTATCCACGACGGAGAACTATCGTGGAGGCCTCCTGCTGAGATCCATCCTGATGTTGGAACAGGAAGCAAAGTCAAAAAGTGGTGTGATTGTGTTGACACTACTGCCTGCTGCAGTGAGTCCTGCTTGTCCCACCTGAGCATTCACAGAGAACAACTGTTGTGGAGCTGCCAGACTCACCCTGCCTTCATTGTGCACTTCCATGGACATGGAGATGGCATGGGACATGGGACAGGCAAGTCTGTGGGCTGCCATGTTTCCTGATATCAGTGAGAAAGGGGAAAGGTGAATAATAGCTACTTGGTGTGAGATTCCCTCCTTCTGTTTTGGGAAGTGCAGCCGGGATTTGGGGAGCCAGGGGAAATAAGTGAGGTGATTTTTATGCTTTGGATTCAGAGCGCTGCAATCTGCCTACATAGTTCCACTTGGTTTCAGCTTATGTGAATTTGGAACAGAGATTGTTTTGAAAAAAATGGAGTGAGAGCTAGCTGGGCAGAAAATACATTTACAACAGCAGGTCACACATCATGGGGAAACATCTATGGGATACATTGTGGGGAGTAAAGTCTGGCTGCAGATCAGTGCTGCAGGGAAGCATTAGGAAAAATTTTCTAGTATTTGCTTTTTATTAAAACAAATCCCCACATACATTTTCTGTGGAAAGGAAGCATTTCGTACAGAAATTCTCCACAAAGAAAGACCAAAGCTACTCTCTATAAAAACCTTTCACATTTTACCTGGAAACATTTCTATCTATCTCATGTCATCTCAGAGGTGAAGGCTCTGACCCTCAGACTGAGGATCAGGATAACCTATCTGGATGAGGATGAGGAGCACAGTTCTTACAGGAGGATGGACAAAACTACAAAATGGGACACAGCATGCATTCCATACCTTCTAAGAAACATGGGATAGCAAGGGTGAGAATTCTAGCCTCTCCAGCTCTTGTTTCTCCAAAAGCTACTTTGTAGGTGAGCAGTAGTTTCTACTGCACCAGAGCAAGCCCATCCACCTTCATTAGCAACACAGACCCCCAAAAGACAAGATACTTTACTATAAAGAATGCTTTTGCTTTTTTTTTCTGCAATGCATTCGTTCCTAAGCACAAACCTAGCTCATATACATAGCTGATTTTTTTCAATACATTTCCAGAGTGTGCATGCTGATGGAACAAAAAAACTCCAAATGTAAGGAAACTCATTCATTTGGTTCGCATTGATGCTCTCCTTCCAGCTAATGACTAATACTGGCTTTAAAGAAACCTGCATTGTCATTGAGAAGTATTGCATGAAAAGTAAATAGCCTCAGAAATCACTGTGGTAACAGGTCATAAATCAGTTAAAGAATAATATCAAATAATAAAAATAGTATTTTTCCACTACAGTGGATCGCAAATCTTTCAGATGTTTCATGTCGATGTTATCATCTTTTCCCTGAAAGCAAAAGCTTCTTGATTTCCATGCAAGCTGCTCTCTACTGAAGCTAGCCATAGAATCGTGCAATCTCCTGAGCTGGAAGTGACCTACAGGAAACAATGAATCCAATTCCCGGCTTCACTCAGCACCATCCAAAATCCAAACCCAGTGTCTGTGAGCAGTGTCCAGATGCTCCTTGAACTCCAGCACTCGGGGCCGTGCCACAGCCCTGTGCAGCCCGTTCCATGCCCACCGCCCTCTGGTGCAGAACCATTCCCTGAGCCCAGCTGCCCTCCCCTCACACAGCTCCATGCCGTTCCCTCAGCCCTGTCGCTGTCACACAGAGCAGAGCTCAGCGCTGCCCTCCATTCCCTGTGAGGAGCTGCAGCCGCCATCAGGCCTCCCCTCAGCTCCTCTGCTCTGGGCTGAGCGCAGCCAGGCACCTCAGCTGCTCCTCACATAATGCCTCCTTGTACCTCTTGTGTCTTCCTTGCTTGTGCTTTCATATGCCACCAAATCACAGTAACTTCTGGGAAGGCTTTTAGTGCCATTCCCTTTAGTCAGGACACAAAGTCAGATATCTGTTTTCTAGCTGTGCATACATACCTTTCTGATGGGCTTACACACCAGCCCCATAAGACCACAGTTTCTTAAAGCACAGAGGCTCTTTAGACCCATGATCGTTCCAGCTTTGTCATAGATAATTATCGCAACTTCACATGCATTTTTGCAATCCTGTTCAAGGCATTTAATTGCAGGATGAATCAGGGCACTTTAACCAGCCAAATTTCCTACACTGTCAAAGAAGAAAGGTTTCTCCATGGGTGTTTCAGAGCACAGCTATTGGCTGCCCAACACTAGACATAGACAAGTATGACTGTCTTCTTCCCAAATAATTCAGCCTCTCACAAAAAAAAAAAAATAATAATAATAAAAAAAATCATGAATCAGGCTGAAAAATTGCAGGCTTCTTAAAAATAGAAAGGATAAGTTGTTTGCTTTCATGAGTGCACTTGTGTGATGTTTCCATGCTGCTCCTAGCATTTATTTGTATTTGCGCTGTGTGGACTTTTTGTTCCTGACTGAGGCTCTGGGCCTCATGCAGCAAAAAGAGTAATAAATCAAGACAGAAAAACTCAGAAAACAGCTGATGGAGGAGTATTCCTGCTGTCCTGCAGGCTGTTCACCTGGCAGCTCAGCAACCTGCAGACAGGGCTGGCTCAGAGCTTGGAGGCCTCTGCTATGCAGCCCCTCATGGAGCAGGAGCCACAGGGCTGGGTCTCACTGGAACTGTGTCCCCAAAGTTGCTATAAAACAGGATTTTTTTCACAGCGCAGAGAAGAACCTGATTCCTTTACAGTTTTGAAGGGATCCCAGAGGGCTCTGTGTTGCAGGGCTTTGTGTGGAGATGAGGTGAGATCCAACTATCTGGTGCTGGCAGAGAATAGTGTCAGATTTGCTTTTGAGCTCATCGTAATTAAGATTTTCAGCTGAAGTTCACACACCACTTCCTTGTTCTTCCTCAAGGCAGATTTCTCTGCAGTTGTACAAATCACAGCTTTAGAATTACACATTTTCAGTTCCTGTCTTGGGAACTGGGTATCGTAATTTTGGAACTGTAAGTTTGCAACATTGCCCATTTTAAGCCATGTATTATTTTCTCTTTATGGTATTCAGTGTGGTGATTATCATGAGGATTTTATTTCCTGGGGTATGCAATGATTTCAAGACAACAGAAAAAAAAAAAAAAAAAGTGGAAAAGTTTGGTTCTGGAAACATTCACTCTACTGCTTAAATGTAAAAGGCGGCAAGAGACGCATTAAATTTTTCATTAGCACATGGGAGAGACACAAAGGTTTGTGTTATATGGACCTATTACTATTTCAGATTACATAAGGCTAAAGAGGAATCTTTTATGAGACTTTTAGGATGTGGTCATGTATTCCCTCCCCATGTTACAAGTCTCACTGTCTCTCTTTGATGTGAATAGATCTGTAACTTGTCTTCTGAAATTCACATCAAGCCTCCTTATAATATTGTTCATTCTAACAATGCCACTGATAACACTAAAAACAGCCAGTTTCCTAGGATACCATGCAATCAATGTTTTATATACCACCCTCCCCATAAAATGACCTGAGGAAAATTTGACAATGATGAGTAGACAGGAAAAAATAGGGGTAATGTAACTTTCACGTGGGAACAGGAAAAAATATTTATTATAGATTATGGAAAGGTTACATATAAGCTGAGTCAATTCTGGAAGAAGTGGAAAATGTGCAACAATAAATTATTCTGTCTTGAAGAGAGTAAAGGAGAATGCATTCTGAGATTCTGGTCCAGAAAGGTGGTAAATGAAGAAGGAAAATACGTGGTGAAAGAACAGATTGGGGAATAGGACACATAGGACTGCAAGACTGAAAACAGCAAGTAAAATACCAATGTCTGTGATCTCAAAAGATAAGGCAAGCCCAAGATCAAAATTTCAGAAAAGAAGGATTTTTGCATCAGAGACAAGCCCACAGAATGGCAGAAAAAACATTCTGGTTCTGGAGGCAGCACACAGGCAGTGCATAGGCCACTTTCCTGTAATAAAGGATGACAGAATAGGGACTGAGTCCTCCTCCACCAGCACAGGTAACTCACTGAATGCACGAATGTGAGGGATTTGATCTAGTTCATTTTAGATGGAGGAGACTTAGGGAAGTCAAGATGTGAAGAACCAGCTGACATTTGTTGGTACATGTAATCACACTGTTTTCCTGAAACTGGAGCTCCTCTTACCACAAGAACTTTAAGCAGTTCCCTTGGACAGCACTGGGTGTTGTCTTAGAGGAAAACCCAAGGTCTTCCCAAATGCGCTATGTTACCGTACTGAATATGAGGCTCAGTAGACGTAGTGTTTGCATTGTGCAATAAAGTAAGAGAAAAGGTGGCCATGAAAAGCCATGGACTCTTGGACCTTGTTTCCAAAGTGCAGGCAGCCACTGAAACCCATTTTTACGGGCTAAAAAGGCAGTCTGGGCATCTGACATTGACAGTCTCAGAAAATACTGCAGCAAGAACCGAAATGCTGAGCAAGCCTCTGTCCCAGGAGGGATGCAGACACCCCAGCGCTGACCCCCCCCACTGTGTCCTCCTCACACCCTGAGCAATCAGTGCCAGCAGACCGTCTGGAAGGGAGCCTGGTCCTCAGCAGAGAAACAAAGTCCCGGTCAAGAGGTGCTCTTCATCTCATAGTGAAGTAAATTTACAGTTTCCTTTTGTCTCATTTAGTTCCTGAAAGAATTCAAGTGACCTCCTCCTCTAAGCATTACACATTTCCATTTTCATTCTAGCATCTGCATGTCAAAGCCAGAATCAAGCTTTCAAGGGAAATTTGAGAAACAGAAGCAAAAGAGATAATGGAGACTTCTGAAGCGGTGGTGGTGACAGCCCAATGAGCTTCAGTTCATTTGAGTCCCCCATTTGAGAATTTTTCTCACCTTCACATAAAAGGCAGTATCTGTTACAGCCGCATATGTCTGCTCTACAGATGGACCCCGGTGATTAGGTGAACTTTGTGCACCTGATCTCTATGCTGTTCAGGAGCCCAGACAGACAAGATGCTCCTTTTATTCGTGCCCTCGTTGCTCAGGTGCTTGCATTGCTGCTGTAACCCAGTCCCTGTAAATTCAGTGCTGAAGACCCCGTCCTCACATGCTCACTGCTGTCTGTAGTGCTAGTGGTTGTAGGTTTCTTTGTGGCTGCAGTGGTGCTGCCTATCAGCATTCTCTGTTTCTGGCTAAGCCCACTTTGAAACAAAAACACAGTAATAGGAACAGAGAAAACAGCAAATATTTTGAATAGTTCTTTCTATGGATAAAACTGTGAGTATGGCAGGGCAGAGAACTATGGTATTTCCACATCCCTTATGAACTGTTTTGTATTTTCTGGTTTTGCTGGAGGGATGGGGAGAGGCTGGGGCTAATCATACTCTTTGGTTGAAGGCATGGCTGCTTCTGTTACGAAACTGAGAAACAGGATAAATTCTGCTGTCAGACTGTCATAGTACTTGAATCATACTGCACTGCTGTACTTAAAAACAATCTGGAGAAATGGGTTGAGGCTGAGATGGCATAGTTCACTGTGGGGATCATCTTAAAAGAATTAAACTTGATTGGTAAGATGCAGAGGAATCTCACAGTGATAAGAAATAATAATATCAGAACTTTTCAGTCCTGACAAGTGAAAAGAAATATACAGGAGGCCAGGGTGTATAAAAAGTTGTATAAATCATTAGTGCAGTATAGCCAACAAATAAAGGGTTCTCCTAATAATTTATTAGACCTCAACTGGAACTCTGTATCTAGTTTAGGGCCCATCTTGTAAGGGACATGCTGATAGCTTTAAGTGAGCCCTTACAGCTCACTATTTGTGATTGCTGCCATGCATTATGTTGATGTTCAGAAAAACTATTTACTGGCCTTAGATTTCCTAAAGAATGATGGAAGAGCTCAGGCTGGAAGAGATTTGGAGAGGCCACCAGGATGGTGGAGGCTGGAGAACTTGCACGGAGAGACAGAAGACCAGCCTAGAGGAGAGATGCCTTTGGGAGTATTGCAGTTCTGTAGCTTTGAGCAGGAGGTTGGGTTTGATGTTCTCTCAAGCACTGGGCAAGAGGTTGGATTAGATGGCCTCTCCCTACCCTGCTGAGGCCACACTGAGCCTACTGTGTCTAGTTCTGGGCTCCCCAGTTCAAAAAAGACAGGCATCTCCTAGAAAGAGTCCACCATAGGGTCACAAAGATGGTAAAGGGCCTGAAGAATCTCTTGTATAAGGAAAGCTGATTAGCCTATGTCTGTTCAGTGTGGGGAAAATAAGACTAAGAGGGGATCTGATAAATGTTTATAAATATCTAGAGGGAGGTGGAAGGCAAATGGATGAAGCTAGGTTCTTCTCGGTGGTGTGTAGCAACAGGACAAGTAAACTTGAACACACAAAGTTCCATACTAACATGCAGAAGAATTTCTTTATGATAAGGGCAACGGAGTACTGGAACAGACTGCCCAGAGAGGTTGTGGAGTCTCCTTCTGTGGAGATATTCAAGACCCCCCCTCAACCTGCTTGCCATGCTCTTTTTAATGTACTTTAAGATCCCCACGGCCAAGAAGGACCAGGATCCTCAGGTCCTTCTGTTATTGTATAATAGCTTTGCTACAGATCCCAGGACTAATATTTAGGTGTGTATAGCTTATGCCCACCTTTATGCAGATGATAATGTACCTTCCAAAGATGTTCTGCATTTCCCTGATGCATGTAGAGGTGGCTGCATCAGACACGTTTGTCTGCATTGCAAGCAACAGTGATCCCAGCAAATGTAAGCCTAAATTCTATGATTGCTATCATTTTTTCATTATTCATTTGCTCAGGCTTGTATTTTTTAAATTTTCTTTCAGTCCTCACCAAATCAACTTTTAAGTCCACTCAAGATTTTATCTTTTTTTTTCCCCTGAAGATTGCTACTTTATACCATTTAAAAATATTTCAGAATGACTTTACTGACAAATTGTATCTCAGTATTTTGAAGTAAGTAGATCAGACACAGCACTACGGTATTTTTTTTTTCTGAAATCCAGCTCCAGCCTCATTTTTTTTTCATGTATTTCCCCACTGTACACTTCACATACCAAACAAATGTGACATAATCAACTGTACTTTGTCAAAAGTCCTGTTAAAATCTTTGGTGTTAACAGCCATAGGAACATCCATAAAAGAAACAAAGCTGATCTAGGAGGGTTGCATGAAAGCCTTTGGACTCTGACCAACTTGGTTGCTCCAGTATGGGTAGTATTCCCAGTCCTATCCAGGATAAAGTTTAGATGGGTTTATAAACAAGAATGCCCGATTACTCACACATTCCCATTTCCAAAGACAGCACAGAATTCAGCCTTCTTAGCTGCTACACCCAAGACTGAACCCCCTCAGTGTAAAGGTAGATTCTGCTTCTTAACTCAGCACTGGGAAACTGACATTAAGGGAAAAAAAATCCCTCTTATAATCAGACTTTTCATTTCATTCCACATCTTTAAAGTTCCTTTTCCAGCCCTGAATAGGCTCGGCCTCAGATAGAGCTGATCTTCTCATTATTACTGGAAACTTTGAAGCTGTTTATCCCCAGACAGAGAGCTGAAGGTAAAGAGCCTGTAAAATTTTCCACAGAGTGCAGAAATACGGGGAGAGAAGAATTTAGAGAGGAGACACGGGGCCTTTCTCACAAACTTGCAATTCTGGCGAGCCTCTCCTCGGGGCTGTAACTGAAAATCAATCTGATATATAATTAAATTCTAGTCATCACATATGCACCAGCCCGTCTCTCCAGCTCTTAGCGAGCAGCCGGGCCCGGCGCTATCGACCAGCGGGGCTCTGTCGGCAGCACTCAGCGCCCAGCCCGCTGCAGGACCAACAGCTGACTCCAGCCAGGTGGCCGATGGGCACTAATCATTTAAGTGCATCCACGGCGAGCCCGGGCGAGCCCTGCAGTCTCGGCGCTGCCATCAGTCTTTCCAATAAATGAGTCCTGAGCAGGCTCCAGAGGAGAGAGGAGAGGAGGCTGATCAATTCTTTCCGATATTAGGTCTTCGTTTTAACTTCTCCCTTCGGCTGCTGCTCAGGGTTGGTGCTCTGTAATTGTATTCGTCAAGGTCTGTCAAGATAAATGGGCTGCCCTGGTTTAAGGGCACAGCTCTAGTTTCTTTACTAAGTCAGAGACAGAGAGCACCGATCATTTCCTTAAAGGAGAGGAACTAGAATGATTTTTTTTCAACAGTTAGAGTTTTTAAAGCCAAGTCATGCAATCTGTACTTGGACATAGCTGCTCTCCCTTTATACCTGACATTGAGAAAAATTATCTTGTCTGCTGCTCTAGACAGCTTTGATATTAGCATTAATATTAAACCGACTTGTGCGCCTCTTTGGTGCTACATTATTAATTTGTCTAGGTATTTACAATGCCCTCATCGCTGTGTGAATCGAACTCTGCCAAGCACGCATGCTCGCACTGCCAACTCAGAAAACTTTGTAGCTTAGAGGTAAAATAGCATCAGTAAATAGCACCCTTATACAGGAATATTAAACCTAAATGGAAAGCTAATACTGTCTAATGAAGCTAATGGAATTCTTCAAAATACACTGCTAAATAGCTGGGCAGGGGAGCTGATGGACATAATCTGTTTGACTTTGCAAAGAAGCTGTAGATGGAGCCCCAGAAGCTGATATAAATGTGGGCAGGGGCAGGGAACAGCCCCAGGGAACAGCCCCCATATGGAGCTGCCAGAGGAGCTGGCAGGGAGCAGCCCCCCTGAGACTAGCTGCAGGCTCTTGCCTACTAGATAGATGCCTCCCAGTCCTAATTATAGGGCTGCCTTTTGTGCTATACCTGCAACTATTCATGCAGAACCTTCCCAAGCCTGCCTTGAACTGGCTTGTTGTCTCTGAAAGAGCTGTCTCCTGAAAACCAAGCCAGCTCAATTCACAGGCAGGTCTCCTTTGCTACTGCAGGCAACCATCAAATTACCACTGAAGCAGGGACTTGTTCTCTGAGGCTCCAGTATCCCTGTGCTGTGTGTGGCTGGTGTGGGACAGACTCATGTGTCAGTGGTACCCAGCATCCTGCACCTTCGCACACATCTCTACTCCTTTGTGCTGCCGTAGGCACAGCATCCCACTCCAAAACAGTGCCAGGAAGGCCCCAGAGCAGGAAAGAAGTCCAGCGCAATGGGGTTGTAACTTGGCAAGCTGCAGCTCAGTGAAAGGCCAAACTGGTCCTGGTGATGAGTCTGCCTGAGTCTGCCAGCAGAGCAGCTGGGCAGCTGAGCTCCAGGAGACCTTGTATGTGTCCCTGAGACAATGCGGGGATTCAGGAAAGGACAGCAGTTACACAGAGCAATTATTTTATTTGGGTGTTCTCTCCCTGCTGTGCGTATGGCTGCTACAGTCTGTCCTTGGTCCTCTGCCAGACCCGGGCTCTTCCAGGTCGCTGGTCCCAAGGGACTGTACTAATCCCCTGCCTTCTGAGGAGGACATGGGCTGCTACTTTTCCTGCACGTTGGTTGCTATCTCCGTAAATTATTCACCTTCTCCTGTTTTCTTTTCTTTGGTGCCATTCCCACCTCGGGAGAAGCTCTGTGTTTGTTTTTTTAAGGGATGGGCTAAATCCTGCCTTTAAAGGGATGAGTGAGGGGCAAGTTAAGATGGCCAGATGGGAGAAAAGGGCAGAAAAACAAGGATGGGGACCGGAGATGTAGATGGAAGATGCCAGGGCAGCAAACCTATCAAGTTGTTGCTGTAATAGGGCCTGGGAAGCAGCAGGGTGATGACCAATGAGCACTCACAGAAACTGCTGGGAACAGACTGCCTGGCGCAGAGGGGGTTAAAGCCCAGCTTGAGTGGGCTAAAGCATTTTTCCCTGAAAAATCAAAGATTGCTCAGTCACATAGTTTGTCTGATAGCCTCGTGTAAATTGCACATTACCATTTCCTTCATAAAATCATTAAGGCTGGAAAAGACCTCTGAGATCATCTAGTCCAACCACTGACCAATCCCCACCATGCCCATTAACCATGTCCCTCAGTGCCACAACTTCACATTTCTTGAACACCTCCATGGAGACTCCACCACCTCTCTGGACAGTCTGTCACCTGTGGTATTGCACCAAATGCTTAGGATGCATAATTCCTTCTTTATTTCAGGATGTGGAATCATTCACTACCTTGTGCTGAGGTCAGTGAACCACTTCTGGCAAGAGGAATCAGTAAAAGGAAAACTAGAACTATGTCATTTTGCCATGTTAAGTATGAACATACAGCCTTGGGGCTCCAGCAGATTAGACATCAAGTCACATTTGGCAGCCAGGAGAAAGGGACAACCTCTGGTTCCTCTTCAACATGTGTGATTGCTCTGAGAGCCTCAGCTTTCATCTGATCTCTAAGATAATAGTGATAAAAAAAAAATCATATTCATATTTCTGAACAAAAATTAAGAAGCCCGAGAGCTTCCTCCGCTATACAGTGGAGATTCCCCGCAGGCAGCTGAAAAGCCCTTCCTTTTTATTCTCACTTGAACAACAAACTTGTTCTATTGGGTTTGTGCTGCCTGGAAGGAAATGCACAGACCAAAAGGAATTCCTGTTTTGGTCTGTCCCAGTAAATTCAGATCCTCAGATACAAATTAAATATGATCACAGGAGCTATGGAAATAACAAAGACAAAATGGCTGTGAAATTGTTTTTCTCCAAAAGGAGTATATACAAGCCTTCTTAAAGCACCTTGTGAGCTCACTTATATACTATCTAAAAACAAGTCTTTTCTATTTTGTATTCAGGAGTGGAAAACTGTGCCACTGCTTTGAGCTGATCGGAGCTGCTGCAGGCGTTTTTGGCCAGCACTCTCATAAGGCAGCATGGCTGCCTGGGCCCCAGTGGATCTGCCTGAGTATCTGAGTAGACTCTGTTGGCCTCAATGATACCACGAATGTGATCCAACTTGAAACTCTGATGCAGAGTCAACTTTTTGCCTCATGTTTCCTGTGCTGCATTTCAGTAGAGGGCCCATTATCACACGTCAGTGGTCAGTTTCACAGCCCCATGGCTTGCTGTAATTCCAATCCATGACAGTCCTGCACCAGTAGCTCCTTGGCATGCACTTGTTGTGACCAGTCCCTGGCTGCCTATGCTACTTATTTTTTTCCTTACTACTGACTTTTTTTTTTTTTTTTTCTTTCACTGCTAGCTCTTTCTTCCTTCAAGAAATATGATTTCTTCATGACAGAAGCCAGACCTTTTGGAAATTTACTATCAGCTCTTAGCATTCTTTAGAATGCTTGACTAACAAAATCATGGGGTCTGGTGCTTATCCTATTTCAGTGAATAGAAACAGATTATGAATGACCTCACTCCCAAATTCCTGTACCTAGCTCAGTTAAAGCTTGTTCTCATGAACCTTAGAAACCTAGATTTGAACATGGATATATTGGGGAATCGCTCCATCTCCTCAGTGCTGCACAGTTGCAGTTTTGACTTTGACCTCTTCCACTCTACCTCATCCCCATTTATATTTGCTTCAGCCTCATTTGGGTTATTTATCTGCCTGTCACTTTTTCTTTCACTCCTGAAAAGCCATTAGAATTGATTACCATGAGGATTTTAGATACATCTGCCAATCCCTGCAGGGCTGTCTCAGAGACAGCATAGATTGCTGTCAGCTGGGATGGTACTGGAAGATGCTGCTTTTCCACTAAGGGAGAAATCCTTCTCCCCAATCCTTCTGTTTCACATTTCTTCTCTGGGTTTTTAAGCAGAAAATTTTCCTCATGTTTTGAAATACTCAGTGGAAATAAATATGAAATTCTGGCTCCATGGAAATCAAAAGCAAAATGCCTGCTTGACTTCAAAAGGCTAACCTGCAAGGTTAACAGCACTCATTTAATACCATACGTAAGATAGTACCCACTTGTGAGCTTTGCGCTGTACCTGAAAAGCTGAGGGTTAAAAAGTGACATTGTTACAACTAGTTTAGCTGAAACCTTGTTTTTCTGGTGGCTTGGACAATTGTGGATTTTGTCATCCTTTTCCTATAAGTAAGTTAATCTTTTTATTGATATAGTGCACACCAAATACTGCAGTGATTTGCGATGTGGGAAAATCTTTCGTTGCAATTTTAGCATGGCCCTTAGAGCAGCTTTAATGACAGAAATGGAAAAACCAGCTACGCAGACCGAATCACTATTCCAAGAGTTCATCCAAATGATATGAAAGATTACGAGCCCGGCAATACAAAGAGATTGTGGAAAATTTGCAGGCAGCATGTGAATCACATTGTCATACTGCTTTATGGCACACATGGCATCACACACTTTATTTAAGTCAGCGCCCTGCCAACCAAATCCATTTGGAAGGAAGGGAATCGGCTCTGTGGAGCTGCTGGGCACAAAGCGGAGAGGTGTGGGAGACATGCCTGCAGTCGGCTGTGAAAATTTAGGATCAGGGCATTAAAAAGATTCCAAGAGCCGGATGTGAGGTTTTGATTTTTATCCTAACAGGGCTTGGAATTGTATTACTTCAGGTTCAAATTAACCAAAACCTTATTGCTTTGGGTCAGATTTGCCCAACAGAAAGATAAATGAAAATTTGAGGAAATTAAGTAGTTTTTACTAAGTTTAAGGCTTTTGTTTGTCTGTTTGTTTGTTTTAAGAGGGCCTAGAAATAAAGTCTGGGTGGCAAAAGGACTAGTTGAAACATTTTTGACATTTAGTCAAATGATGTAAGTAATTTGACAAAGTG
This sequence comes from Centrocercus urophasianus, assembly GCF_019232065.1. Taxonomy (NCBI): domain Eukaryota; kingdom Metazoa; phylum Chordata; class Aves; order Galliformes; family Phasianidae; genus Centrocercus; species Centrocercus urophasianus. The sequence continues at coordinate 32,974,045 of NW_024884711.1, forward strand.
GTGGGATCTGAAATTGCTTTTGTTCTCACTAAGGCAGTGTTCATCCATACCTGCCCCCTTCCCTCCACACAACAGCCCTGGGTTGTGCATATCAGAGAAGTGCAGTAGAAAGCCATGATAGGACCCAAATGGGCTTCCTACTGGAACATGCCTGCTTCTCAGCCAGACAGGTATGTCTCATCTAGCTTGTCAGCCAAGCTAAGATAAGCAGGAAGGTAACATCCAGCTGTACGTGCATAGTAGGGTTTTGCACCCTAAAAAGTGACAGTAATTGACATGCTGCTATTTAATATCTCAGAGTGTCAATCCAAAGAAACCTGAAGGCCAGCATCTCAGTACTAAGATCTCTGTCTCAGTGCTGCCTTCAGTTTATCGTCATTTTGTTGTTCGTACAAACTGTGCTGGAGTATCAGGCTGGGCTTTGTAATAGCTCCATCTTTGGGCAGAGGTCATGGGATTTGCTGGCGATTATGTTTTGTCCTTGGTGAACAGACACAGTTTCAACACAGTCTCCCTTCCTGCAAAGGGAATTTCTTCAAAGGCTGCGTCTCAGCACAGATTGGGCTACAGCTGTATGGGGAGAGAGGGCATCTCCCTCACCTCCCCGTCCCACCAGCTGCAAAGGGCAATGCAAAGGTCTCCAGAAGGGCAGTGGGTTGCATTAAGCCTTGAAAATTGCAGAGCTTTCAAGATGGGTTTTTGAACTCACATTTTGCTTTCACTGCAGTATCCAAACATCTGGTCTCAAAATATTTTATCTGAAAGTTGCAGCAAAGAGTTATCTGTACCATGTAAGTTACAAATTGCCCAGCTGTAGTTTTAATGCTTGTTTTAAAATCAGTCTATTTTAATAAGAAACCTTTCTACAGGAAAGGCAATAGCAGAATACAATATTAATAAGTATGTATACCACAGTAATGAACGCTGTGTTTAGTCAATGAGAGCATAACACAATTCATATGATAATTCATATGATTTTCATGTAGTGCTGAGGGTGCCACAGACACTGTCTGTCAGAGGGATATCAGGACTGAATATTACACAGTTTGGAGAGCCACGTGCAACTGCTGCTGCAAAGTAGAGAAAAACATAGGATTGAGTTCCTAGCAAAACATGTTGCTTAAATATTTGTTAGGCTTTATGCTTATGAATGTATTTCCTGTGAACTCAAAGAAGGTTGCTCTTAATAGCTTTATAGCATCAAAGAAACTTGTTGAAAAACTTGTGGAATTGAATCTGAGGTATAATGCTTGGAACATGACCATAGATCATTTGGATTATGATTTCACATCTTTTTCTCCTTGAATGCAAAGAAACTACCTCCTTAAAACTGGTGTGATTAGCTGCAGACAGGGAGGAAAGCCTTAGCTTTTGTACTAGCTTTTTTCCCCACATACATGTCTTTAGCTAAGTTTTTATGAAGGAGAACATTTTTCCCTATGCTGTTCTGAATCCCGAATTGCTCACAAAATGGCAACTCTTCCTGTTTTGAGCAAGGAGAGAGATCCTTCCCAACTGTGCAGATGTACCCAGGCCAGCATCTCTATACGGGCAAACAGCGTACCTTCAGTGTTCTAAGCTAGTGAACGGTGTAATAATCTATTACTTGAAATTTCATTAAAGACTTATTTTTAGTTAACTGCATGGAACAAAACAAGTGGCTCTTCTGTACACACATGGCACTTCTATCTGCCCAGGATGCAGCCCTGCAGAGTCAGTGGCCACTATGTGCCACATTTTCCCTATTCACGTGGCTTTCTGTTCATAGATCTTTAACACCATTGTGCTATGGGGCTAGTGGAAAAAAAAAAAGACCTGTAAGTTAGCTACACATGCCATGCACACAAGTGCTTCCACTTCATTTTTTGCTCAAACCTTACTGTCTGCTTTTTCACTTACACTGACCAGAGCACTGAATCTGTGATCACAGATCATACCTGGTTACTACAGCAATGGTAAAGCAATGTGCGGAAAATATTTCAAATATTTATTTTAATGACATCTAGCAACTGGAAACAACCAAAATCTTATGTGATCAATGCATTCTTTGCAGACCATAAGTTACCATTACCCCACTGCATCGCCTTGCCCTGCTCCCTCACTCTCATCCATGTCCCCATGCTAGGGCAAAGAGCAGGATTGGCAGCTGATGGAGTTTCTGCCTCTAGAAGGATCATATGTCATTTTAAGAGCAGTCAAAGTGCACAATGTAGACATGGAAATGAATGTCTCTACCTTTCTGAAGCTATTCACAGTACTTCGGTTCTCTTCAAATCATGAAGTTTCACTGGCAGCAGATAACAAGGGATGTCTTGTTTCCATTAGGGTTAATATCACAGTTTTTCCTGATTATTCTTAGTACATAACTCAGTGGAAACAATGCAACTTTTGTAATAAAGCTTCTACCAGAAACCTTGGATGTCTTACAAGAAGGAAACATTGGCTAAGGCTGCAACATAAAAATGTGGTATATGATTCCCATATAGATGTGTAGTATTAATATATGCTACCATGCCAAAAGCTTGCTGGTATGCCACAGTCAGATTGGGAGGGACAAGGGAAATGTATTTTTTTGCTGCCTTTTCCATGCCGTTTTTTTTCAAGCAGAGGATGTAGCACAGCATATTCAAGTAATAATAGGCTTAAAACCACTCATGTTCAAAAGAAACAAAAACTCGGGAGTATACAGTGCATCCAAAACTATGCCCATACGGTTTCAATTAAAAGGAAATTATTTGTTTTGTGAAACTTTGCCTGGATTTTTAATTCTTACTCATTGTTTGAATACAGCTACTGTACTTGAGGTTGTTAATCAGATTTCAGTTGGTAACAGTCATATGTCATGTCAGATCATGTCATGAGAATATTGGTGATTCAGGCAGGCCAGTCCACAATAATGAAGTTTTCATATCATATTCTTTCTGGGCTTTCTAATACATAATTCACACACTCCGCTGCCCAAGAGAAAGAGATTTTTCAGGTTTCCAAATTACTTTTTCTGATACTTCCTGATAAAGGAGCAATTTAATCTTTCAAAACATGGTGTTGATTACATTACTCTCATGCAGAGCATGTGCTATTGGGCTTTTCTTGACAGAAGAAGGATGAACATAAAAGCAAGCAGCAGTGCCTGGCTAGTCATTGACTGTGAACGTTCCTATACACCTTCATCACCCAGTATAGTAAGTTCTTTCACTACAGAGCATGAAAGGAAGTACAGCCAAGCCCAAATGCATCGTGTCCATGCATCACTCTGTGCACAAATCCCCAGTGGGTAGCAGTGGTTTTGTGGAGTTACACAAAGCAGACTTACTGAACATAGCTGAAGGGGCCAGAGGCTCCACCTTCTGCTTATTCACTGGTTTTCTTCTCAAGAACTCAGCCTACCACTGACCTCATCTTCTAGCATTTTTTCCCTGCATCTGCAGTGGCAGTGGTAGTCCAGAGTGCTGCATCATCCACTCTGAGGAACTGAGTATTTACTGTATTGTGTATACAGCATCCTTGAGCAGCAGAAAGAGCGTTTGGGTGGAATTAAGCACTAGTCCTCTCTGTGGTCCAAGGTGAATCACTGCACCTGCTTCAATAGAAGACTGTTTAACACCCTTCACACCCTACTGTACCTGCTGACCCACTATGGTGGAATGCTCTTGTTGGTTTTTACACATCTCTGTATGTTCCATAATTCCACCTAAAGTAAGAATTACTGCTCATTTGAATATGGTGATATGAAGTTTTGAGCTAAACAACAGAGTATAAGAAGGGTTTAATTTGAAGTGCCGAGTGCAGCAAATGCTGATCTTGTCTGTTTCTTACTTTACCTTGTGGTATTTCATTGACTAATTGATACTGTGACAATGAGGGAACTGCTTCCAAAAGAGTCAATTACTTAGTCCAAAATGGCTAGTAAAAATGTCCTGTGAATTGAAATGCAGTTCAGTTTGAAAGGAAATTATATCTCTCTGGAGACTAGTAAATGGTTTGGGGAAAAAATGTGTTCCACTGTTCTCTTCTTTGTTGCAACAGTATATGCTGGAAAATATTCTTTTATTACTTTTGACTTTGAAGACCTACTGGTTCAAATGAATTGATGGGGAAATAAACCAAGAACAACTTCTTGTAAATACTGCTAAATTAAAATCGATGAACTGTGGGCACTCAAGGCAAACAAGTCTTCAATTACTCAAAATTTCCTTTGGTATTTTGCTGGCAGATTTTGCTGCCATAGGCAAACCAGCAACTTTCTTGTACAAGCTGGTTGTTGTTGCTTTGCGTTGTTGTCACCCCTAATATTTTACTAGCTTCTGTTTTCTGTACTCAGCTTCTGTTTCATCTGATGTCGTATCTGATCACATCACTCTAAGAAATCTTCCCAAGAGCAGCCAGACCATCAATAACATCTGGTGTTTATCTCTATGTTCTATCTAGGCTTGGCGTCTTCAAGCATGATAGTTTATGAGTGTTTCTCCACCTTCATCAGTCAAAGCACTTTATGAAGATGGGTAAACAACATTATCTCCATGAACCAGATGGGCACACTGATGCAGAGCAGATGTGTGAGTGGTTTTTCAAGGCCACAATGAGTCAGTGCTGAGCTACCTAGAGACTGTGGTCTTGTAATGACCAGCCCACGTCTGACCTGCTGCAGCATGGCCCCTATCTCCATGGCAGAAGTGACACCAGAGATTCATACAGCAATTTTGGGTGTTTTTCTGGGGGGTACACTGGGCATCAGTGTTATGTATGAAGGAAAATACTTGTCATCAGATATGCAAAAAATTAAAAAAACAAACAACAAACTATTCATTAAAATGTTAGCATGGTTGCCTTCCAGACTGCCAAGAGGTGTCGCGACATTTCTCACCAAACAATATGCATGTTGAGTTGGTTATGGCATGCCCTTCCTGGTTATAGTGGAACCTCCTAAAAGCTGAGAGTTTTACACTTTTCCAAAAGTGAGAGAAATCTGCTTTGCTTCTCCTTAACCTAGATTAATGATTGCGTAGCTTGTCAGTTACTTTGGCCTAAGAAGTTTCTAATGGTTCCTCTCCAGGGGAAGAACCAGTTGGTACTTGCCCTGTTACAGTTTTTCTGGAAGCATCTGCTCCTTACTGTGGTCAGAGACCTGAAATTGGACTAAACTGATACTTGGTCTGTCCTAGAAATAAAGTGAAACTTTTTTGGAAACTTCTATTCTCATGCACATGGTAGGACAGAACCACGGGATAACAACGATCTTGTGATGCAGCTTTGGTGGTCTCTGTTCTATATTAATACCTCAATTTTGTTAAAATCAATAAATCCCAGATGATATCCAGAGAAACATGATAAAGCCCTAAATGGCTTGAATTCAGCTATTTTGTTTAGGTGTAATGAAGAAATGGAAGCACAGCATTTGAAGAGAATCCTTTGAAGTGAATTTAATTTCTAGAATCAAGATTTCCTGTTTTTCTCTATTGCTGCTTTTGATCTCTTGAATTGTTAAAAGCCATCTAATTGTAGCTGACACTATTTGATTGAAATACTCAACTGTCACTCTTGAAAATTTGTATCAAGAATCATCTACTCCATTGCGTGTGATTGACTTGTTAAGACTCCTTCTGCACAGATATCCAGTGAAACAAGGGCAGAAATTCTTACAAAGGGTTTTAAACAAAGAAATATCAGGTTTCTTATGAACATAAAAGGTCTGTTCTGTATTTGTTGATAACACACCAGTGAAGAGAGCTTGTTTTTGAAGGGCTGTGTAAGAAGATGCTGCAGTTCTGCGTTCAGTGAAAATCTGCAAGTGTGCTTAAGTTGTAAGACTGGAGTGTCCAGCATGCCTGATCCTGCCTTTCTTCGTGATAGCCCTCTTTTACAATTGCTGTAGCAGTACTACTCTCCAAGTATGAATAAATAGTAAAAGTTATGATTCCAGTATGGACACTTCAAATGGCAGTGAAGAACTGTTTTAAAGTTAATTGCTGCTTCTATTGCACACCGTCAGCTTTCTGTCTCTTCCTGGACTGATGTCCTTGGTTTCCACCAGGCATCTATTTTATTACCAGTGATTTGTGAGCTCATGTAAGCCCCATGACATACAGCAGAACCCTTAGAGTGAAAAAGCTTTTTGTTTTCTTCTCCTTTCCTTTGCTGACCATCTGTTTGGCTGCTTCTTGATAAGATGAAATTAAATTAATGAACTTTAATTCCTTAGATGCAGGAATAAAATACACAATTGTGAAGTAACTGATAAAAATGACATAAAGTTGTATGCAATTTCAGCTTAATACATGCAATATGGCTTCTGCAAGCATCAAATGATGTCTTTCAAGTTAATATTTTCATGCAATATGAGGTCTTTGCCCTGAGAGAGCCTAACTGGTAAAATCCCAGATGGGCTCCACTCTGTCTGTTGCTTATTCTCACAAGACTATCATGAGGGCCATTCAGAGAGACATCCTTTCTCTTTCAAATTAACCCATCATGAATAAGCAGTGGAATCTGACTGTCATGTCCCTGCAATCCAGCCAGTATCATGTATCTTCTTCCTTTTCATGACTAATCCAGCTGACAAGATACCTGTTTTAAAGAAGACCTGTGCAGGAAACAGACACACTGATTTCAAGTTCTGTTGCTTCTTTATCCTGTATATAAAGAAGGTCTGAAAATGTTTTATTTTTTTATCTCTTTTGTTTTTCCCCTCCTTTTTCTCCCTTGTTAGATCTGTCTGTGTGGTTTTATTGGATGATTTGTTGATGTTACAGAGGGAAAGCTCTTATTGGCACCCTCCTGATGTTGCTTTTCAGGCCATTAAATAGATATAATCTACAGTGGGATTAGGCAGGGCCTGGAATAGTTATGGTTCTCTTGAGGAACTTGACTTTAAGAGTAGAAATATCAGAAAAGCTGAAGCATGAATTCCATTTCCCTTTTACATGAACACCTGGCATGGTGAAAATAAAAACACAGAAATTCAGGATTATAAAAAACTTGTGAAGAAAGTGGTGGAAGGCTGCGAGCTCATGGCACCAGAAAATGTCCTCAGTGGATAAAATGTTTAGAGTAGAACACATGAGCAGAGGGTTGTGTTAGGGCGGAGCACAGCCTACAGAGCTTGGAGACCACAAACCATCTCTGAGAGCAAGCTGCTTAAAAATCCCCGCCCCAAGCCATCACTTCTTGCCTGCAGTGCAGCTCACCATCTCCTTCACTGTGTCATTATAACTGTTTGCAGGGCTTTGTCAACCAGAACAGGGAAATGATGCATTAGAGACAAAAAAAAAAAAACCCTAAAGCCCAGAGCTTTTTCTTGGAAGGTTTATGAGTTAGATCGTTTCCGTGATTTGCATTATGGCATAGTTTAACAAACAATTGCACTGGTACAGGCAAAAAGATGCTGAAATATAGCACAGGGACAGAAATAACAGGCCAGGGGCAAGAGCTTCTTAAACAAGCTTTACTATTACGGAAAATGCTCCCCTAACTGCAGCCTGGGGCAGTGCTGTACCAACCCAGCAGCTGTGGGAAAAACTCTGTTGCAACTCAAGCCTGCTTCATTCTTTAAAATATTGTTTCTGCAATAAAAATGCCAGCAAAAAGCAGAAGTGTGGACACAGTTACAAAAAAAAAAATCCACATGCAAACAGTGATTCAAACAGTTCTGGAAAACAATTATTTTCATCAGCCCCATAAACTGCTTCTTTGCTTAATGGAGGTTGATGGTGGAGCTCCGAGGGGTAGGAAGGGCGTCAGACAGGAGGCCAGGTCTGCCTGTCTCATGCCAAAACATTTCCCAATGAGTGCTTGAATGACATAAAATATTCTGAGTTCTTCTCTTCTTGAGCTACTTTTTCACTTCCTGGGCCAGAAGTTGTATGATGAATGATAAGAACAGGATATATCTTCTGCAATCAGAGGGTTGTTGTAGTCTGAAGGGTTTGGCTTCCTGATGCACTGTTTGCACCTTTATCTTGGTACTGTCATCCCACAGAGTCAGACTCATGGGGAGAGCAACCACTCCATCTGTAATGCTGAATTTTGTGGTGCAGGAATTCACCTGCCTGACCTTGTCCATCACATCTGTGCTAGTCACCTGGACATTGAAACACCTCTTCTGCTCCCCTCACCCAGTCACTCAGTGGTAGTATACCTGCTCCCTCTCTAACAGTGATCCTTGTCCCCGCAGTCTTTTGGATATGTCCTGCAGGTAAATCCTGGCTGCTGTCTGCCAGGGACCATGGCCCTGTTCCATGAGTATCCAAGCAATCACAGAACTACAAGAGTGGTAGGTGTTGGAAGGGACCTCTGGAGATCATCGAGTCCATCCCCTGCTAAGCAGGTTCCCTACAGTAAGTTACAGAGGAAAGTGTCCAGTCAGATTTTGAGTATCTCCAGAGAATGAGATACCCCAACCTCCCTGGGTAGCCTGTTCCAATGCTCTGTCATCTTCAGAGTTAATAAGTTCTTTCTCATGTTCACATGGAACTTCCTGTGTTCTGGTTTGTGCTCGTTGCCCCTGGGCAATGCCAAAAAGAGTCTGACCCATCCACCTGACTCCTGTCATTTAGATATTTATAAGCTTTAATAACATCCACTCTCAGTCTTCTCCTGGCTGAACAGCTCCAGATCTCTCAGTCTTCCCTCATAAGGGAGATGCTTCAGGCTCCTGATTATTGTTGTGGCCCTCTGCAGCACTCTCTCCAGTAGTTCCTGGCCTTTACTGATCAGAAAAGCCCAGAAGGGAACGCAGTACTGCAGATGTAGCCTTGCCAGGGCAGAGTAGAATGGTAGTATCACCTCCCTCTACCTGCTGGCCACACTTTTTTTCATGCACCCTAGGATGTCATCAGCTTTCTTGGCCACAAGGGCACACTGCTGCTCATGGTCAATGCATTTCATAGGATCACAAAATCATAGAATGGCCTGGGCTGAAGAGGACCACAATGATCATCTAGTTTCAACCCCCTGCTATGTGCAGGGTCACCAATCGCCAGTCCAGACTGCCTAGAATCATATCCAGCCTGGCCTTGAATGCCTCCACGGATGGGGCATCCACAACATCCTTTGGCAACCTGTTCCAGTGTGTCACTACCCTCTTTGTGAAAAACTTCCTCCTAATATCTAACTAAATCTCCCCTGTCTCAATTTAAAACCATTCCCCATTATCCTATCACTATCCACCCTCGTAAACAGTCACTGCCCTTCCTTTTTATATGTACCCTTCAAGCATTGGAAGGCCAGAATGAGGTCTCTCTGGAGCCTTCTCTTCTCAAGCTAAACAAGCCCAGTTCCCTCAACCTTTCCTCATAGGAGAGGCGCTTCAGTGCTCTGATCATCTTAGTGGCCATTCTCCTCTCCTCAAGGTCTCCTCCTTGGACCCCTTCCAAGAGCTCCACGTCCTTCCTGTGCTAGGGGCCCCAGGCCTGAACGCAGTACTGCAGATGGGGCCTCACAAGAGCCTAGTGGAGAGGGACAATCACCTCCCTCTCCCTGCTGGCCATCCCTTTTTTAATGCAGCCCAGAACACAGTTGGCCTTTCTAGCTGCAAGCGCACACAAGGAGACCCACCAGGACTCCCACATCCTCCTCTGCAAAGTTCCCCTCCAGCAGGTCGGTCACCAGCCAGTACTGATGGTTTTCCTATTGCTCAGGGAGGTGGAGTTTGGGCAACCTAGTGCATCCAGATCCTAACTGTGTTATCTGAGAGTTGTGCTTTGCTAGTCAGGCATCCTCCATCACAGCTGAAACCGCAGAGTGGCCAAATGCCTCAGACTACGGGACGAAGACCCTCCTGTCCTTACTGGCATTTCTCTGAACTTGCTAAATGGGAAGGCCCCTTTCTTCCCGACATCAGAGCAGCCTCCTCAGAAAACCTGTCATTGGGGATAGGAATAAATTGCAGCTCTGGGCAATGCCTCAATACAAGCTGCAGAACGTTATCCAGCTATTTGACAGAGAAGTACTTCCCCCCTCACCCGCTAATCTCTCTCAATGATTTCCTGAGATGAAGATTATAAACTGCCCATGGGAGCAGCCCCAGTTGTGTACTACTCCAAGAGAGCCCTAGTCCCTCCCGAGGACACTTGCAGCATTCCTGCTCCCTATTGCTCTCCTGTTATGGACTGTCATGACAATTTGGCAGGCAGCATTTGTGTTTGTTCTTGAGTGATGTGATTAAGTAAAAAAGCAGATGTCTTTAAAATTTAGAGTCTGCCTACAAAATGTTAATAAACTGTTTACTGCAAGAAGGCTTTTTGTGCCTTTCCATAGCTTTTTCTTTTTAACTTTTTCTTTTTAACTTTTTTTTTTTTTTTTTTAATCACTATTTCCCAGACTTGGATTGGTTCTCTGGGACTAATCACAGTATTTCTATAATATTTTACCCCAAAGCTATGGTTTCAAACTCAATGCCAGGTTAATACAGATTTTAGGAGGGTGATAGAGTGCTTTCCAGCTGTCTGAATGGAGTGCAGGAGAAGCTCCAAACTTAGATATTTGTGGAAATAACATGTGGAAATTGTCCACTGTGCCGCTGGGACAGCTGTCCTGCTGGAGCCTATGGAGTCACAGATATGTTATATACAATGAAAAAATGAAATGGAGATTGAGCTAGTAGCTGACTCAATTTTAGAATTAATATTTGCACAGGAGAAATGAGGTTCTGATTATGGCATTTTAGGATGGAGAAAGCGGTCTAAGAAACTAAATCAAAGAGGGTTTGAGGGAGGGCAATGGATCAAAACAACAGCAATTCTCTTCTTTCCCCATCTCCCTTTCTGCCCTCATTGAGCCTATTCAAAGTCGCCTCTAGCAAGTATTTTTTAAAAGGATAGTCATGTTTAGTAGGACAGTCTTCTTCTAAACTAATGCCAGTGCATTGGTAATAGCAGCTAGAAAACAAGCAAAATGCTGAAAAATCTGTTCTTTGTTTTCTGTGGGAAGAGATTAAGATCTGATGGTAGGGAGTTTTCTTAAGCTGCAGCAACTAAATACATTTATTGAAGATTATTTTAAAGCCATATATATATATTCCAGTTCTGTGAATAGTCATATTCCATGCTTAAGACTAAATAATTTGTGTAGAAATTAATGGGATTTGGATTACATTCCTCAAATTAAGGATTGTGTGATGCATGATTTGAAATAGTTTGAGAAAAACCTCTATTTCATTGTAATGAAGGGACCGAAAGTTTAATGGCAGGATGTCGGCTGGGTGTGACTCAGTTCTGTAGGACTCTCAGTCGTCTCAGTCCAGCAAACTACTTAAATGCATGCTGAAATTAAAGCATATAAGTGTTGCCCTTCACTCCAAGGGTCTTCAAGTTCTGCCTACCTACAGACACTGCTGTGAAGGAATATGGTCACCTACAGCCTAGAAGTATGTGAAAATCTGCCTTGGCTCACAAGAGGACCAAGGAGCTCACAGTCAGGCACGGGATCTAAACTGCGAACTCTTCTACAACAGGAGAAACACTTCCCACTTTCAAGAGTATAGATTATTTTGTTTTATTTTGGGGTTATTGGGGTTTTTACCTTCTTCCTTCAGAGGAAGTAGGCTCTTCTAAAAATGCCTTCTAACAAAACAACTATAAATCAGCTGCCTGTGACCGTTCTGCAGCTCAGTTCATGTTCTTGAGCAGGGGTTTGGGCCAAATGATCTCCAGAGGTTCCTTTCAACCTCAACCATTCTGTGATTCTGGGAATATGGGAGGGAATATGGAAAAGAATGGCGCACAGAGCCAATCCACATCATTTGAGATGCAAGGTTGTGACATACTCCAGTAGCGTTCCTTCTTTATCTAGGCATGTGGTAGTAGGTGCATTGTATACCTGCTCAGACATGTTCCTGTCATGGAGATTAGGGCTAGAAAATATTCTAGTCACCAGCAACTGACCCCATGTGAATTAAAAACTGTATTTATTAGGAAATCAGATGAAAGGTAGCTTTATGCAAGCCAGTTACAGTCACTGGTTGTGAAAGGAAACCACAGCTTAGATGAAAGGAAGCCCTTAGCCTAAAGTAAAACAGCACTGTGCTTGGTCACATCCCTGGCACGACAGAGGACGGCTTTCTACCCACAAACGATGATATTGTCTTCAGATAATTGCTTGCTTATCAGACAAATCACTGCATTTCTCATTAAGAAATAGGCATATTCTTCTTAGGGACACCGTGGTGCCAGTCCATGGTGTGTGGGAGGGGACAGAGCCCCGCCATGCCGCCGGCAAAGCTGGGCTGCTCCGACAAGACGCCAGCTCTGTGCTGCCCAACAGTTTCCTTTTGTTTGCCTCGATGGCAGTTTCATACAGGGCTGCAAATGTTCCATAGCCTTGGTGCCTCTGTTTTGTTGGTGCTGTGGCACCGGGGGCTGCGAGTTTTGGTGCTGCCACTTCTCTCTCTGTACCCTGCAATGGCCTTGTTTGAGATGGCTCAAGGTCATTTGGACAAAGAACTTTTGTGTCCCCACACTGTGTGGTTTGTGTGCACAAGTTAGAACTGGAGGTTTGAAGCTCTATGGAGTCCTGCAGCCATGTCTGAAAAGTGCAAAAGCACATCCTTGGATATTTTGGGAAGCTCTGCTGTTGACCCTTATGTACATGCACGTACATAAGTGAGGAGCATTGGGACCATTGCTAATATCAAACTGCTAACAAAACACTTCTGCACCCTGAGTATTTCTGTTGTGTATGGCTCCTTTCCAGAATAAAGTTACAAATCAGAGACAAAAACCCCATGCACTAAAACCTCCCCCAAAGTGGGAAACGGAGGAGCTCATGCTGAGCAGTGGAGGGAGATGGCCCCAAGGGTAGCAACATGCCGAGCACAGGCACCTCTCACTCTCATTTCACCCAGCTGCTCACAGTGAACTTCCAATAAATAGGTGCCAAAGTATATACAAAGATCAAAATTACCAGACATTCAATGAGAAAATGATTTTATAAAGATCTGGCTGGTCAGGCTGGGCTTTATGTATGTGCTGAATTTTTACCTTTAATGTACCGGGGTTCAGATTGCCATCATCGTTTTGTAGAAAGCTGTTTGAAAGTAATAGTGAATATATTAAAAGTGAATGTATTTTGGGATTTTGACATGTCCTCAGTTAATTCAAGAGCACAGGCAAAATTAACCCATCCAATTACTAATTGCAAATTCACACAGATGCAGTTGGATTGATCAGAGACTTTCTTTTTAAATAAATAACTAACTAAATGTAGATTACCTATTTTCACTCTTTTAAAATTCCTTGAGAAGGATCCAGGGAACTACTGCAGGTGGCTGTCTATTTCTCCAGAATGTTTTTGGTACATTTTGTGGTCTCTCCTCTATGCCATGTACAACATATAAGTGAGTACTGCAGTAGCCAACAGCTTATGAGATTAATTTGCCTGGAGGTAGGCTTTACATTTATTGATATGACCTCTTACTCTGAGCGCTGATTAGGAATCTAGTACAAATTATTACATGCTGAAGCTCACATGCAGTAACTCAATCATGGATAAAATATAATGAATTTATTTGGATCAACCTAACACCACTGATTAAAATTGAATTAGTCCTGGTTTACACCAGCTTGAACTAAGTCACTAATGCTCATCTCCATTCAAGGAAGTTCTACAAAAGATGCCTAATCAGTGTGACTACTGGAGGGAAGGCTCTTTCTCTTATTAGTTCAAACTGTCTATCATGAATGGTATGCTAATTCTTCTTTGTGCTGTAAGTGAACCGTCAGCATTTCCAGCCCTCGCACTAACTTACAGCACTGGTTATACTGGAGATCAGCATTTGGGTTTGACTTTTAGATTTAGAGTTTGTATGGAGCACGTGGTCTAATGTCTTTAATAGTTATAAAGTAATGAGTAATCTAAGTCTTGATTTTTCAGTAAAGTTTTTATCCTTTCAGAGAGGACTGTATATGTGTATTATCTCATCTTCAATGTCCAATTTAAAGAAGGTTTCTCAGTCTGAGTCTGTAAGTGGAAGACAGGATATCATCCACATAAACCTAAAAAAAACTTTCTAAGCCTTAAATCAAAAGAAGAATTTAATTTTTTTTTATATTTTTCAGAAAAGTAACTAAAACCTCTCCAGACATACTTTATGCTGTTGACAGGCGCTGCATATAGAACACCAGGAAGTCTGGTTTTAATTCATGTAATATTCCTAGGGAGGTGGGTGGCTTAGTTAATAAACTTGATCTTTCACCTTTGGAATCAGATTGAGAACCCCTGTTGAAACATGCCTGTCTTTAATTTGGGTGCTTGTTTACTTACAAAGGTTACCTGCTGACCTGTGAGAATCAGGAGTTGAGGTCTCACGTACGTCACCACACCCAAGGCAGGCTGTGGAGGGAGGAGCACAGAATCTGTGACTTCAGAAAGCCAGAGGGCTGCAGGCATGGGGCAGAGGGGAGGGGAGCCACCGCTTCCTCCAGTTGTCACAGCAGGGAGACAACCTTGAAGGGCCGCACTGGAGATACTTGCGCAAGGAAGAATTCAGTGTTCATGGATATGCCCCTTGCAGGACCGAGGCCATCAGAAGGAGGTATTTTTGAAAGCAGCTGACCCCTATTGCTAACTCAAACCCCAGGTTCAGTTCCACTGAAAGCAGGGAACAAACCCTGAACACGGTCTGTGGCTCTAGCGAAAGAAAGACCAGCGCGTACCCCTGCCCTAGCTGGCAGCACACCAGGGCACTAGTGCATTGTCAGAGGCTACAGAAGTCCCTCAGGCCCTCTAGTAGGAGACTTTGCTGTTACTTTATAAGCTATGGAAAAGATTACAACATTTATGACTTGTAATACAATACAGATTCTGAATCATTGAGTGACAGTCACCTTTAAAACTAGATGAGACCCTCAACTACCGACAAGTCTCTACTCACTGGCTCTCTGTGTTTTGCCTGAAACAGCAAGAAGAGCTTGCCTGCCTACTTCTGATTTTGAAACCCTAAATCTGACCCTATCCCCATGCTGAAATATACTTGGGTGGCAGCTCAAATAGCAAGAGACCCTCTGCCCAGTTTGCTACAGTCTCCTTTTAGAGTCTCCCCTCTAGCTAGTCACTGCAAGATGCTGCATTAATGATGTTCTGAAATACTTTAGGCTCTGGATTCATGAACAGCTTTAGCCATAGCCTCAAATGTACCCAGGGGACTGGCCATTTCTGTAAATCATGACGTGAAGGAGAGTGCCCCACTGAAGCCTGCTCTCTTGCTGCCTTCCAGACCAAGGCAGGTTGTAACAGGAATAACCTGCCTAGCTACTTTTGACTCTCTGACTTAACTGATCTCAGGAATGGGATGGCCCCATGAGCTACATATCACTTTAGGGGTAGATTTGTCATTGCAGGAGTTAATGCATTAAAGACATTTTTATTGAGGCACCTTGTAAAGCTTAGGCAATAAACTATGGAAGCTGAAGGCTATTGTGTCCTACTATATCATCTCATTTTGCAATACCTTTCAGGTTAGAGAAAATTAGGCAGCCAAACAAGTTATACTGGCTGTATCTGCACAGAGCAGAAAGATGGGGAGAGGATTCATAGTGAGGTGAACCAGGGCTTTTAATGTATCTGATGATCTCCTGGGAAGTTATGATGTTAAGGATGGGATTACAATTACGATATGAGGACATAAAGTATCTAGACAGTGTTTTTATGCGGGGCACAGAGAGTGAGGGACATTTGCTTGTGGTCTTAAGGCTGAGGCTCTCTTGGAGTATATTTACAACAGTCGGCGTGATGGTTAGAGCAAGGGAGAAAACCCAAGGCAGATACAGGGGCTGTCCTTCCTGCATCCTGCAAAGGCAGGGAAGAACAGAAACAAGCAGACTAAAGTAAGGTAGGATATGGTCCTATCTACATAACTGCCTTGGCTGTGGGTTGCAGAACCCAACACGTTTAAAGACATTTTTGTTAAGTTCTGAAGCCACAAGGCTTTGGGAAAGAAGGCTTCTGCTATGGGGTCTGAAGTCATCACATCATTGTGTAGAACCCAGCATCTTTCATCCTCCAAGGAAAGATCTCATCACAATTGAAGGAGGATGACAAGTTAATATCAGGTCTATGTTTTGGGTTGGAGAAGTGAATCAAATTTTTCTTACTGCATTCTGCAGAGCTAGGAGAGTTTCTTTTGGGGAGGCTCCACATCTGTGGGACCAGATCCTTTTATTATGACTTTAGGTATGCATGGCTTTTTGGTTATTATTGATTTTGACTGTGAGAAGCAAATGTCTTCCCTGTGTGGTGATGCTTTGCCCAGGCAGAGGAAGAAAACCTTGTGATGGATTGGAGTTTGTCCCTTGTATCTTTGCATATATGCAGAGGCCTCATACATCCCCAGCTGGGACTTCTGGGTAGGGGCAGGGATGAGGAGCTGGAAGCAGCCAGACAAGTTTTTCTTGCCAAGAGTGCAGAGATCAGAAATGCTAGGTGAGCCCTGTGATGATTTCAGGGGCGGTGAAACAGGATGGAAAAAACTCTAGTCCTTATATTGTTATTTTCTATATAGGGTAGCCAACCTTTTGTTATCTATATCCTGTCCCTATCTTCCAGGAATTAAGAAGGCACAGCAAGAACAGCCTTTCTTCCTTCCGTAGTTTCTCAAAATCCTTAAAAAAACATTGGTGTAAGGCATTTGGTTCTGAAAATAACAATGTATGCTCAAGATGAGAGGTCTTCTGGAGGCCAGAACTGTACCTGAAGTCACATACAGGTTCTTGGACTTCACATACAACATTCCTCTCTGTAACACTCCTTCACCTGAAGAATGCAAATAAATAAATAAATAAATAAATAAATAAATAAATAAACTTCAAACCACCTGTCTGGCAGTTTTGCCTCTGTAACCCTAACCTGGAGTGCACTCACACTCAGTTCAGAAAAGTCTAAGCCCTTCAACTTTACTCATGGTGCTCCCTTCATGTCTATATGACATCTTTAGCTACATTAAAGTTACATAAAGCACAGATGTTTCCTTTTACTGTAGGTCATTGTGCAGACAAACACACTCCTGTCCCTAGCATATTAACAAAAATCTGTGGTTTAAGGGATTGTCACAGGTCTAAGAGAGACTTTTGACTCTGTTAGTTTCTCCAAAGGCAAGTCTAATATTAAAATGAGATTTTTCTCACTGGACAAATTGGCATCTTAAAATGTAGTGTATAACTTCAAGTTTACAGAGCCCCAAATGTCAGTCCTATGCCTAACTTTCTGGACTCTTCATCATGTTGAAAAAAATAACCTACCTATTTCCCAAAGTTTTCTAGCCATAGCTCCAACACACTACCCTGAGGTAAGTATAATTATTGCAGTAACTTCATCCCACTTATGTGTGGCTGTGTCCTGCAGGATGCAGCAAGACCAACTTGTCTGCTGGCTTTAGGTCCTCCAACACCAAGCATAACCTGAACCTTCATCTCTAAGTCATAAGGAAAGAAAATAAGTGGCTCATACAACAAAGACCATGTAAGAGGCCCAGAGATCCTTTGGGGGTACCTTATGAGGCCAGACACCACTTTAAATTCTCATCAAAGACCATGAACAAAACTGAACTCTCACTGTAACTTTCTAGACTTTTCTGGCTATAACAGGAATGATCTATCTATATCCTGTCCTTTAGCATAGGGCAGGAGGTAATGGCTTTAAGTTGCACCAGAGGAGGCTCGGGTTGGATATTGGGAAAAACTTGCTCTCAGAAAATGGTGGTGCACTGGCATGGGCTGCCCAGGGAGGTGGTAGAGTTACTGTGTCTGGAGGTGCTCAAGAACTGTGTGGATGTGGCACTGAGGGGCGTGAGTTAGTGAGCACAGGGGGTCGATGGTTGGACATGATGATCTTAGTGGTCGTTTCCAACAGTAATGATTCTGTGATTTTATGATATTTTTAGTTTCTATAAGTCTAATCCTAATTGTGACACTGAGTTGGAAAGTGACAGTCTTTAACTGAAAAGCAACATAAGGCCTTAGATTTCACACTTGAGCTACATTCTGGGTCCTTGAATAATTATTTTAATAACAAGCATGGTTTCTAAAGACTCTTAAATCATTAAAACACTCTCGACTGAGAAGTTGTCTACCCTGCACTCTGGAACCATTGCACCAGCAGGTACCTATTCTCTGGTATTTAATACCACTCTTGGTTTGTGCCAGAAAAATAAGTTGGGAGGCTCCATGGGGCAGAAAATATTTGGGTTCACTTCTATGTTGTGCATGTTTTTACTTCAATGTAATTCAGCACTGCCATAAAGGTAAGAAGATAGACATCACTGCTTTAGCATTGCTGGTACCTCCAGGAATCGGAAGTTAATTGTTTATGTTACTTTTTTGATTGTCAAATCCTGTTATGCTGTAGAGAAACATTGCTGCATCTCTGTCTTCTAGTCATTGGTTTTATCATAGTAGGGAAGAAAACTGGCCAAGCTGAAGCAAAAAGAATTCCTTATCTCCCGCAGACAGTCTCTGCTGGGAGGCGCAGCTTTCAATGGTCTCTACTGTAGCAGTTTTTTCTCCTTATTGGTATCACCTGGGTTCAATTAAACTGACCTAGTTTGTCTGGAGGACTCGATTAAAAACTCTCAGCCACTTTCGACTTGTATTACCATGGTTGTGAATGGGGAGGTAATGTGGAGTTCTGTGCCACTAGTTCCAGTGTTGTTGCTAAAATGAGACTTTTATGAACATTATTCAGTGTCTAAGGAGATGGATAGTCTGAGATTTAAGTTATGTTAGTCATGGGTGCTATTCAGTATGGATATTTTTCACATAAATGTAAGTAATGAGGTCAGAATTTGGTGACAAAGCCATACTTTGCAGTACCAACAACAGAAAACAGAAGTGGAAACCAATTAGAAGTTAGAAACAGCTTTTTCTGGTGTAGATCTACATAAAGACTCCAGAAGCACCCCAGACCTGTATCTTCAGCTGAACTGTCTGAAACTGTCCTGATTTCAGTGGGGTAGTGTTCATTTTCTTCATAGTGGCTGGTATGGTGCTGTGTTTTGGATTCAAGAGAAAATAGAAGTGCTGATAACACTCTGTTTTAATTGTTGTTGATGTGTACTTAGGCTATGTCAAGGACTTCTCAGCTTTTCATGCTGCCCTGCCAGCAAGGAAGCCGGAGTGCATGAGGAGTTGTGGGGGGGGGGACAGAATTAGGACAGCTGACCCCAAATGGCCAAACACATGTCCCATGCAATGTGGTGTCATGTTGAATGATAGAACTGGGTAGGGTTGGCCGGGGTGGCTCCTGCTGCTTGGGGACTCAGGATGAGTTCTGTGTATCATTTGTTTTGTACATTCTATTATTATTATTTTGTTATTATAATTATCCCTTCCTTTTTTGTCCTATTAAACTGTTTGAACTCCCAAGTTTTGCAACCTTTTTTTTTTTCTGCCATCTCACTGATGGAGGGGAGTGAGTAAATGGCTGTGTGGTGCTTAGCTGCTTGCTGGGTTAAACCACAGCATGAAGTCATCCTTTCCTTTCTAGTCACCTAGAAGCAGAGCAATTCCCACGTATTCCATACCATTTGTCCTGGAGTAGATGGAATTTTAGGTGGTTGACTCTATTTCTCAGTATGGCGGATGCATAGGTGCCATACCACTGATATCTAGAAGCTATAACAGGGAAATGGGCCTCAATCTTCATTTTTCTAATGGACACCTTTCCTTCTAGCCAACAAAGCTGGGAATGGACTGCCTTTAACTCTGACTTGGTAGGCCTATGACAGAGTTAGGACTAACCAGAGATGAGGAGTAACCAGTGCTAATGCTGTCTCTACTATTCCTTGGTGCCATTTAGCCTTTGCAGCACCTCACTGGTGACACAAGTGGGTTTGGGGCCATGGCTGGGGAGAGCTGAGTTATAGCTTAAAGACAAGCCTGTATGCAAACACTAATCTGTCTCATGATCTGACAAGGACAGCCTTGGGAAGCCATTCTGCATGTGGTCATCCTGCCCAGGTGCTAAACAATGTCTGTGCTGCTTCGGTATTGCCAGGACTGGTTGGACATCGAACTGGTAAGCACCTATTCATTGCTTCACCCACATACACCTGGCACAGAGCACAGCCCACACGCATGCACATAGTTGTCTTTGTTCTGTACATATATAATGTTCTTGTTTTCAGAAGACAATTTCCTAACCAGAAAATAATGTCTGGAAGCAGACAGTCTGAGCAGCCGTTGATGAACAAATGCTTGTTGTTAGCTTCAGCAACAACCTTCTGTTGGTGTAAGAGCCACTAGAACTGAATGATGATGGGATTTACCTGTATAGTATTTTGTTGTATAGAAAAATCCAGAGTTGTCTGAGCCTTAAAATCCAGTGTTGTATGTAGGTTTTATCTGCACAATTGAGTTTCTTTTCTTGATATATTTGGAAAAAAGTCAGATGCATGCAAGCTTTAAGGTGCCTCTGAAGCATCAGTTAGGGCTTAATTGGATCACAAGCATCATAAATGTTTTGTAGGGTTGGTTCTTCCTGTTTTGGCTTTGTTTTTAAATTAATCTTTTAGTTTATTTTCTTCAGATTTAAAGATGAACATTACTTTCTGAATGGGACACAGCCATGTAACTGCAGCACCAGTGAGAAAAACTGCCATCCTGCCAGGCAACTCTGGCAGCTGAGACTCCTCTTTTTTGGACACAGGACAAGCTTGGTAGATACAAAACAGTTTAGCTGAGAAAAAAATGTGGCAATCACTGGGTAAATCACTCGGTATAGGGAAGAAGGGAGGTTACTCTGTGTGCATGGTGCATGTTATTTGCTTCATTTGCTAACGTAGTGTCTTGATCAGAAGAAGCCCATTGTGGTTGTGCTAACGTTTTGGACAGTTGTACAGATCAGGTCTGTGTGTTCACTGACCCTGGGCTGGCACTGATGGGAGGAACTACAATGAGGTATTTCTGGTGCCAGCTGCTGAAGAACAATGCCTTTCAGAGTCCCAAGACTACACCTCCTCTCCTGCCATGTGCTGATATTAAGCAGCTCTGTGCCATACAGAACAGAGAGGTGGCACAGCCAAGCCTACAGATGTTTCAGCTATGTGAGGAAGAGTGCCTAGATGCAGTCAGTGGAGAGTTTCTCCTAGTTGAGCAGAGAAAGGAGCATGCTCCAAATAAGTATGAGCTGCCCAGCAGGCTGGTCTTCATTCCCATGGTGCAAGATGTAGCTCCGAAGGGTTAAAGCACCTTTATTCCCCCTCTCTGGACACACACACACGGGCTTTTGCTGGGGGCACCAGATAAAAAGATCACATGCTCATTGTTCTAAATGAGCAGAGTTTCTCTGTAATTCCCTAATTCAAAGCAGGCTTTGCTCACTATTGTGCTCTCCTTACAAGCCACGATGATGATAGGATTTCCAAAATCAAAGCTGAATGCTGAACTGAATTAAGAGAGAAAAAGCCACACTGCTGGTTTGGATGAGTGGGGGATAATTGTGGAGAATCCTCCCAGCAAGAATGGCAGCGGCAGCAGGGGAATGGTTTTCTTCTATCAAACTGGGTTTATTTTTATTGTGAAATAAACATGTTCTGGGCATGGGATGGCAGTTCCTCCCTCTGCCCCTCCAGGGTTGAGGTGGCACCAACCGCACATCAGAGGGGAAGGCAAAGCTTCCCTGTTTAGACTGAAACATACATCAAACAAAGCAAGCATCAGTAAGGCAGCTACGGTGTGTGCTCCTCTAACGCTCACTCTGTTTCTCCCAACACTGTATCTGCTGTAACACACTGAGCTTTAAACATAGAATCAGCATTGTTTGAGTTGGAAAGAACCCTTAAAGGTTCTTCGTCTGGCTCAACCCCCCAGCAATGAACAGGGACACCTACACTGGATCAGGTGCTCAGAGCCACGTCCAGCCTGACCTTGAGTGTCTCCAGGGACAGGACATCCACCACCCCTCTGGGCACCCTGTGCCAGTGCCTCACCAGCTTCATTGGAAAATTTCACTTTGACCACTAAACTGCTCTTTGCTCTTTTCCACAGTGTGGGCATTAGGCTCATTCTGCGCTCTTTCACTTTCCTGTTTGCAGGAAAACACATTATGTGGGACTGGTTAAAACTTACAGTGACTCCAAGTGCAGTATTACAAGAAGTTAATTAAACGGATTAATAAATTTATAAAAATAAAACAGAACTGATTACTAGCTAAGGTTACTCACCCTGGCAGAGCATAACAAAAAGTATAATTCAATAAACCATCTGAAAAATAATGTGAAATTGAGCCTAGAGGAACAATTATTATTATCTTTTGGGCTGATCTAAATGTAAGCTGCACGGTGCTGCACATGGACAGGGTGATTCTAAACCTGGATTTCTTAGCTCCTTAAGGTTATTCCTCCTAAATATCTTCAGCCAACGCCAAAGCCGATGCACTGGTGCCAGCAGGTATGTTTAAAAAACAA
Organism: Centrocercus urophasianus; assembly: GCF_019232065.1. Classification (NCBI taxonomy): domain Eukaryota; kingdom Metazoa; phylum Chordata; class Aves; order Galliformes; family Phasianidae; genus Centrocercus; species Centrocercus urophasianus. The sequence goes on from NW_024884711.1 coordinate 32,996,435, forward strand.
AGCTTTCTGTGAAGTTTCAGCTGCTCTCTTAACAGCAAGAAAGTAAAACAGCTTTGATGGCACTTCAGGGTGACCGGTTTGCTAATGCTGCCTAAGTAGCAGTTGCCACTTCACTGTTACTGTGCTCATGTTAATTAACTCCATCAATTAAAGAAAACAGAAATTCAGTAAGAGGAAAGAAAAAGTTCTTAAGTTGTTAAATGCTATAAATCTGTGAAATACAGCAGAGAAATATGGTTTTAATACTTGATTTAGCATTTAATAGTTTTTCATTAAGCTCTGAGCACTGAAATGAATCTTCTGTGACCTACTTAGCAGGGTACATCTACTTTAAATGCTATTGAAGATAAATAAGGGATGAGAAATGCTGTTTGCATTTGCCAGTATTAAAATGATGTGGCCTGTAAAAGTCACTGGAAATTTAGACTCATCCTCTCTTCCACTCCCAAACCTGTGACCTCTGGTGCCATAGCCCAGCAGTCAACCAGAGGTGGTCTCACTGTCTCATCTGCTCAGTTTGTCCTGCCACGACAGCCACTGCTCTCTGCACGGGGTGAGTGCTGGACATCCATCTTGGACGGGCACTGTTCATGTGCAGGATAGATGGACAGATGGACAGATGGATGGGCAAATGATGCAAAGCAGCCCCCTGGACCAGCACCCATCAGGGTGCAGCTGTGGGCCAGACATGGCTTACAGCTCCCCAGTAGGTCAGTTCTTCAATTGTCCATGCAACATAATTGCTGGAAATAGGTTACAGCATCATCGATTGATTAAATTTGGAAAAGACCACTAAGCTCATCTAGTCCAAGTTTCCACCCCTACTAACCATGCCTACTAACCATGTGGCCCAGTGCCACATCCACACAGTTCTTGAACTCCTCCGGGGACGGTGACTCCACCACCTACTTGGGTAGCCTGATGGGACTCCAACATAACTGCCTGCTTCTTGCACCGTTTGGCTTTGTTTTCATGAAGGTTGCATGGGATAAACATTTCAGTCCAGAAAGATTTTAAGCAACAGCCCCAGTGAAATTGGCTTATTTCACTGATATGAAAAAAATATGTTAAAAACAACACTTGGATCGCACATACTAAACAGCCATGGGTGGAATTCTCTTCCAGTAAGCTTTTCCAGTGTTCTCCATAGCAAAAGACATCCATTTGCTGTCACATTCTTCAAATTCCCATGTTTACTTCCTTTGTATATTAGTGGGTTTTTTAACCAAAAGCATTTCTGGTTTAGGCAGTAAGATTAAGTGCTATTTTTGCTCTCTATGCATTATCTAAATGCAGCTCTCTGACAAAAGCTGAAATTGGCATCAGCTTACTTTTCCTGCACTGCACTTGGTTTTGATTGTTAGAGAAGACCTATAAAGCAGAAAAGGAGTGGGATTTTTTTTGTTTTATTTTGCTCATCTGTGGAGTGTAAAAATGTTTTGTTTGCACTAGAAGTTTGAGCTTAATCCATCTTCAAAAATGCTGTAGGTTGATGTAGGAATGAGAAAATTAAATACTGCAGTCTGAGAAAATAGGAAATTATTTGTATTCTCGTGTTTGCAGATGCAAATCCTGGTGTGTGGGACAGGTGTTCCTTAAAATCCAGAATCAAGGAGATCGTTTGCCTCCCATGTGGTCCTTTATTTCCTATATTGGCATTTGATTCAGCTATGTTCACAGGCCTGTTTCTTCTATTTTCTACCAGCAATAGCATGCAAACTGTGAAAACGTTTCTATGGATAGTCCAAATTTAGCCCAAGTTTTTAGCACCTATTTTACTGCCATTGTTTGATGTAACCAGGTAGAAACTGTTGTAAAGAAGGTAGTTCAGAGTGCATCAGGCTAACTGATGTTATTAATGCATTATATTTAAATAAAAGATCAGCAAAACTTTCACCCTTCTGTACATGTACATACATGTCTTGTAAAGCTAACTATTTACATATGTTCCTTAGACCTACAGCAATTCACAAGATTAGAATACTTAAATAAAAACCCCAATTTGGAAAAGAAAAAAAAAACAAACTTGTGATGTAAAACATGTATGGAATATGAGAGTTACACTGATTTTGAGTGATAGTTTTTTTGTCACTGTGCACATTTACATCCACATTGCAGCTTGTGAGAGCATTTGAGATACAAGCCAGCAGCCCTCAGGAAACACAGTCTGACAGAACTGGTGGGGACACAGAACTGGTGTTCCCAGGCAACCACAGCAATGGTCTGATGAGACATCCTATGTGCACAGGCTGCAAGTTTTTTCCTCCTACAGGGAGGAAAATGCAAATGCACACATGCACAGGGTTTCCCAAATCATGTTGTGAACACCAAAAAGGTGATGAGGACAAACTTTGTTACTCTTCTTTATTGGCAGGTTCTTAGGTTGAAATAAAAGCAAAGAAGCCCTTGTTTGTGAGCAGTACCTCATGCTCTCCCTATCCTTAGGTACCTTTGCCATGTGTTGAGTCCATCTGCAGCTTCCTCATCTTCAAAGGGACCCCAGGGTCCCATAGACCTTCCTTTCCACTACTGGCCTGGTCTCAGTGTCCTGGACTTGCAACCCTGTCCTGGAGGGTGGCACAGATCCCATCCCGATTCTGCCTTAGAATCCATCTTTTTGTGAGCTGGATCTGCCCTGCTGCACACAATACTGAATGGCACTGGTACAAATACTAATAGAGCAGAGATCACAAGAGAGCCAGATTTTTAATCTCGGGTGTGCCCATTTATTTCTGTATAAATATTTGAGTTAAAATTTAGTGTGGTACCAAACCAAACACTTTGTTCAAATAAACTGCATCGGTCAACGTGGTTGCCTTTATCAACAAGAAATGTCATCTTCTCCAAAACAGAAATGGTTTGTTTGACAAGATCTGTGCTCCATGAAACTGTATATGCCTGTGTTAGTTCTGTATTACTCTCATAATCTTTTTTTATAGAGAATGTGTTCCATTATTTTGCTTGGGAAGAGAAGCAATGCAGCAGTTCCTGGGTAGATTCTCTCCTTCTTTTTCAGTCTTGGAAAAGTAAAAATGCATCAAAGCCAGGGGAAATGCCAATGTGTTTACTGCGAAAAGTATTAATGTCAGTAATTCCCCGGCCCTTAGGACCCATTGGGATAAGTTATTTGGTCCTTCTGATTTGAGATCATTTCACTTCAGTAGATGCTGGCTTCAATCCTCCTTTACAGAAGATGATTAGCTTTCCAGTGCACGTGTGCTATGAGTTGAATTAGTTCTGCTTTCTTCTGGAGGCAAAAACATCTATTTAATGTATGCAGATCCTTTGTTTGAGCTCCTTTTTTTCCTAACATATTTATATACAGTGATTTATTAATGCTACTACTGGCTAAAATTCCATTAATTTATTTTCTGTCACTTTTATCAGTTGGCTCCAATTTCAATCTGTAACTCACATGCTGCCATTAACTTTCCATTTATATTCAGATGTAAATGTTTCACTTCTGTTCTTATGTTCAGATCTCCATCTACCCATGATGTTTTTGTGACCAGAATAACTGTTTTCCCCTTCTCTCTCTGGATTGTCAGTCTGGGTGCATCCAGTAGTATGCCCTCAAGCAATTTCCAGCTTTTGCTAATATTTCCCACTTCAAATGATGTACATTGCAATGGCAATGAATCAGGAACTGACAGGCAGAATTAAAACCAGCGTTCAACCCTCCTCAAATTTGTAGAAGTAGTAATGGAATAAACAATGTCAGAATAATTTAATACGGAGAGAAGTAATTGAATTAAAGCTCTTCTGTGTACATAATGTCAAAATGCATAAAAGAAAGTAAGAAAGCCATATGTGGAAAGGAAATACAGATTTTCAACAAAATCAGTTTCAGAACATGTAATTTTCCTACAAATTTGCCTGTTTTGTAAATGCAGACAGTTATTCAGTTTCTTGCATAAGACACAGCTGATGGCTAGATGCTCACTCCATGACTTAACTAAAGCACAAGTCTAGTTTGTGTTGCTGCGTCTGGTTTTTAGCGCCCAAAAAGTCTGGGAAGAACTTTCTCTTAGAACGCAGTGAGCTACCCCTGGAACTGTCTTCCCCATATTACATGTTATGGCATTTTATTCTACTCTAGTTTGAATCCAAATTTCAGCCTAAGAGAAAGGACCTGAGAGATGCCCCCAGTTCTTGAAGGATGTCCATCCACATCTCTCACCACACCGGTTGTTTGAAGTGCACATCACAGTCATGTGTAGAATGTTTATGTGGGAATGTCACCTTTCCCTTGTGGATCACCCCAGCATGGCTCTAGCATTTTAGACTGGGCTGTGGGAAAACCCCTACAAAGGACATTTGGAAGTCTTCCACCAGCTTTCCACCAGTATGCAATTAATAGATCGTCTTCTAGTCCCTCTGAAACTCTGTGTATTTTTCCTCACCTGTGCTCTCTTTGGTTTGGCCCAGGGCATATCTTCACATAGGCAAAGGCCACAGAAAAGAGAGCAAATAAGAAGAATGGAGATAGACATGGCTAGAACTGAGAATTTGTGTAGATTATTATAGACCAGAATCTAGCCTGGTGCTCGAGTAGGGCAGGATTCTGGGATGCAGCTTGGGTAGAAGAGAAACCATCCAGCAGTCATGGGGAAACACAGAAATCGGGGATTGGATCTGATAATGCAGTGCTCAAAGAGGGACTGAAATGTCACAGGGGTTTTTGGAAGACAATTCATCAATATCACTTGCACAAAACCTTTGGCAAATCCAATTTTTGTCAGATGTGTTCATGGTTAGAGATGTATTAAGAACACCATCCTTTTGTTTTTCCTTTGTGATTTGTAATTTTGGTGATCTCTCTGACTTTTTTCCCCACTGATTCATTTTAATACTACTGCGATTAAACTGGTCTTGTTTATTTTAACATAGGCTGATACCTTCTTGTAGCTCTCTATGCCAATCTTTCTATAACCTATTTATTTTTGACAGATAGCTTTTAAGAATAATCCTTTCTACTGCACTATACTTTTTATTACAGAAAAAAAAAGTAGAAAAAAGTATATTGAGGAGATTTAATGATTTTATTATCTTGCCTTCCTATTTTCTTTAAGCAATAAGCTACAGTGAATTTAGCTCCACAATTAAAATATTTTACTACGCACAAGAGATATGCCATAAGTATTGTTAGAATACACACGATCCACGTATTATTTTCTGGTAAAGTGTTGGGCATTAAGAAACATAGTAAAGTGGGTTATTTAATGAACACACCGAGTGTGTGGGTGGAAAATAGAAACACTTGCCTCCAGGATCCTACCCAGAAAAATTTCTCAGGACCTTGTGAAGAAGTCACAGGCGGAAAAAAAACCAAAACACAGACCTCTGTTTTTAGGGAAGTTTTGTCTAATACCAGTCCAGAAATGCATACTGTAGAATGTTAAAAGACAGCACTGATTTTGCTAATGGCAGCACTTTGTATTCAGGTTTTCCTAATACTTTAAGCACCAGAGACTACATTAAATACTACGTGCAGCTTGTGGCTATAAGCCAAAAGGAAGCCCACATGACATTTAGTGCCCTTGTCTGCAAGCTGATAAGAGAGTCTGGATTCTCTAAACTCTTTAAGTGCTCAATGTCAGGCTGGAATTCGGTAACTGCAGCCCGCACAACTGGCGTTATTTAAAAATGCATACTTAGCTCTAAGAGGTTTCCAAGCACTCTAATGCTGGGGTATTTGAACAGAGTAATAGGGTGCTTTTAAAAAAGCTTTTTATTTTGCAACTTTATGTTCTTCATCTTGTTCAAATGTTATTTACTTTAGAATTCATCTGATAGACCCATGAAGTTAAACATGCTGTTCAATAAAATGGGACAGGGCTCTGACAAGCCTCAGGAAACTTCAAAAATGTTTGAAGTGTTTAGATTTTACTATATCACAAAGTAAATTTTGCAGTTTGAGTGCGTGCCCGAAGACCAAATAAAAATGCTCGGCAGAATTATTCCCACCCAGCCATTTGACCTCTCCAGTCTGCAGTGTTGTGATAATGGGCTGGACTTTGCTTGTGCCTCGGTGTTGCATAGTTGTGATAGCTCTGTATGAAATTGTGTTGGAGTTTCTCTGCAGAATAATCCCAAATATCACTGTAGCAGTGTCCATCCCTTATGGAAACAAATTTGCTCATTGTTTGCTCTCCTTACAGACAAACAAATGTGGCTCCTAACTCACTCCAGGCACTGTTATATTTTGCTTGTAAGGATATCACGCTCATTTATCTCCCTCCTCTTCGTAGCCTTCCACACTCTTCCTGTGCAGAGCAGCTGCTCAGTAGGACTGCACATAGAATTTCATGAAGTCCATAACTCCTTTTGTTAATGAGCATTTAAGTGAAACATGCTGTGCTTGTGGCGTGGACTGAGTATCTTCCATCATCTTTGGTTGTATTAATGGAAAATTGGATTTCCAAGAAAAGAAATGTTTTGAGTCTGATCTCTATGGGAAGAAAATCACAACTATAAGGAAAAATTTGCTAAAAAAAATGTAAACAAAGCTAAAAAATGAAAACAAAGAACCCTCTGAGATGGAAAATAGTTTATTCCTAAATGGTAGAAGGGAGCTGCAATGGATATATTCTGTAGCTCTCTCTCCATACAACTGAGTGCATCAAGTGGTGTAGGAGCGGGTGTATGAAAGCTTTGGATGTCAGCTTTGGGTAAGAGCTCATTCAGGTCCAGTGGTGTACTGAGAGCACCACTTATAAATAAAATAAATTGCAAATATCCCTTCAGCACTCTCGAAATGCCAATGATCGGAAATTGCAGGCTTTGAAGCAGACAATGCTGTAAGAGGACAAAGAAAACATTGGTGGTGTTGCAAGGGGGAACAAATAGAGCAACTGAAGCAAAGGACACTGAGAAGTTTTTCCCTAAATGAGGAACAATGAATTAGTGGTACAGGAGCATTATTTGAAAGGGGATAGTAATTATACGGAACAAAGCATTCAATGAATACTATCGTTTTCCATTTAGGAAAGAGCAAGATAATGGGCAACTACCACGTGAGGATGATAAATGACTGCGCTCTACTAAGGACTAAGTAGGCTGCTGGAAAACAGCTGTTAGAAATAAATATTTTGAAGAGCTGGCAGGTGAAATTCTTCATTTGTTGGTGCTTATTTCTTTTGTCTTGAAATGCTATCTTAATTTCAATAGTGCCAGAGAACATTAATTGGATTATATTTTTCAGAGGGCTTGGACAGTGGCTAATCTGAATTTCTTAGCATGGAAAACCTGATGTGGGATTCAATTACAAAATATCGCAGGTGTTAGTCTGTTTTATTAAGGTAAAAATTTTAATTTTCCAGCTATAAGCAAAAGCATACAGCAAAAGCAAAGTAGGGGGTGGCCAGAGGGCAGTGTTTTTGAAAAACACTTAGGGGTTTGTGGCTGAAAACAACTCAGTTCAGCAGGGCTGTAGAGCAACGGGAACTAGCATGAATTTACATTAAATGAATAAAGCAAAAACAAGTTATATGAATAAAGCATGTACAGCGAGAAGATAGGAAAGAGGGCTGAAAATCTGTATATAGATCATCATATATATAGATCATCATATATATAGATCTATATTATAGATCATGCCACTCCTGCAAAGCCCTTTACAGGTCTGGTCACTTTCTGGGGTGCAGAAAAGAGTCCAAGAAAGGTTTTAGAGTCTGAGATAATGCCTTAAAGTGAGAAACTTTAAACTGCTCACCCTGATCAGTTAGTCTGTATAAAGACAGATTTGATGATTTTGTAGAATTGTTTTCATGGGATACTGAAGTGCTCTTTCACAAAAAAGAAAAACATAAAAAGAAACACATTTATACCAGGGAGGGTGATCATCTTGTAGAACAAACATCCAAGGCAGATAATGCATTCCTATCCCCTGATGTATTCATCATGTCTGAAAGAGGAGTAGCAAGTGTCAATCTGGGAACAACCTTCCTTGCTTCTCTAGACACAGCAATTGAATAGTTAATTGAATTAAAAATGGGGTTGACTCCTGTGGAGCCAAGGACTGGATATTACAGAGGAAGAGATGATAATGTGGTTATCATACAGGAAAAAGAGAGAGCAGGAGTGAGGTTTGCAGAGGAAATCCTGCTGATGTAAATAACTAGCTAAATCCATGATGTTCAACATCCAGTGGAGGTTCACCAGTCTAAAATATTTTACAGCTTTTTTTAGGGCTTAGCAGATGTTAGATGAGAAAAGCATTCCTCTTGGTAAGATGTCTCCCACTGCCAGTGTGACTGCACTCCAGTGAGCAGCAGTCATTCCCTTTCTCATGAGTGCCTTCCAGCAGGTTGAGCACAGGTGTTGGCAGTGCTGCTTTTGGGGGGCTTTTGTGTGGGCAGGCCTTTAGCTTGCTGCTCAGGCAGATTCCAGTCATTTCACACATCTGACAGAAGCCTGTAGTCTGTTTCTGATCTGGTGAGGAGTTTTTTTTCTAAGTACATCAGTTGTTCTAATAAAACAGAACTTGTAATAAAACTGTACTTTGTTTCTATCACTTTAAAGTGTATGTTGTGTGAGTATGTGTACTGCAAACAGAAACCAAAAATCTGACTAAACCCGCCAGGTTTTTCCTCCTTTTGTAATTCTATTGTTGTTGTTGTTATTGTTGTTGTTGTTGTTGTTATTATTATTATTATTATTATTATTATTATTTTGCCACAAACTGCAAAGTAACTCAATTTTTGAAGAATTCTGTCCAATTTTCCTGAAAAAGTCTGCAGACCTGAAGCATACATCTGGATTGAGTTGAGACCTTGGAATGAGATTGCAAACCACAATAATTTCTTGCGGTTTCTGGTAGCACTGGTATTAATATCACCTCTGTGTCCTGGCGCAGGAGGATCTGCAGCAGCACTTCAGACTGCAAGCAGACCACCAGCTGCACAGCAGCCTGTGCTCTAAGCACAACTGGAAGTGAATTGTCCCAGAGGAAACCACTACTGATTCAGCTCTAGAGAGAGCTCCTTTAGTTGTATTAAACACTATGCACTGAATAGATGGTTCCAAAATAAGATCTAGAATAACACGGAAAATCCAGCATCCTTAACCAGCTGCTCAAAAAAAAAAGAAAAGAAAAAAGAAAAAAAAAAAATCCTGTCAGTGTAATTTTTCTTTGGTTCTGTAGCTTCAGATATCTTGTTTCCTAGTTTATTTTCTTGCTTCCAGGCATAGAGTGTCAGCCTTATATGGAGAGCACTTCTATTTCTGTCTGTGCGAGAACTGCACAGGCTCAATCTACGTGGCTGATCCAACAAATCTAGAATTTCTTCATCACTGCAAGAAAAAGAAAGCAGTGTTTTCATTAAAGAGAAACAAATTCCAATTAAAAAATCCAGTAAAAAAAAAAAAAGGCATAAATAAATACAAAATTTGAAATGGAGAGAACATATTTGTGTACTCTCTTGTGTTCATGTGCTGTGGTAAGTTCCAATTATCTCCAGAGGGGTAATTAAATTACTGAGTTTGTAGCATTCATTGAAGACATTCAATGAAAACTGAACTCTACTTTGAAAAATGGAATTCCTAAACTAGCATCTGACAAAAAGAGGTAGAATGCACTACTGAGGCACAGTTGAACGAAGCTTTTTGACTACGCTCATCTAACTGGAACCACTGCACAGAATTTTGCTGTGGGATGAGATAATTCAGCCTTTGGTGGATCCCTTGCTATAGCAGGAACCTCATGAAGCAGGAACCTGATGAACCAGACCCTATATTTTGGATGGTTATATTTAGTTGTGATAGATAATACCAATGGTTAGGTGTGATGGATGATATCACGCACATTCACAAGTTTGGACCAAATGTGCTCTACTCTGATTTCTTAGTTTCCTCCTTTCTAGGTCACTAATACTCCAGAGATGAGCTACAGATCTTTGAAATATAAAGTAACTAATGGTACTACAAGTAAACTACACGATTTTTTTTTTTTTTTTTCATTAGATATAATGATAAATTCTCACAGTAACGTTCAAAACGTCATAAAACTGAAAATTCTGCAGTAATTTCCACATTTCATATAGTGGAGGGACAACTCACATGAATATGTAACAAATTCAGTCTTCATTGAGTACCTGAAGGTATGGATCTGTGTAACACCTGCTAAAGTCACATGCCCAAGTATTTGTATGAACTGGGCAGATCTAAGTGCAATTTTTCATTTCATAATTGTTAAGCCTCTATTCACATATCAGAAGTATTTTCTTCTCCTTAGGTGGGAGTTTTAGAAAAGAAGACAAATTGTCTTTGTCTGCGACACTATTCTGGCTAAATAACAGCTCAGAAAAAAATCAGAAGAAAAGAAGTTTGAGATGAAAATATTTTCAGGTCAACCTTCATTAGTCACTTCTGCCCAACTGTTTTTCAGTTGTGTATCTGAGTCATAGCATTATTTCTTTATCCTTTCACTGTACAAATGCATGATCTATCCTGTACCTATGCTGCAAGGAGGTCTTAGATTAGAAGATGTGTGTTAGGTACTCACAAGCAAGCCAAGACCAAGCACCTTCTCATCTGGCAGGAAAAGGTGTGAGGAGCTCCGTTGAGCTTCTGAATGTGCAGGAAGCATGCAGAGGGATAACGGCAATGGTGTAGTGGCTAGAATTCATCACTTCAGAAGGCTGCACTGGTTTATTTTTAAAATGCAGACAAGACATTTTAGGGCAGACAAAAAGGTGTAATAATGACGTTTGTGATGGAGACCTCCTACGTTCATAATTGCATTAGTACTGGGTAATGGCTTGCCAAAGAAGAACTGAACATTCCTTATTATTTTCTTCCATCTTCTGTAGCAAATTTGGAAATTAAATAACTCTGACCTTTTTCCCTGATCACAAAAGGGTTGTTTTTTAAAGATGCACAAAAGAGACATGGAAAACCTCTGAGCTGACAGACATCCCCTATTTTTTTAAAAATAGAAGTCTCCAGAGGAAAATCTCTCACTTTCCCTAGATGTGTCAGATTATTTTCTCTATTAGTTTCTAATATCTTCCCCGATTTACCAGTACTGCTTCACAAATTAATTACGTGAGAAAAATTCTACATGGATTTTCCATGTACAAAAATACTATTTTTGATCTACTTTCTCCATGGCCAGAGGCTCCAGCTTTTTTCTTTTCTATTTTTGTTTTTAATTCTAGAATCCCATCTAAAAATGGGCCCCACAAAACCTTATTTGTGAAGGTGAGAAGTGCACTGAGAAAACATTCTGAGCAGTAGTAAAACATGAGTCTAATTGTGCCCTGCCATTTTGCAGCGCTCCCTGCTCCCTGGTGTGCCCCTATCCCTGAACTGGCAGAGCCTGTCCATCCACGGGCAGGGTGGCCTCACTGCCTCATAGCAGCCTCTGCTCCATCTGGAGTGACCTCAAGAATTGATCAATAGAAATATAGCTCTGGCTCATCTTATTTCTCACTTAGCAATGGCCTTTTGGTCTAAAAGAAGAGCAAGACATGGCCATAGCACAAGGAGTCAGGACAACTGACTTCATTTCTAGCATTGACCCACTCTGATCCAGAACAGGTATTGGATTTTTGCTTTAGTACTCCTTCACTTGCAAAATAGTGATGATTCTTCCATATGTGGATGAAATTCAAGAGTGTGCAGACATGCTTTTCTGTGGAGGAGACACTCCTGGCCCTGATGGAAAACTGGAAGATGCCTTTGGCGGGAGCTTACTGTGAAGGTAGGTGTTTCTACAGGAAACACGGCAGTGTGGGACCTCTCACAAGACCATTGTCTGGGCAAGAACCCTGCTTGCTGACTGCCAAAACTGATTCTCCAAATTCTTACATTAAGTATGACATTTACCTCCCCTGCAAGTGTATGCTTTATTATACTGGTAGGATGGGGTGGCATGCAAAGCAAATAAAGCAGGAGAGAATGAAGACTGCTGAGATTTTGGGCTGGCTTTATGGCTGCACCACTGGCAGCGGAATTGCATTTCTACATAGCCACTACATAGCTAGAAGCATTTGGGACTGTTTCCAAGTATGCAGTAGCTGGAAACAAGGAGTAAAACTGGCTTTTTAGAAGCCAGAAGTCATTGATTTCAGTCAAGGAATTTAATCCCAAAATGTACAGCCTGCTAGAGGAGATTTCCAGTAGCCATTAAAGGTGCCCCAGAGGTTACCAGAAGTGAAATGTGAATTAAGACTAACATAGAATATTGCATCAGGTGAGATAAAACACAGATTCCCTCTGGCTGAAGTTGTGATAAGCCTGTCTCTTAGGAAAATAGTTGTGTGTATATACTACAGGTGCTTGCTTCAACTGAATAAAAGTTTGGAAAAAGATTTCTGTTGAGTTCTGAAGATACTTCAGAGCAATAAACTTATGGGATGTAAAATGTTGAATGAAAATCTCCAGCTAAGGCTCAAGAAAGCCTTTGATGCAAGAATAGTAGCATTTTATGAATATGGAGGTATATTAATTAGCATAAATAGACACCTTGCAGAAGCACAGGGACAGGACAGAGGTATATATTTAGAAAGCATTTTAAATAGAATTTAATAATACTCAACACAAATTCTCTCTTTATTATGTGCTATAAAAATTTGTTCTTTGATTTCTTCAGAAGTAAGAGACAGTCATTTTGCTTACTGCCTTTCTTGTCCTGCTGATCAGAGAGACATCTAACTGCCTCACAAAGGACCAGTCCTCGCTCCTGCCCCTGCTGAAATGAGACTGAATATAATTTGCCAGACTAGGTGGAAGACAGTAGTTCTGATGATCTGTTTTCTTAACTCACATCTGAAGAACTTTAGAATCATAGAATCATAGAAAAAGTTTAAAAGTTCTTTTTAAAAGTTTAAAAGTTTGAAAACATTTAAGCATCTCTCATTGCTGTTTTAGTTTAGATTTTGACATTTGGAGGAGGAAGGTTAGCTGCTGAGATTGTGGCACGTCTCCAGCTATTGCTGCTCGGAGGTCAGGAGCCGTTGGTGGCACGGTGGCACTGGGGAATGGAGCAATGGGCAGAAAGAGGAGAGCTTCCCCTCCAGCTTCCTCCTGCTGTCCCTCCTCCTGCCCTGTCCCCTCTCCCTGCAGGACCCATGGTTTGTCCAAGGGAAGCTGAGTCAGAGGGAGGCTCTCAGCAGAGGTTCATCTTCCCATCAGGGCTGCCTGAAAGGAGGTGCTGTCTGACTTATGGTCCTGCAGGAAACTTTCTTTGTGGCAGCTGCTGGTTTTAATGAACTAAGCCAGTATATTGCTTTGATGGCATCTGCTTCTTTTTTGCTTTCTGAGCAAAAGCTGGTAGGCTCAGCCCTGAGTAGCAGACATCCGTTGGATACAGACAAGCATAAATTAGGGTATCTATAATCACAGACTATGAACCTCAGCATTCCTCTGGTACTTTTCTCAATTTAATATCGACAGTACAGCTGCTTCTGAGACAGCCCTACTTGGAAAAAAAATATTCTCCGTATTTCTTGCCTTTCTTCCATCTGTGCATCTAGGGAGTCTCCTGGGGCACTGGGGCACAACAGGCCTGAGAGTGAATGCACCAGCAGGTCCCACCAGGCTGCCTGCACAGGAATCTGCAGCCTTCCTTGGGAGGGATTCGTAGGGTTGTGTTTGTGCCTGTGTGAGCACAGGTAAGTGACTGGGTCATGGACGCATGCAGAACTTTCTGAATGAGGAAAGGAGTCTGATGTGCAGAGTGACTTAACAGATAGCTGCATGTAAGATACTGTAGATGCGTCCTAACACATCACTGAAACCAAATACAGTCTGTCTTCAGCTGTATATCTATCTCACTTCTGCATTTATGGCCATGGATGACAGCTAATCTTTCAGTTTCCTAGGGCCTATTTCTTTCTTTTTTCTCTGGTGGTTGTTTCGTTGGTTTTGTTGTTGTTTATTTTTTGTTATTGTTTGTTTATTAGGTTTGGGGTTTTTTTTTTTTTCATTTTTTAGTGGATGGCTCTATATTCTCTGTGGCCTTTCTTTTTTTTCTTGCACTTTTTCTGAGCCTTCCGCTCCTAAGGGCTTACTCTTTCTCTCTCATCTCCTCTTACTCTCTTTCTCCCCCATTTTACATAATGTAAGTGGATAATCCCATCAAGATATTTACTAAGGTATAAACACTAATGTAACTGCCCCCAAATCTCTTCCATGCTAGAGCTCCTTACCTCCGTCAATGTGCTTGATCCCCCCAGTGAAACAGACGATCTGCCAGTGTCCCTATATCTGTTATGCACAGGCAGCTGCTCCTCCTGCCATGCTTCCCCATGGCTTCCTCCAGTCAGCTTACCTCCCAATGGGTCAACTTATGTTCACTTCCGAGCCCCACTTGAACCCCTTTTGCTGGCGCCCAGTGCAGACCTGCAGTTTCACTGGGAACATGAATGCCCTTCTGTCTCTTGTAATTACTGGATACATCTAGTCTTTGTTTCATTGCCCTCACATATGGCTTCACAAGCAGCAATTATCTCATACCATTGTTTTAAAATCCCTAGCTGGTTTGTGAGATACAGCTCCAGACATGCCATGTTTAAAACATTAACTTTGCCACAAGTATGTGGTGTGAGACAGAAGCAGTAACCCAGCTGCTCTGTATCAGCTATGTATAATTGTTCCTTTGTGCAGGCATTGTTGCTTCATTTTCACCTTGTCCCTTTTTCCTCCTGGTCCCATAGGCTCTCAGCTGCTAACAGTGTTATGTTTCCACTCCACAAGGACCACACAAATAAAGCACTCAAAGGCAGATGGGTCTGTGGGACAGGAGAGGAGCAGAGGCATGGGGCTTTCTCTCCATTCAGTCAAGGTGTGACTGGGATGGCTATAGACTCACTTTTTCCTTTGCAAAATGGGCTTAGTGAAGATAATCTCTTTTCAAAGAGTTTTTAGATTTAGGATGGTCAAACAGAAGGAGCAGGGAGCTCATCAGAATTGTTGAACTGACTAGAGGAGAACAAACTCAGTAGAACTCAGTGTTAGGAACATACTACATCCAAGGCCAGATTATATCTCCCTAGTTTGCTATTTTGCCTCCAATAGCAGACAAAAATGGCTTGGGTTGGGGTTTGAATAAGACAAACAAGGATGGTGGTTGCCCTTAATCTGCTTTTAGCCTCTGATGAATGTCAGATGATTTTCTGAACCCACTGTGATTTGTCAAGTGAATTGCAATGAATTTCCTTCCAAGTACTTGTCCAGTCTTCCCTTGAACCTGTGACAGCTCCTGTCCCATGCGTTCTTCTGCAAGGAGTTCCACAGCTTTGCTGTCCAAGATTAAAAAAAAAAAAAAAAAAAATTAGGTCTTTTGCTTTGCTTTGAACCTGCCTATCTTCATTTGGCGACCTCTGGTTTCCATGTGAGATGAGACAGTGAGACGTGTCCTTCATTTCCACACTACGTATGACTTTGTAGACCTATGCCATAACCCTCTAATGCTGTTTTTTGGTCTAAAGACTTCTCATATGGAACTTGGACCAAAACTTTGCTTACTGTTGATGCATTTAGCTGAAAAATTCTTGAGTAAAATGGTGTAGATGAAACATTACAATGGCATAATGATTTTTTCTATTTACTTTATGCTTCTGCTTCTTTCCTGAAGGCCTTTTGCTGGTAAGCATTGCTGTTGTGTGTTTATGAAACTGTCTAATCCCAAAACTTTGTTTCTCAGTAGGAAATGTCCAGCTCAAGGACCAAAACTTGACACGTGGAACTATGGCTGGCTTTCAGGGTGTGTTACTGCTTTATCTTCAGCTACGTTAAACTTTACCTGACATTTCATTTGGTCACATAAGATCCTTCCACCATTTGTCACAGGCTGCCCTTACTACTTTAAACAACTTTATGTCATGTATGACCTTTGTCCCTCACTGCCTATGCCCTTTCTGTGTTATTCATGAGCAATTTGAAAACAACAGACCTCAGTGCAGATCCCTGAAATTTCCATGGGTATCTTTACTCCACTGAGAAAAATGGCCATTTCTCCTGCTCCTTTCAGCCAAATCCCCATGCCAGGACACTTCCCCTTCCGGCTCTTCAGTTTCCCTAAAATGTCTGTGGGGAGAAACTTTTCTAGATAACCTTAGTCACCATGTTTGTTACCCATTTCTAGAGATTGGAAACAGGATTTCCAGATGCCGTACTGACTTCTCACAGGTAGATCATATTTGTCGTAGCTTCTTCCATGTAAGCTCCTGAGTTCTGGGGACATCCTCTTCCAGAAGTTTCTTGTGTAGGCATCTCCCAGTCTCTGCTACAGGTGGCTGTGGGCACCATGATTTTGCTGACCTTTTCTTGTCCTCCACAAGCATAGCGTTTAGACCCTCAGCATCATGGTAGTTCTACAGACTTCTGCCAGGTATTTTGATTCCTGTATGTTGAAGCAGTGTTCAGAAGTGGCTTTGATGTCTTCAGGAATTTGGTATCTACTAAGCGGACTACTTATATTTTTACACCTAACTAAGTGGGATGTAGCATTCGCATCCATTCCCAACATCCAAGCTTCTTGGATGATAGTTTAAGAACACCAGAGTAACTAAATTTGTTCAGTGCATCCACTTTTCTGCTCTTGATTCTTCTCCAATTTCTCTTGTCATCCTGTAGTCAATCCTGCCATCCTTATGAGACAACAATACAGACCCAATTCACATTATGCCTTTTTAGGTCTGGAAAATATTTATTGAACTGTGCTTAAATACATGTTTGAGTAGGCTTCAACAACGGTTCTGAAAACAAGGTGGTTGGTGCCATGGGCCTGAGTATTAACTTTTATTTATTCCAATTAAATTCAGTCTATTTTTTTGCTCTGATTTTCTATAAATGCTTTTGATGGATAAGGAAGCAAGATACACATTTACAACTATTTCTTTTTTAATGTTTTTCTCTTAGATCAGTAGGGTTTGTCAACATACAAATATTTCAGTTCTGCTTCCTAGTCAGACACGCCTTGAAAATTATATACTTTCAACATAAAGCATAATTGTGTATGTGGAACTAATGCTCACTTTGCTTTATAACATGCTTCTCAAAGCCTGTGGTCTCCTGTCATCTTTACCCTCTCCCCTACTTTCTTGCAACAGTTCTGAGAAAGAAAGAACCTCACAACGCTGGAATGCTACATTTCACTGCCCATGCAGTTTCTAAGGCTGCCCTGTCCATGTTCCAGCTTTAAGGCTGTAGGACTGTGCTGCATCCACTGCCCCAGTGATGTACAGCTGGACTACCCCCTTGCAGACACAGCTCTGTCTGGGCTCGGGTGGGAGACCCCCAGCTTAATTGAAAACAAAAGGTATATGAGAAAGAAACTGAAGGAGTGCCATCAAATAAGCATCTCCTCTTCCATCATCTCCTCCCGTTGTTGCTGTAATCCCTGATACAAGCTGGCTGGAAATGCAGAGAGCCTTTCACAAGATTATCTGTATCAGTGCAGGCTTTGAAGTATAGGCTGTCGGCGTTTCATTACAGACAGAGATCAAAACTGGGAGATTAACGTGGTCCCGGGCCTGCTGGACTTCATTCACACATCAGAGAAGTGCTAAGCTATCAAAGTGCAGGGCAGCCCTTGTGCGTTACCTCCGCAGCCATAAATCCAGCAGCACACACCCATTGCCACTCAGTTTTTCAAACAAACGAGTCCTTTCGAGCTACAAGGTGCCTTTTTTTTCTTTTCATGAGGCTGAATGTGGCTTGCGAAATCGAAATAGTCTAAGCTAAAAGAGAAATGAATGTAATTCCTCTGGAATATTTGGGCTGGATGCTGACTGCAACTTTTTGGGGAGTAAAGCAAACAGGAAACAGTGTAACCACAGACTTGCCCACTGACAGGAAATCCCAAGGTGTAAAGGGCCATCCTAGTTCCATTTTCTGCTCCTTCCGGCACACTTGGAAGTGCTGGAAGCATACCAGCCAGCACAGGCAAAACTTGCAGATACTGAGTTAAGTTAAGCTTAGGGACAGCATGTCCCCTTTGTGCCAACCTACCCCAGCCCATCAGGAAGTGATGGTGGAGGTAAAGGTGGTTTAGCTTCTGTCCCAAACTCAGCAGAAGACCAGAGCTGATTGCAAAGCCTTTACAGTTCCTGGCCCACAGACCCATCTGGGACATTGCTCTTGTGAGGCTTCATCTGGAGTACTGCATCCAGGCCTGGGGCCCCCAGCACAAGAAGGACGTGGAGCTCTTGGAAGGGGTCCAGAGGAGGGCCACTAAGATGATCAGAGGGTTGGGACACCTCTCCTCTGACAAAGGTTGAAGGAACTGGGCTTGTTTAGCTTGGAAAAGAGAATGCTCCAGGTAGATCTCACTGTAGCCTTCCAATATTTGAAAGGAGCATATAAACAGGAGGTGCAACGACTGGTTACGAGGGTGGATAGTGATAGAACAAGGGGGAATGGTCTTAAACTGAGACAAGGGAGGTTTAGGTTAGATATTAGGAGGAAATTTTTCATACAGAGGATGGTGACACACTGCAACAGGTTGCCCAAGGAGGTTGTGGATGCCCCATCCCTGGAGGCATTCAAGGCCAGGCTGGATGTGGCTCTGGGCAGCCTGATCTGGTGGTTGGTGACCCTGCACATAGCAGGGGGTTGAAACTAGATGATCATTGTGGTCCTTTTCAACCCCACGCCATTCTGTGATTTTATGATTATATGACTGCTGTGCTATAGGTGCAAGAGCTTGAAAGCATGGGTTCACCAGCTCTTCCATCACTAAGCAACAGCTGAGAGATCAGTGAGGCCAGAAGCCCAGGTTCTATAGCCTGTTTCTGGGGCAGTTCTTGCAAATCATGCTTAGCCTTCTGCTGCCATCACCAATCATAGAATCATTAAGGTAGGGGAAGACCACTAAGATCATCTAGGTCCAACTGTGTGACAATAGCAATGACAAATAGCTTCTTAAAAGTCCTGCGGAGGGAAAGTCAAGCTGAGCCCAGTGCACTTTCAGTATGCAATTAGCATAAATATACTCTGTGCTAAACTGCCCCAAGTTAGAAACAAAGAGCTTGTGAAGGTCTTAATTGTTCCAGAGGGGATACATGTCACAGAGAGAAAGACAAAGAGGAGCCATGTCCAAGAAGACATGCGAGAGAGGCCAAACCAGCAATTGCCTGAATCCAAAACAGTCCCAGAGGCTGTCTCTGAAGACCTGCCAGTGGAGTCAGCACTGGAATTTGCCAGTGACTTAGCCTAAATCCAGCCACAAACCTTGCTGCTCTTTGCCAATGATACATGCCACTTGGCATTGTGAACCTGCCATTCCTACTGTGTGAGTGGCCACAATTACTAACTTACTGCTGGAGTCCAGCAAATGAGAGAAGGGAGATCAAGCGCATCACCAGAAGCACCGCTTTCAAGACTCATCTTTGTAATTGCAAGATTTCTTGGTGACAAAAATGTTGCTTGGAGCTTTTTTTCTCCCTGACCATGGTTGGCACAGTGAGGTGCAGTATGTGGCCATGCAGTGAGGGCCCAGGGGACACTTCCAGCTGGGTGCATGGAAACTGACTGCCAAATCCAGCCAGATCTGTGCATTCCCTCTCTGTGTCCACCAGATGAGACAAAAAATACAACCTCCCATATCCCCAAATTTCTCTTCAGGGGTGAGCATGGAGGCTGCAGAAGCAGAGACGTGTTGGCATGTGGGGACAGCTCGCATTACCTTCCTTCCCCCCCACCTGCATCCACTGAGATCCAGCACTGCAGGTTTGCTCGAGAGCTCTCTGACTCTCCAATGCTGGGCCAGGTCTATTGTTTTTGGGCTTTCAACACGCCCCAAGTGTTCACAGCCCGGATCCCAATAGCCTTCTGTGCCAGGGCCTTTTATGGAAAGCTGCAGATGAGTCCTTTGTCCCCAGCTCAGACTTTCAGACTCCTCTGGATCTAAAGTTTCAAAATTGTCTCCTGGAGCAGCTCACTGCACTTACTCCCCATACCTCTCCAGATAAACAAGGTTTATTTGACTTGGAAAAGAGACAATTGTTTTCCTTTTAATTATGAAAGATGCGCTGTGCAGAATACCTCTCTGAAGACTGTGCAAAATCACAATTAGCCATGTTAACAATGCAGTTACAGTCCTATGATCTGAGCAGGAATGCAGCTCACAACTCAGGAACCATTTGTTTAACCTTCCAACTGATCGGCTGCTTTCATCACTTTCCTTTGTCACCACAGCTTCCTTTATTTGTCTGTACACCTTTCATTTATACTAGATGCAATCTTTTACCATGTAGGCATGAATATAAATATTTAGACACAATTGGTGAAGCTTTCAGATGTTTGCTCAGAAATAAATCTTTCTATGAGTCCTAGGCTCAAGATAGAGGCAGCAAGTAATTGCCCGTGAAATTCCCTGTGGGTTGGCAGGAGGAAGGGAGACTTCATATGTGTCGAAGGATGGCTTTGGGTAAATGGGCTGCTGGAAGCAGGACTGCTGCTGAGGAGCAAAAGTGTTTGGTGAAAAATTTTGTGAGGTTTTATTTTGTTTCTCCATCAGCCGCAGAGCATCTGAAAATGGGAAACAGCAAAGAACTTTGTGTTCATGTGTTGAGGCTTTCTTCCTGCACTACAATAAATGCAAAGGGAAAATTACATCTCCGTGTCAAAAGCACTGCATAGGTACAACATGTACAACACTTCAGCAGGCACCCAAGCCAAAATCCACTGAAGTGAAAGGAGTGACACAGGGAACTCCTCACAGGCTTGGACCATCATGTTGCTAGAGCTCACCGTGTTCCCATGTCAGCTGACACCAGATCAGCTGAGGAAGGGGTTGTCTGTGCGTATCTGCAGATTGGGTCATGGGACATGTAAAGTAATTTGGTTTTGCATCACTTGGCATTCCAAGCATACATACAGCTCAGATGATGCTCAGCAAATACAAGGCTGAAGAATTTAACCTTGCTGCTCGGCTTTTAAACTTTGAGAATCATGCTGTTTTCAAGAGTGACCAAGTTTCCTTTTTGTATGGTATTTGCATGTTCAACTTCTCTAGATTTCAACAGGTTACCCCTAGAGACACTTTTTCCCTTCAGGTTTTCTGTTCTGGGAAACTTAAGTAGTTGAAATATTAGGGGAACATCGGCATCGATGCTCATTGCCAGTCCAGTTTCCAGGTGTCAGGTGCTAATGCCTCCAGAGATGGCAAATGCAGATTTTTCAATATAATGGTTCTGAGGAACTGTTGAATTTGGAAATTTAGCTTAAAGGGAAGATTTTACATCCGTGACTTTTTGTTGACACTTCCCATTTTCAATTCTTAGTCATGCTAGAAATGTAACAGCATTTCACAGAATACTGCAACTCCATGTTCTACTTGCAGCAATATTTTGCAGTGCTTTGCTGCAGCAGAGGAGGAGGAAGAGAAGCTTCCATCTTTGCCTGCGGATCACTCACTGCTTTTGCAACTATAACTGCAATCCTTCACCAGAGTGCCCTGCTTTTAGGCTCTCTGGGAATGTTCCTCCTGTCAGCCCTTGGCAAACAAATGTCATTTCTCCATTTTGGTATGGCCAATAGACTCAGAAGTGTCTCCATTTAGGGACCAGACCAGATCAGCTCATGGCTCCAGTGTAGGAGGCTGGGGGTTGGGTTGTGTTTGTTTCTTTCCTAATCTTTTTGTGTTATTTGGCATGAAAGTACCACCAGGTCACCTCCTCCTGCATTCCTTGTCTGTGTGCCAACACCTAGGAGCCGCAGACACCAAAGGTACAGCAACTTGGCTTTGGGAAAAACAAAATTAGAAACAGCAGAAGCAGATGCCAAACAGTAGCTGCATCTGGAATCTGGGTGATCGACTCCACGTGTATTTCACTGTTGCTGCACAATATCCTAAGCAAATATTTGAGCCTCCCTCTGCAGCCCAGGGTCTCTTCATTTTCAAAACCA
Organism: Centrocercus urophasianus; assembly: GCF_019232065.1. Lineage (NCBI taxonomy): Eukaryota > Metazoa > Chordata > Aves > Galliformes > Phasianidae > Centrocercus > Centrocercus urophasianus. The sequence goes on from NW_024884711.1 coordinate 33,018,293, forward strand.
TTCTTGAGCATGTTGACTGAGGAGTTTTCTAGATTGCATCTAGTAAGAGATAGGAGAGAAGGTGGCTATGTTGATTACAGGGAGCCACTTCTTACATGGCGAGCATATGAACGCTTTTCACAAAACACATGCCACATAAGCTGGGGAATTTAAGGCAAAATGGGTAACTTGAGAGAGTGGGCCCAGATCCCAAGGATCTGTCCCTTGCTATACTGAGTTTATTGAATTTGGGAGGTGTTGATCAGTCCTTGCTTCAGCAGTCACCAGACAATGAATTAGATGTTAAGATAGTCTCAACCTTTCATTCACATCTTTATTTAATGATATCTTTGCATTTATGCCTTTTTTTTTTTTTTTAAATAGAGCATCCTACAATGCTGTCAGTCTCCAATGAGCCACTAACATACTTTTATATCACTAAATCCTTTATATTGCTTTATATCACTAAATCCTACTATTCAAAGAAAAAGAAGAGTGTTTTACTGTTGTTGCTGGTGGCATTCCTAGAATAATATAACTCCTGTTTGTTTGTCAGCATTTGTCTGCCATCTTCAAAAAAGAGTCTGCATTTGTGGGAAAAGGTCTACAAAGACATAAATATGTTTTGCATGTTTTTATCATTACAGCTCTGTAGGAGATGAGCACAAGAAACTCTTCTAAACTTCTGGTAATTATTACACTGAAAACATTTCTATCACTTGATAACTTGATCACACACATTATTGCACAGGAGTCCTTGGTCCTTAGATCAAAGAAATGAGGAAAAAGCAATTTGGTTCCTCACAAGAATAAGTTTGCTCATAAGTGTAAGAGCTAGCTCAAATGTGTGTGGATGTTTACCATAATTATTTTTTTTAAATTGCATCAAAGTACTTCAGTAAACAAAATAAGGCTTTAATTTCTTTTAATGATGACTCTGGATATTCAAATAAAGGCGGTTATACAAATCAAAGGAAAAATGAAAAATAAAGGAAAAGCCAGATTTTCCGAAGAGTAGCATCTCTCATTTCAGCACGGCATCGAAGCAGTTCTCTGTCCAAAGCACTTAGCCCCCAGCAGAAACCACTGCTCTGTACTTTGAAAGCAGAGGCGTTACAATTAGACTCCTCGACTGGGTACACCAAAAGCCTGGGACCATAGCAGGTTTTGATCAAGTTCTGAGAAATATGGCCCTAAGTGTCAAGCTGCCCCTCTTCTATCACTCAGCAGTCAGCTCTGCTGTGCAAGTCTTGGCTGGGGAAGAGTTGTGTGTTTTCTCAAATGTTCCATTATAACCCTGTCCCGCAGCCTGCTGGGTTGTGATGTGGTATCCTGAGGCTCAACAGGCATGTTTTTTGTTTTATTTTAATTTTTGTTAAGAAGTCATGGAGTTGTCCTTTTTTTCACCTCTCCTCAATAACCAGGTGCCATCCCAGGATACGGACAGCTTTTAGATGGATTGGGCATCCAACCCTACTAGGAGCAAACCTCATTGCTGCTGTGTCTCCTCAAGGGCTGTCTGTTCTTCCTTGCCCCTACTAATCCCTGGAATCCCAAAAGGCAATGCTCTAGGGTGGGTCAGCAGGCATTGACAAGATTCTGGGACAAATTGGAGAGCTCCATGAGGTTGAGGGACTGGTGTCATATGAAGGAGAGGGACCTTGGGTTATTGCATGGATGCTGGAGGGAAGGTATCTGGTGTAGAGGGGTATATAGGGGGGACACCGGGGAAGAAGGGCCCTTTGCGGTTACTCTACAGGGATATGGTGGCCATCTCTGGTGTCCAAGCATTGCTTTTTGCTTCCTTTCTGCCTCCTGATTTCTCACTGAGCTCCTGTAAGGAGCAAGTTGAGCAAACATGGCTTCAACTTGCGCCACAGAAATTCAGGTTGGATGTTAGGAACTACTACTTCTCCAAAAGAGTAAATGGGCTGCCCAGGGAGGTGGTGGAGTCACCGACTCAGGAAGTATTCAAGGAACATTTAGACCTTGTGTGGAGGGACATGGCTTAAACAGAACTATTGGTGATAGGCAGACTGTTGGACTGGATGATCCTGTAGGTCTTTTCCAACCTTGGTGATTCTACAATTCTATGATTCGATGAGCAACAATATGGGACAGCTCTCAGCCTCCACAGCTTTAACTGGAGTACAAATCTACTGCTAGGCTAGCCTGATTTTGAAACCTGCGGAAAAGTAACCGATGTGGTCCTGGGAAGCAATGGATAAATAATAAACAGTGCTTCAGCTGCATGGAAGCATCTCTGGGGGTGATGCCTGGTTGGTGAGCAGAAGCAAACCTTCCATAAGTATAGCCTGGCTCGGACAGAATGGCCACATGCCTAAAGAAAAGGTGCTTGCATGAATCCTCATCACAGCAATAATAGTGCTCTGAGGTGGTGAGCCTGAGTCCTCTGAACCTGGTGGAGCATATGCAGCCTTGTCCCTATCTATTCGAAAGGCTACCCTGCACCCAGGCAGCACTGTAGACCTCTCAAGGACCAAAACCTGTATTAGCTATTTGTTTCTTGTAGCATCAGTGACATTGCTCTGAGCAATCTGACCCACATGGTGATCTGGTGTTACAACAAGTAGGGTCTGAGAAGGAACAGTGGAGACTTTATGGAAAGGCACCACTGGCGGAAGGCTACAGATGAGTACAGCATGACGGAAGACTTCAGGCACCTAATGCCTGAGCCTGAGTCCCCTCCCAGGAAGACTGCCTCATCTGAACTCAGAAGACAGCGATAGAAAGGTGAATGCAGCATCACAGAGTGAAGACACAGGAGCACACACACATATGGCATAATCACAGAGAATTATTTTGTTATAAGAGCAGACTGAGAACCAGGCATACCTGGTGTCTAAGAGCTAATGTATACAGGAGTTCAAGTAACAGGGATGCAACAGCTCCTGGGCAAGAGGGGAATGAGCTGAAGATGTGGGCACCTTGGGTGGCACAATTTTTCTAGTAACAGTGCAGTGAATATGCACAGCTCCAGTTCTGGGGATTGTGCTGACAATGTGGAAGTGGTTATTTATTTTATGAGACTGATTGATTGAGCTGACCTACGCATTTGATCACAAAACCTCTCAATTGATGGTAAGGAGCTGTTCTCAGCCTGTATGAAGCACAAACTATGTTTTTGTGCCAGGCTTGGAAGAAGACATGTGTGCCGAAAGGGCTCATCCAGTTATAGTACCTCTGTTCCCTCTTCCTTTCCACTGCACCTACTGCAGTGCTCATACCATATGTGGATGGACACTAGGGATGTACAAGTGGGAAAATGTTCTCCACTGGCCCATGGATCAGAGATGAGATTTGCACTGGAAAGAGCCTTTATTTTGGGTTTGTCTCCCTATTATTGGGAGAGTCCTGGTTGTTTGTGGAGAGGCAGCTAAATCGAGAGCGTGTTTATTGAAATTACTAATAGCTGTATACAGACAAGTTAGCCTGGTCACTGGGAATTTGTATGGGTAATTATGGGCTCATTATTATCTTCCCTGCAGGGAAGACGCATGACCCAGTAGTCTGAGGAAAAAGTTGGGCGCCAGGAACTCCTGGACTCTAATCCCAGCCTTGACACTCCCTTCTCCTGCCCCAGGCAATTGACTTAGCTTTGCGCCTTGGTTTCTCCATCTGTAAAATAGGGATAATATCTCTGAGGAGTGTTGTGAGGATTAATTAGATAATGTTCACTTAATGCTTTGAAGATATGAAATGTGAAGTCTTATTATGCAGCTTGGAATGCTTTCCAGGCTCTTTTGATTTCTGACCGCACGCTTTCATTAGATCACCTCCTTCCCTGCGGAGGTGGATTCGCTTGGGAGCCACCCCAGCTAATTTGGGAGCTGTTTTTTTCCAATAGCTTGGAGCGGTTCCCAAACCTTTGACTCACACCAGCTCACTGGCAAAGCTGAATTTTATGCAGATCTGTCTCTGACACCTGACCCTGGCTGGGAAACGCCTCGGTGTGCCTGGTGCTCAGGAAACAAGGCAGGGAGTGGCTGGAGACAGGGTGAATCAGGTTTTACTGTCTCTGTTGGAGCCAGGGATGGATCCTGCCCTTCAGCCTTCTCCAAAAGCATCTGCACTTCTGGGAGTCCCTGTCGACCTGGAGTGCAAGGAGCAACTCTTTCCTCACGGAGTCCTTCCCTCTTGTCCTGACAAATCTGCAGATGCTTCCTAAGCATTTCACTGGGCCCTGGATTTGCCTTGATATTGTAAGGCACGGACATGTGACATAAGGATTTTTCATGAACAAAATATCTCCTCATCCATTCCTTTTACAAGCAGCCAACTTCCTTGAAAGACTGATTGCTTGGGAAAATGCGGACTGCTGTGCCAAGTCCCAGTGCAGGGCACAGTAAGACCAAGGATTGCTTAATAAAGCAACAAAAAAAGCAAGTCTTCTTCCAGAAATCTACTTCTTAAATTGTTCTGTGGTCTCCTTAACCTTATCAGCCTTTCCCTACCTGCCTGTCCTGTGGTCCATTCCTTCATCTGGGACACATGAAAGTTAGCCAAAGGGGAATGTGTGGCAGCAGCCAGGGCTCAAACTCGACCTTAGCACAGCCAGGAGCAGCCCAGCTCTGGCAGCACCTCGGTGGGGTTCACCTCTTCCCATTGCCCCGACGATTTGTCACCCGCAGGGTTTTGTCTGGTGATGCTTCGAGGCTTGAAGTTCAGCTACTCAAAAGCAGGAGCTCCCTCGAGTGGAGCAAACACCCCACTGCAGCGGGACAACAGCGGGCGCAAAGTGGGGTGTTTGCTCCTTTCAGGACGCGCTGTCCCCGACTCTGCAGGGACACAGGGTTTTCAGTGCACTGGTGGTATGGGCTTGCTCAGCTCACTTCAAAAAATGTTTTGGAGGGAGTAAGCGGCATGGAAATACAGTGATTTTCAGAACTACAGCTTGCTTCGCTTGAGATCAAGATGTTCCTCAAGGCAGGTGACTGCTTAGGAAGCTAATTTCCACCACTGCATCTTACAGAGTAGTTACACAACTGCAGAATTTTTGCTGAGTTTTGAAGAGGCCTCCATCCATCGCTTATCCCCTATCTTGAGAATGAAATTTATGTTCATACAGAAGTCCCTTCTGCTTTTGTCCACCACAGCATACTGAGGAGTTTCGGGAGGACATAGGACTTTCAACAGAACTTGGACTATAAGATTTGGATATTTGGAAAAACTTGTTCTCTGAAGGAATGATCAGGCAAACAGGTTGCCCAGAGAGCTGGTGGAGTCACTGTCACTGGAGTGTTCAAGAAATATGTAGATGTTAAGGGACATGGTATAATGGGCAATATTGGTGATAGGCTGAGGGTTGTGTTTGATAATTTTAGAGATCTTTTCCAATGTTTATGATTCTTTAGCTTGTTCATGGCATGTCTCATCTCCAGTGCCTGGGAGAAAAGTAGCACCTTGCCATACATCTCAGCAGTCTGTATCAATTAGGTGGAAGAAACCCAAACATCAGGGTTGGGAATACCTGGGCAGAAGCTTTCGTGCTGCAACCATGAGCATGAGAATACAGTCCAGGGATGTTAGTGAGGGAAGGGGAGAAGCAGATTCCCTGCTTTGAGAGAAACGTGTCATTATACACCTTATCATTCACTGCTAGCATAGGCTGTAGCTTAGTATGGAGCAGAGTAGGAGTATGGAGCAGAGTTAGATATAGTGTAGGTAATTGCTAGTGCAGCATGGCTTATGTATGGTCTCTGAAAGAGGCACAGAGAAAGAGGGAGGAGAATGAGTAACACCCCACATGATATAAACCTTCTTTCTGGCTGATGACAAAAAATGTCTGTCCCAGGCACTGCTGCAGGGTGATCAATGAGTAGCCAAAGGGGAATCCAGCAATACTGCAAATATACATGCCAAGATGGACGCAGATTGCCCATTGCAGGGCAATGTGATTTGTTCCTGGGAGCACTGCCAAGGCTCATGGACATTCCAGTCCCTGTCCTTTGGCTCACTTGTGTTCAAAATGCCAATACAGTGTGAGACATATTGACACCCCCAATATGGAAGGAATGCAGAGCTTTTGGAGTGGGTCCAGAGGAGGCACGAAGATGGTTAAAGGGCTTGAGCACCTCTCCTGCAGAGAAAAGTTGAGGAAATTGAGCTTGTTAAGCCTGGAAAAGAGAAGGCTTTGGGAGACATCAATGCAGCCTTCCAGTACTTGAAGGGAGCTTATAAACAAAAGAGGAACTGACATTTTATATGTTCTGATAGGACAAGGGGAAATGGATTTAAACTATTAAACTAAAAGAAGGGAGATTTAGGTTAGATGTTTGGAATAATTTTTTTACACAGAAAGTGGTGAGGCACTGGCACAGGTGGGCCAGAGAAGCTGTGGGTACCCTATACCTGGAGGTGTTCAAGGCCATTTTTGATGGGTCCCCGGGCAGCCTGAGCTGCTGGGAGGCAGCCCTGCCCATAGTAGGGGTTGGAACTAGATGATGTTTAGGGTCCCCTCCAACCTAAGCCATTCTGTGATTCTATGATTCTATGATGCAAGAACATGAACAGGATGCTGTCATGTCAAGTCAGCACCCAGATACGGGGAAAATTTGTCAGTAGAAAGCAAACCAGTTTCTTTAGCTCGGCTTTGATTATATATGCTATCTGCTAAGTCATTGAAATCTCTTGGAATGAATATATAGAAGAATTATTGTAATTGAATCTAAGTAGTTCTCAAATTAATGTAAATATGATGCATCAGCCTAATAATTAAAGTTGTCAAGTATGGGTTTTATACAGAGCTTGAATTAGATTCATGCTTGAACTTGTTGATATGCCTGGAAGCTTGCAAGGCTGAGCTCGAAAGACTAAGTGTAGTGAGAATGCTGGAAAACAAGAGAGCAAGACCAAGGGCTCTTGTACTCTGCTCTGGGGACCACCTTTTCTCTTACCACCTCCCTCAGCTAGTACTTTCATTTATGGAAGCGTTCCATGATCTATACACGGCAGCTACAACCCCAGATATTGCCTTTCTCCCTCCTGGATCCCACCAGCTCCCACCCCATTGGGTGCTATAGCCCTTGGCCTGCTTGGCGGTGGGGCCTGCAGGCCCAGCTTCAGGATGCTGGCTCTTCCCTAAGCTGCTCAGGCACCTGTCTTGTGCCATGAGCAGCTGAAGCAGAGTTCCTTCCCTTGAGAACAACTGTCTCACCAGTTGGCCTCATGGAACCATGAATTTCAGATTGAGTGATCCCTGCAAGCAGCCCAGTTGAGCTTGCTGTGCTGTGCCCAGCCTCAGAGTGGGCTGTCAGTAAAAGCAGCGTTTAGGAAACAATGAAGTGTTCCTCTGGATATACCAACTCAGCGTTTGGCTCTAAGTCATTTATTTTCTAGGCATGGTTAGGAAAAAAAGGAGCTTAGGTTCAGGTTTCAAAGTTGAGAAAATAAACCAAGAAGAGTAAAACTGTTCCTTCAGAGAACAAAATTGCTAAATCAACTGAACCACACCTTCTGCACATAAAAGCTTGATCCAAAAAGCAAAAAAAGAAAACCCCAAAAAAGCACAAAACGTAAAGTGTTCTCATTTGTCTGGGACATCTTTGCAGGCACTGTGTACATAGATTAGACATTCTGATGCAGACACAGAGGATGCACATATCCATGCACTCAAACAACTCAAAGTCACACAGGCAAATATATGAGTGGGGCCCAGCTGAGTTTCTGCTTCTACTGTCCCAGTTAATCCAGGAGGTGAAAAATTCAATGGGAAGGTTGACCCCTGCACTGTCTATTGGATAACGTCTGTGGGTGTCCATGGCCTATTTCAGGGTATGATCAATTTGCTGCCATACAGTTGAATCATAGAATCATAGAACCATAGAATTGTAGAATCATTTGAGTGGGAAGGGATCCTTATCTTGTCCAGCTCCCCCTCAATGAACAGCTACACTATCTCAGGTGCTCAAGGCCTCATTCTGACTTCGGATGTCTCCAAGGACAGGGCATCCACCACCTCTGTGCCAGCCTGTGCCAGTGCCTCATCACCCTTACTGTAAAAATCTTCCTTATATCCAATCTAAATTTCCTCTCTATTAGTCTGAAACCATTTCCACTTTTCCTGTCACAAGAGACCCTGCATTAGTAACCTGCTCTGTGTATGAGACATATAGAAAGCTTGCAGCAAACCTATGGGTGTTCTTAGGCTTGGTAAATATGTACAAGAGGAAAAAACAGTGATTTTTTTTACCCCTCTCAATACCTCAACATCACACGAGAGTCCTATTTTGCTCTCAGTCTCTCTTGAGTAACACAAAGCCCCAAACCCCTTATTGACTTGTCCAGATTTTGCAGTCCATATGCAGAGCATGTCGTGTGTGGGGGTTTCTGGTGACTGAGAGGTGGAGAATATCAATGACAAAATTGATCAAGATTTCATTTTCCTCAGTAATTTCCTATTTGCGGAAGAGGTGCCATGGAGATAAGGATATGTCTGCTGATTCCCCAGGACTCCTGGTTTGGATAAGTCTCTGTCAGCATCTCAGCAGCATGTTCCAGGACAAATTTCAAAGTAACTTCCATATCCAGTGACTGTGAGACCTCTCTGCTCTGATTTGGCTGTGCCACTCCTGTACTCCCTTTATACTGTTGGAAATAATCTCAGCACAACCCCATTCCTGCTTCCCAAAGGATTGGTGTCACCTGCCCATGGATCCTGTTGCGCTTAGTCACCAAGGAGGCCTTTCAGAGGCTGGTGGTCATGCTGACACTGATGGTGCAGCAGATGGAGAAAGCTGCATGTATGTGATAGCTTTGCAGAAAGCTGCTCTGGGTATGCAGTCTGCACTGTCTTGCTCCTCGGTTGTTTTCTGTAACACTGCCTTCTCCCAACCAGGCTGCATCCTGAACAAATGATTAAATGAGATATGGTGTCATGGGACATACTCAAATCCTTTCCTAGATGAAAGCGTTGCCCATGCTATCACTGGCACTGGGGGTTGTCTTGGGGCTGGAGCACAGGGAACAGGGGTGAATTGTCCTGGGAGGGAAAAGACAGGATAGGGTTGGCCGGCATGGACTACAAGGGCAGTGAGACTATGTGGTGGCTTCAGGCTCCTCTGCTTCCTGAGATGACATTACAGCGCTGGCATTCGCTCAGATGCTTGGCAGCACATCCCCTGGAGCTGATGAAAAGGCTTTGTACAAGGGGACAGCGTGGGCTTCCTTGCAGAGAGGCAGGCTTCCCACGGTGCCAATTAACTGCAATCTCAGCGACTCCACTGTCTTTTTTGGGGGCTGGAGCCATTTAGCCCACTCAGAGGACTTCATGCCCTTGCTGTCAAGCCCAATGGAGCTGAACATAACCCTTGTTTTTCCTATCATTTCACACAGAGCTGAGGTCACTGAGCTTCCATTTAGCCACCCTTATATTCAGCACTTCCTCCTGCAGTGCCTACATTCTCTGCTCCTCCCAGAAAGCAGCTGCCATTATCTTAACTTGCAAATGGAAGGGGAGCACAGAGCAGCAAGAAAAGAGATCTCTCTCTCTTGATGCACCTAAAATACAGAAATTTAAACATCTCCTGGAGGGAGGGGTGCACTCAGGCACCCCCTCTATTCTTTTCCTTTGCATTTTGTTCATGGTAAGGCTTTATCTACAGTGATAGCAAGTGTGGGTTGTGGTGCTAGAAGTGAAGATGTGTGGGCAGTGAGGCTGGAAATTGGCCCAGCAATCTGCTGGTTTTATGACTGTGTGTGTATTGGCTGCTAGCAGCACCCATGGTACACTATGGATTTTCCCCTACTCAAGTACGGATAGCCCTAGAACTGAGGACTAACTTCTAGCTCCTGGAAGGAGAAGAGAAATGAAGGGTAACATGGAAGCTGTCCACCTTCTGACCCAGAATCAGGGAGCCTTGCTCTTTGCTGCACCTTATCCATGGCCAGATTCACAAGAAGCAGTGTTCTGAAGGGGTAGGCATTAGTGGAGGCATGAGCTCAAAGCACGGCAATGGTGCATACCATGTCGGAACAGGAATTAACAAAGCTGGCCATGTGCGCTGTGCTAAATGCATGCAATAAGGATCTCCAAAAGTGTGCAAGGTTGTAGCCAGCCCCTCCCAGTTAGGAGTGGGGTTTGCTTTGAGATGCTTGCCTTTTGTTGTGGAGAGACCTCTCTTTTCTGGAGTCGAAGTGCAAAAATACAGTCATAGCCCTGTTATGCCCATAACTTGCCTGTGTGTTTTTATGCTTTCTTTTGCTGGTTGATAGATTACTCTAATGGCTGTGTTGACATTCATTTAATGGTACTCACTAACACTTTCATTTAATAAAAGTCTTTTCTCACTTTGAACTGGAGCATTTTCTCAAATGTGGCCTGTGGTGGTTTGCATTTGCTTTATTATTAATTAAAAGTAAACGCCTTTTTTAAGAACATTTCATTGCCATGCAGACAAAGAACCTTCACATTGATTTTTTTCCACATTTCATTTCTCTAAATCCATTACCTCCTAAAACCTGATGAAGAATCTGAATAACTATTTTTAAAAGGTAGAATTCACTGATAAGCTTCAGATAAGCAGTTCAGATGCTTATCATCTCAATTTAACTGCTTAGCTTTATTTAAATAGGGAGAAGAAAGCAACTTGAAATTCAACAAGAACAGCTTCTCCAGAGGTTTTCATTCATGTTAGTCTTGGACTGGGTTCAAACACTGCAAGGATGCCTTTATCCTGTCAGCACTTCCACGCTCTGAGTTTTCACACTGACTTTCAGCCTACACGAGCCTGCCGGAGCAGCCTTGTCGCTGTAGCTGTGTCCAAATGTGCAGAGCCAGTTTTCCACTGTAGGCTCACCTGGGGATGCTCAGGGCTGTGCTGCCCTGAGCTGTCTTGCTGGAATTGGCATTTAGATGCCAGGTACCATAGGGAAAAATCTGACATCATACTCCTTCCTGAGGGAAATCACCTCAGGTTGATCCACAGTCTCTGAAAGTCTGTAGTTCTCCTTTCTGCATGAAAACCCTATGTCCTTGCTTTTGCATCTTGGATTTCACCTTTTCCCTCCATCGCTCATCTTCCTAATGGAGACTACTGCTCTTGCTGCCTGCTTTCTTTTTCTTTCCTTTTCTTTTGGCCTTTCTCTATCTAGCCTTTATTCACTGACTGCTGTTCCCATCCTGATACTAAACTAACAATTTGCTCACACTCATGTGTCTCTGTAAGACCCAGTTTCTTTGTAACTGTCCACAAAAGGAGCAGCTAAAAAACAAAATAAATAAATAAATAAAACCACACATCTAAATTAAAGCTCTGGGTGCTTCTTTCCTTGGAATTTTCTTACGTGTGTTTTCCAACCTTGTCTTGGAGCTTTTGGACTCTAGAGCTTTGTCCTACTTCATTCTCTGCCTTGGAAAAACAGATGAAATGGGTAAGTGATTAATAAAGAACTTTTTAGCCATAATCAAAGGGTATAGCTCCCATGATGAAAACCTCCCTATGTTCATCTGACTCAGAAGATTGTGACCAGAAAAGTTCTGAGACACTAGAGAAAGGATGTCTGGAGCTGAGGAGTCACCCAGCAGACACTTGGACAGTCTGCGAAGGCCACCAAGAGGTGAAAGCACTGAGAGCAGCACTGCCCTGCCTCACGGGGATCGTTTTTCCATGAAACGTCATGCACTGTGTCCAAAGCCAGTGCCAGCAGTATATGGGGCCTCATTTAGGGTAACTTTAATAAGGGAAAGGTCAAAGGTGAAATGTCAACACCTAAAATTGGTTTATCTTCAGCCACATTTAGAGATGCCTCAATTGATTAGCTGACAGCTGGCTCCCTGAGCACCCACAAAACCAGGACTTCTGCGCTCAGTGGAAAATCCCTGGGCTTTTTCCTTCACGCACTTAATTGTGAAAAATGTGGCTGTACCACCAAGAATAGTTAGCACAGAGCATTGTGTCTTGCCTTCCCTTGCTGAGTGTACGGGCTCCCAGCCTTTGGCAGTGGGGGCTGCAGTGGTATGCAGTTGGGATCCTGGCAGGACATGGAAGGGTGTCTCTTAATCAGTCCATCAACAAGGTGAAGTAACAGGGTGGTCTTCCGCAGGAACAGGCACCTGGCCAGTCAGTGGAGAAGGCAGTAAGGTGAGAAAATGACCCTCTGGAGGTGAAAGCACTTCAAGAAGGCCGTTATCCACAATGCTGCAAAATCCTTTTTGCCTTTAAATCCCATTTCAGCATTTCAGAGCCAAGAGGAGGACAGAGGCAAACCTCTAATAGCATCTTCCACCCTGGAGCTCCTGGGGTTGGTTATTTTTCCAAAGGCCAGGCACTGCTTTTCCAGCCACTTTTAGCTGCTGTCGCACAGTTGTTGCTGTGTGATGCAAGAAGAACTGTAGGGAGAGAAGAAGGAGCTGAGGGTGCCTTGGGACCATCCTGTGGGAGAAAGGAGGGAGGGAGGGCACATTCTCAGCTGCGTGGATATTTATGAACAGAAAGGCTGGTTTGGAAATCCAAAATAGCTATGGAAATTCTTATTTCAACTTACACCTAAGAACCCCACCCCAGCCCTCTGAAGCTCAGGCTTTATTCTAAGGGAGGTTCCTTGCACAGCCATTAGAAATGTGGGAAGTCAGCACCAATAAACAACAAAACTGCTACAAATGCTTGTACAAAACTGACTGGGAGCAAAGATATGCCAGTTTGGGTGTGGGTCTCATGCACCTCCAATAGGGAGAAGAGAGGAGAATGAGGGAGCAGACCCACAGCTGCCTGCTCCTGGCTGAGCTGCCTCACTGCGACTGCGGGGATGTGGGAGAAGCAGTGCTGAGTGCTGGAGAACACTCAGCAGTACCAGCAGCTTTTGCTGGCTAGCTTATTTCTTGCAACACACTTGGGGAGTGCTGCAGAAAAGTCTCATGGAACAGATCCCGCTTTGCTGTAATGTGTCCCCGGAGATGACATCAGCATCTGACAAGCTGGTCCCTTCCTCAGGGTTTGTACAGAGAGAAATCATAAACTAGCTCACTGCACAGAGCAGGAGCCAGTGTGAACAGCAGCTAACCTAATATTGCACAAACTAAGTGAACTGATTTTCCAAGCTCTAGTAACTAGAAATGCTTCTGGAGGAAAATCTGACGTATCTTATAGACGCTTGCTTCCAGCATTTTCAACCTCAGCACTTCTGCCCAGTTTCCAAAGGTAATGTCATATGTACTGTTTCTCCCATTTATGCCTGGATCCACAACAAATGTGAATGACCTTCTGTCACCTTTATCTTCACTAGCAGTGCTTTATCCCATGGTCCACATGGTTTTTCTTTGCACCCCCCCACAGGAGTGCATGTTTCTCTGCTCTATGGTAGCAGGTGGAAGACAAGATGGGCTGTCTGAGCTCACCTTGAAGGCATTGTGCCCTGGGTGTTGGAGAACAGAGGGCTTCTGAACACAAGATTCCAGAGGCAGAGTTGGGATGTGATGTTTCAGACTTCCATCCAGTTCTGTATCTTTCCTAGTTTCACAAACATTTCCTTGTCTATTGTTCTGTAATTAACCCTAACCTAGTGAATTCCGAACATTCAAGCTTGAATAGAAAATAACTCTTTCAATTCAATATTAAAGGATCAGGGTAGCTTTACAACCACCCAGAATATTTAAAACATCTGGAACCTGGAGTACCTTGGTACTCAGGGTTTTGGCTTATATTCCATCAATTAGTGGAGATTAACTGAACTAACTGAGGTGACTTGGATTTCCCCCTCCTTGTGTCAGAAAGGCTGTTGGATCCATACAACTTTTCTTTCCACAAGCAGACATACTCCATCACACACAGAGGCTATTACTTCGTAGATCTCTATTAATTATTACTTTTTAAAATTTTGCTTAGGAAAAAGTTTGGGGAAAGAAACTCCCCTTGCTGGTATTGAGTGTGGTGATGCTGAGAGGGGACAGTGATATCCCATCTCTTCCAGGGTCTGTGTTTCATCCCTCTTTTGCTCCCACTGCCTGGAACATCCCCTGGCTTTAGGAGGAAGGTGCAACCTGGCGCACCATCTTCCTGACCTTCTCCCCAGGCTGAGCTGTAGGGAATCCAGAGGTGTCACTCCAGAGGTCACTGCACAGCATCAGAAGAGCATTGCAGGGACAGAGAGGCACGGCAAAAGCACTGCTAAATAAGCCATCCTAAAATCTCTTTCAGAAAACAACTGCAGACTCTAGCACAGTGCACACTGTTTTGCATTAAAGCTAATAAAGTAGGGGGAAAAAGGGAGAAACTGTCTACACAACAGCCTTTATAAAGCGAATTAGCTCAGCCCAACCCTCAGCAAGAAGCTTCTCTCCTGCAGGATCTCAGATGCGGGTCCTCTTCGCAAGCCATCTGTAATGTGTTGTTAATGACTCCTGTAAAGTTCTTCATAAAATGGAGTAACAAAAGATGCTGGTGCCTCATTGTTCCAGTTTTTGTGATCCTACAGGCACAAACTCCCTCAGCAGTGAGGGAGTTGCTTTTATCATCCAAGATTACCCTAGCACTGATTGCTTGACAAGATCTGACAAGATCACAGAGTAGGGCAGTATACCTGCAGGTAAAACAAAGGTCGCTTTGGAGTCATTTTCTCACAGTCTATAGCACACACATATTTAGCTGCCAGGAAGACTGTTGCAATCCATGCTGACCTGCCCCTGCCAGGGCCACCAGACTGTGGCCACCTGGGGCTAGCACAGTCTCCTGGCTGACAACAGAAGACAACCTGGCCCTTCAGAAAAAGGCCCTCAGCCCTTTGCATCCCTAAAGTGCCTCACCTTCTTTTTAGCCCAGAAAATCACCAATAAATCCTTTGGGTATGGAGAACAGCTGGTTTGGACTGATATGGTGCTGGGCTGAGGCTGAAGATGCTGAACCTATACTGGACTTCAGCAGAACTGCTCATGCCATATGTACTGGGAGGGGAAGTGCAGCCTTCCTGGAGCTGGAACCAGCCCTTGGGAGCGCAAGAACTCCCTGGCAAAGAGTGGAATTTTAGGAGGGATGTCTTTGCCTTTTTGAGTGCTGCAGAGTAACCAAGCCTGCCTAACCAGAGGGGTTGGTGAGCCCTTTCGCAGGCAGAGCTGCCTACAGTCTCACAAAAATCCTGTACAAAACAAAGCCAAGCTGCATGACAAGCCGGTTGCGGCAATATCCTTTATCTACCTCATCTTTCTCTTTCGTACCACTTTCTTAAATGTTAAACTTCCTCACATGACTACTTAGATTTATTATGACATTCAGGTCATCAGCACTTTGGGGAGCCTCTTCCTGGAGCTCATTGCTCCAGGAGGTGAACGCCATCCCTTCCTCAAAGAGGCCTCAGAATAAAACACACAAGATAATGAGTAGATAAAACAAGGAGATTGAGAGGCAGCAAGGAAAACCAGCAAGACAGGTTTGGGCAGCACATCAGCCAGTAGTAACAGCACACCAATGCAATTTTTAGGGTGGTTTTGCTGGTGAGAGAGTGATTTGAAAGGGTAAGCTTTGGGCTTTTCCTACTGAAGGCTCCACCCTGATGGGAGGGAGCAGCAGGTCACCCAAAAACGTGCCATGGATGTGCTGTGCTGGGGGAGCTGGCAGCATGGCAGCAGGAGGAGCGAGGTGCTCCAAAGGGCCTGGAAGCCAAGACATGTAACTACAGGCAGAATCCCATGCAGTGCGCTGCCAAGTAGATCTTTTATAGAATCATTGGTGAGGTTGAAAAAGACCACTGAGATCATCTAGTCCAACCACTGACCCATCACCACCATGCCCACTATTATGCCCATTACACTCCAAAGGTCTGAAGTGTCTGACTCCAGCAATCTGCAGGGCTGTAACATTCACCGCAGTTTTCTTCTCCCTCTCCCCTTTAATTTTCCTTCCTTCCTTTGTGCAAATCCAGAGAATGCACTGGGAAGTCTTTTGAAGACAGTCTGGTTGGGGTTTGCCTCGGAATTTCATAAGGAAGCTTATGAGACATTTTAAGATGTCTTTAGAAAAAGAGTCTATGAACCTTTTATCTTAATGCATTTACCTCTAAAGTACACAGACTTTGCATTCAAGAAAAGCACTTTACAGGGAGAAAATTAAATACATAATGACTTGCAGGAGACCAGGAGACTATATCCTGAGGAGTTTTACTATGGGCTAGAACCAGGAAAATTAAAATGCTTGCATACTCTTGACCTTGATTCTGGTGTTTCTGTTTCATGATACACATTAATCAAGCTAGTAGGAATATTTTATTATTGTCCCCTACAAATGAACTAAAAACAGAATACTGTAGATCAGTATCACTCATAATGGTGTAGCTGGTAGGAAACTCTGCTTCAGTGTTTCACTTCAATTATAAGAGCTCATATTGCCTAAGGTGAGTATGGTAAAAAAAAGTCACATAATAACAGGTTATTGTGCAATGGGGCTGTAAAACCATCAGACAAGGGTGTAAGCTTTTTTAAGTGAAATCCAACTAAATAGAGTGCCTGAAGTCTTTTCTGTTATTTTCTGGCATTCCCCTGAATGGTTACTTTCTGATGTATGCTGAAGACATGCTGTAACTTCAGTTAGAAAAATACTGTTGATTTATATGAAAAAAAATTAAAAAAAAATAATTACGTACAATTGGATGAGTAACATCAGTTAGAAAGGCAGGAAACTTCAAATACTGCATATTCTTCTGACAACGACATATATCAAAAGGAGATAGTGAACACTGAATCCTATGTTTCATGGAGGATGTGGTAACTGAGGATGTCGACGGTATTTTCTTTAAGCTAGCACAAACAGAGCACTCTAGCAGCACTAGCAAGGCCTCAGTTAAACATTACTTAAACTACAGGCGCTGTGTCCCGCAAGGAAGAGACTTTAAACTGTTCTGTGTATCCATGATCACAACAGTATAGAGCACACAGCTAAACTTCTTCACCAGAGCACAACTGACTGGTAGAGCAGATGTTGGCATAGGACACCTTCGAAATCTTCTCTGCATCGAAGAGGATCTTTAATATTTCTTGCAACACTGCTTTGGAGAGCAAATGGACAAGTGTAAAATGACTTGGTTCTTGTCATGATACCCTTTAGCCTAAAACACAAAGCACAGTGGCTCTGAAGTTATGGGAAATATTTACCAAGGCAGATCTTGGATCATGCCATCTCAGGTATGTTTCCTCTGTCAAGAGAAATGTGTCTGATATGTACTGGACAGACCTCTGGAGAAATAAAGGTGAGCCCAGGGTAAGTTCAGATCTTAAAGGAGGTGAACTCTCCACCCTACCTACCCAAAAAAACAACCTGTAGTCATGAAATAATGCCTGGACTAAATGGCTTTCATGGAAATGCAGCCGAAATAATCTGCTGTTTTGCAATTGCATGGAAAAGTACAATAATAATATGAATTTGCCATGGAATTAATTACAGGTTGTAGTTCAGAACTAATTTGTGTCTCACAAAATAATAAAAATAACACTGAGGCAACAGCTCTTACTCTTCGCAGTCACTCCTTCAGCTATTATATATCTGAATATCATAAATCAGAAATTGCACTAGGATTTAGGGTTTTAGCAAAACTGGTGTGACCATACCCAGCTGCTGCCATGCCATACTGACTCTTCTCTGCTGGAACATGTTTCATGTGGTTTGCTCTAACATGTATGAGTTCCTAAACAAAATCTTAGGTTATAAATAAAACATGTAATATATACATACGTGCGTGTGTGTAGACCTACATGTACAGATACAGGCTTTGCTCCTTTATGAATCTGGAAATGCTTCTGGAAATAGACCTCTCTGATTCATTGGTATATGCTGCATAGAGGCAACTCTGTAATGGAGAGGAGCAATCCATGGAGCTCACCATGTCAGTCACTGCACAGGCACAACGCCTGCCTGCCAGAGGGGATGGGGCTCAGGCGTGAGCTGCTGCTCCATAAGTGGGGGAAGGGACTCAGCACAGCAACTGCTTCCTTTCAGCTGATGCCTGACACTGTTCAATCTCTTTTTCCACACTCAGATTTTATTTTCCCATTAATGTCTCTCACCTGATGCTCAGATTCACAGCTGCAGCAGAGTCATAGCACCTAACTTCAGTATTCCCCACATGGCTGTCTGCAGGCAGCTTCTGAGCATGTTTCTTGCTCCCCAGTTTTAGATATCAGCTTGGACACAGGACGTGTCCCAGCCCAGACCCAGCTACCCAGACTGACTGGCTCCCAATGGAATATGGAGGGAGCTGATAGAAGTCAGCAAAGATGCAAAAATCTGCCTTCAGCTGGATGAATCTCCCACTGGATATTCAGCTGTCTGCCAATGATTTGTATTGATTTGCCCAGATACATTCTTTCTTATCCGACCTTTCATAAATGCTTTCTTGATGCCGTGTTTCCTTTGCTTTTGATAGATAAGCTTTTACTTTCCCATGGCAGAAAGTTCTTTGGACGGTCTGTAACTATGAAACTCCTCTGCCTCACCAGTCAAAAAGGCAGCAATAGCTAACTTGCCTGGGCAGTAAAGCTCTCCTGTAAATAGCATGCTTATTTGGTAAGGGGTGGTTTTGTTAGGCGGGGAAGAGAGAGACATTTCATGGCAATTTTGTATCACTAGATATTTAGGTTCAGAAATATCTTTATCCACTTTGGGAATGCACTTCCTGTTTTGACTTGCACTCTAAATATATATAATTTTTAAATTACAGGTTTACGTCAAGAGAACAATTTAGTCAAGTATTACTTTCCTTGGAGAACACATCCTTGTTGTTACTCACAAATTATGGCATGCATTCAGGCATAAAGAATGTACGGATATATTAATCAGAAACCATGATCCCCATTATGGGTTTTCTGTAGGAAACAGCACTTCTGGATGTGGGGACAACTGACTCTAAGCAGTTAACATCAATTGCAAAAGAGGCCTGGCCTGATTTGAGGAGCAGGGGTTACTCGTTACAGGACCCCACAGGGCAAAAGGATGCAGCAGGGATTTTGGGGGATCCAATTAATGCCTTGACATAATGGAAGATTTTCATATAGTCTCTTAGTACAGCTGAGATAGCCCATTGTCAGGGTGTCAGCAGAGTGTTCAGACCTTCCGAGCAGAAAAATTACATTGACAACAATGTACACTTGTGATGGTCACTTTTGCCAAAGCTCAGCATGCAGGGAAGGATGCGAAGTTTGTTATGAGGTTCTTCTTCAGTCAAATGTTTGGACATATATTTTTATTGGGATAAATTGTGGCTGGGAATGGGACTTCGATGGCAGCCCTTTGGAGGACACCACTGAATTCTCTTGGTAGCTTCTGCTGAAACCAACACTCTGCTACTCATTCTGAGAATTGGACTTCCTGATGCAACTGCTTTCATAGGACCTAGCTGACGATTTGTGTTGTAGAACCATTGTGGGAAGGAAATGGTTAATTTGTATATACTGCACTTACTTGTGGTATTTCATGAGATAAAAATCAGAGACACACATCTCCACCCAGCACTCACAGAGTTGTGTTTAACACAAATGCTGATGTGTTCTGTTGTCACACTGGCCACCTTCACAAGTAAGTTTTCAACTGAACTTGGCTGTTCGATGTGAAACACAAATGCTCTCTTCCCGAGTACACCTCCAATCCTCAATCTTTCCCTGATTTCAGAGCAATTTGCACATCCTACAAACCTGCCTCAAGGAATATTTGGTTCCCAAGATAAAGGATAACAACATCTGTTTATGACCACAGTGGTGAAGAAAAATTGCCATAAGACCTTGGCAGTGAGTTTTGAGTTTTCCCCATCAAGCTGATTCAGCAAAGTTAAAATGAAATGGCCTGTCAGAGCATGCCAAGAGGAATCATTTACTGCTCAGAGAGCTCGCAGAGTGTCTCTTTGTTTGTTTTTCCCAATATCTCATCTCCAAGGCTTTCAGGACCACGATAAACTATGCCTCATTATGTTTATGTAAAAGAAATTGAAAATATTGTGCACAGATATCAGTCACTGGCCAGGCCTCAGTCTGAAGACATTTTGGCTGCTGAAGCTTTGCAGTGAACACATCCACCCTCTTGTTCTACAGAGCTGTAAAATCTGTGAACTGGGGTCAGGGTATTAATGGTAAGACAGGATGTGCCGAGACCCTTGCTGAGCCCACCCACACTGCAGCAGCCTTGTGGCTTGAAGATCCTCAGCCTTCTCCACTTACTTAATCTTTCTCATATCATTACCTATCCCTTTCATGGCCATGTTCCAGAAACTGTGCCCATCCTTTTCAAGTTGGTGGTGTTCTTTAGTCCAGCACACAAACACATAGCTGCACATACACACAAACTACTTCCAGCTGTTGTGAATCATAGCGCAGAAAATACTTTAAAAAAAAAAGAAAAGAAAAAGTGAATGAAGATCACCACACAGTCCAATGAGGAAGGGAATAAATGCTTCTCATGAGTGATTAGATCTTTCATTTGTTTTCCTGCATACTCGTGTTCCTTGTTTTATTCCTTGCTCTTGGTTGACTTGGGTTGGACTAGAATCCTTGCACATTGTTTTTTAAGAACCTTCATGTTCTGTGATGAAATCTTGCTTATTTTCTTGTTTTAAAAGTGGTCTTTGCAAACTCTCATCTTGTCTGGTAGGGGCGGCGTGTAGGTCCAAATCTTTGTGCTGAATTCTGAGTTAGCTTAGTAACATTCACATCAGCTATGATGCATTTATTACAGACCAGCACATAAACCCCTTGTCTGGGCTCAAAGGAAAGGTACAAGCGATGCTTTAGGTCACCTGACATTTCTGCTGGTCTTAGTAATATCAGTCCCAACTATTTTTCCTTGGGGAAGATTCAGGTTTGTATTAAGATATTTCAAATGCAGGACAACTGTTGTTTCTCTTCTTTAAGTATATCAGTCAACCAAGAGGTCAAAGAAACATTGTTCTTTGAGTATCCAAAAAGATTACAGCTGCCAGAGAAAATAAATTCATTCCTATCTTGTTGGATTGTTTTACTCCTGAATGATGGCAGGTTTTCTGATAGCATTGATCTGTTTGAAATGTGTTATTGATTTCTATATCTAATAATAAGCAGCCTGAATGCTGAATACCAGATGGGATAGAAACAGACCTGATACAGACCTACCAGATAGGAAAATATGTCATTCACATAATATGAAAACCATGCCCAATGTCAGTTGTTTACATTTCTCCCATTGTTTTTCCTTCATATTCAAACATGTATTTTGTTGATTGATTGATCTCTTCTTACTCTTCTTGAGTTGTACAGATGCTCAGGAAATACAATAATAAAATAAAGCCAAATGCTAGGAATATATTAGAACTGGTGCCAATCTGTGCTGAGATAAAACTGTTAAAATTAACAACTGCATTGTTTTCCTAGAAAACATTATCTGTCCTGAAAATAGAGTTCAAGGCAGTCATGTTTAAACATATAGACTTGGGCCAATTTCTAATCTTGCTTACACAGATGTAATTGACATCAGAGTTGGCTTGGTGTGTGCTTACGCTACATCTCAGTACTATTACAGTAACTAGGATAGAACTGGGGGCAATTTTTAAATATGTTCTACTTTGCATCATATCTCTACTGCAGTGCCTCTTAGCAAGCGAGACATTTCTTCAAAACGTTTGCATGAAAAGTGTAGATGGAATTAACCCTCAGCCAGGAAGCAGCTAACCAATATCACAGTTGAATTTTAAAATATTCCATTGGCTGAAGCCTTCCCTTGCAAGAAACATTGCACTGTCTGTAAGTAATTTTTGCTTCAACCACAAAGAATACATTGGGGCACAGAAAATTTCTTTCAGGAACGACTAGTTAACCTAGCAATTTAAAACTGCTCTGAGCGCAGAGTGTGGGAACAGTAAATAACCCTGGTTTTTGCTTTTCTAAATCCGTTACAGGAAAGCTCCATGACCTGTTAACTCTTCAGTGTGGGTGTAAAGACGGGGCTTTTTGGAAACTGGACTGAGAGCTTCTCATTTCTGCTAGCAGAAATATATCCAAGCCTGGATACCAAGGCCATACAAACAAACCAAGGCAACATATGCCACAGGGTCCTGGTCTGCTTGTGTGCAAATTGGCAGGAGTTATTTAATGATAAAGCAAATCAAAAATCCTGGCACTTCTGGAAGAACATTAAGGTTGAGGCTGAGGGCTGTATAACCTTGGAAGCCAGACTACTTTCAAACATCACCCAAGCTTCTGTTCATTCCTTGTATTTGCCAGCTCACTGTTATGTGTCCAGCAGCAACTCCAGCAGCATCACAGTAAAGTAAGCACAGGGTTCTGGAGATGCAAAGAGATAATTTGGCTTCTCTTCATGTTTGCATACATTTAAATGTTTGTGCATATTTATGTGCATTTCTTTACCAATAGCCTCAACACTGAGCACTGGCAGAACTTAATGCAGTTCTCACTTACAGGTTTCCATGAAGTCTCCCAGCCAAATGCCAAACATATTTGGCTCTGCTTCATTGTGAGATCACAGAAAGGAAAATGCCCTCAAGACATCGCAGTAGAAATTAACCAAAAGACTTCCTCTTGGGGAAATGCCTTAGCAGGCATGAATCAAATGTCAGCAACACGCAGACTGCAGAAACTTCTTCCAGTCAGTCCATCACCATATATGGATCAAAATCTGTGGGATGATCCCGTTCTGGGTCATAATCAGCACAGAAAGAAAAAAAAGGGGCTTTTAGGAATTGAATATGATTGTATGCTGGCAGATAAGAGTCTTTAGTCTTCCACACATGGGCATGCCGGTTGTGAGTTTCTTTCGTTTCATTTGGGTGTGGAGAGTTCTTTGCGCACACAAAGCTTTCCCACAGAAGGATCCACGAGTCCTTTCCTCAGCTTTAGCTGTGGGATGGTCATGCTGTTATCCACCGCGAGTAATCAGCCTGGTGCTAAATCAATTTCTCAAATCTATTACCTGTGCAACAGCAGCACAGCATGTATGGATCTGGAATCTTCTGCTACTTACAAACTTCAGTCACAGCATCCTTTCTTTGGCACAGTTAATTTTCTCTGTGCCTCAGCAGATCACTTTCAGGATACAACTAAATGAATAGTTCTGGACAGAAGTGAAGATTAGAGAAAGAATATCAGAAAAGTTGAAAATAATTAGTGATAGTATAAGAGGTAATGGCTGTAAGTTACACCAGGCTGGATTTTAAGAAAAATTTGTTCTTAGAAAAAGCAGTGATGCTTCAGCACAGGCTGCCCCAGTAGAGTCGCCTCTCCTGGAGATGTTCAAGAAATGTGTGGCTGTGGCACTGAGGGAGACAGTTAGTGGGCATGGTGGGAATGGGTAGATGGTTGGACTGGATGAGCTTAGATTTGTTAGATTAAAATGTTTTTTCTGAATTATGCAGTTTTGCAATATCAACAACTGTGTAATTATTTAATTGAAATTATCTTGCTTCACTCTATAGCAGTATAGACTACTACTAATTTATTTAATACCCACCCACTAATTTTGGAATAATATCAAAGTATCTGGACTAGTAACCAACATGAGAGCATAAAATGAAGTTTACTCCACTTTAACTAAGGCAATGAAAAAGTAGTCATAACTAAATCCTTCCTTTGAGCAATATCTTCTTTTCTTTGAATACTGTTTGTAAACAAGAAGATAGGCAAGAGACAGGAAATGGAAAATATTCCATCTCATGCAAGAATGACTGTTAAACAAATATATAATTCAGTTCACTGTTGTTAAGAGAGCTCATGAAAACATTCCCTCATCAATTCAAACAATATGTATCCCATGGCTGAAATTCAAGTGATGTGTTTGAAACTGATATCCGAAAGAGCAAAGCAACAATAGTTGCAGAGAAAAGTATACCAAGAATCCTTCAGCAATAGGCACCCTGGTCCTTCTTTGAAACCTTCTTATTCAGCACTGTCCTACTCCCTGGAATCCTGACACACTTCTTTAAACCATGTTCTGTCCCCTTTGTAGATGATCTCTTGACCAGGTTTACTGGTCATCCACTGCGTGTTTCTTCCAGTTGAGTTCAGAAGCTGATGAAACTGGACTTGTCTGATGCAATTGGTGCCCCCTATAATCCAGGGGTACTCCACTTACAGAGATGACCACCAAAATTTAATAACATTCATTCTGTGGCAGTCATTTGTGTTTAATAACTTGCATGCCATATGTAAGAATTGGACTGGTTTTGCTCTATGAGTTTTACTTCAACGCAGGAAAAAACAGCAGATAAGCATCATCCTACCACCAAATGGGCTTTTCAGCCTGGCACAGACGTGGAGGACAGGGTGATCAGCAGCTCCAAGACAAACCCAGGCAAATTCCTCCAGCTACCAAAGAGCCATTTCCTGGTAAACTGAGCAGAAAATGTATGGCAGGCAGTTTTGCCAGCATTGGTATTGAATTCAGGGAGCACAGCTTATGTACTACTGTGTATGAGTAATAAGGGTCCAAAACAAGTCTCCAAATCCCGGATGCTGTGTTTGTGGTTTTATATTCATTTGCAGTGATTCCTCTTTTCAAAGTGCTAAAGCTGCCGCAGCTTACACATACCTTAAGTAATACTGTATTATCTTGGCAAAGTTTGGAGAATCTTCAACCAGTTTTCCTCTTGGCAGATGTATCTTTCAAAAGTATCTCATTTCAAGATATTGCTAAAGAATATGTTTGGATTGTGTTTCTGACTTCATAGGCTACAGTGATAACAATCATACTTGTGATCTGTCTTGGAATAGGAAATACCAGGAAATATTACACATATTGCATTCATCAAATGCATTACTATGATCTGCTAAGCCAAAGCAATGCTCTTAATAGGAATATTTAGTGTATAAAAAAACATTTAGAGTCTGTTTTCATTTTAGCTTTTCATTCTCCCTTAAAACATCAGAAATATTGTATGTGTGCAACTGAAGCTTGTCTTAAGTTTAGACTGCATAATTGTGAGAACTGATATTTGCTCACTTCAGATCACTAAATGAAGCTGAATTCCAGCCTGCCATGTAAAAAAAAAAAAATCTCCCCCTTTTAAATGATAATAAAATACTGAATATTTTGCTCTCTTCATATAATTATGTAAAGCAACTTTGCTTACAACAATGAAGAATCCAGAGATGAATACAGTCTTAAAAAACTTCCACAGGAAGACCCTCTAACATCATGAGAGGTTTCTGATAGACGTCAAAGTAGAGATGCAGAGTTTCCAGCCCCTAGAAATGATGAACATCATTTATCTTCTGTGAAGTGACCCCAGGTCAAAGAATTTCACCTAGAAGAAGAATAAGTTTGAATCATCAATTACACTTAGGTCTCAGCAATGTAGTTAGCCAGCTAATCCTATTATTCCTTTATGTACAGATATACATATAGTTGTATGAAAGTGTTAAGAGATCATCGTGGTGTTTTGCTGTGACAACCAGACAGAAGTTCCCCACTGCAAACATGTACATTTCCCTTGAGCTTGACAGAGAAATTTTCAACATTCAGAGATATTTTTCACATTTTGTCAGCATGTGGAAATCAGCTGGTGTGCTGGGCGAGCTGGCTCAAGGCCCTGCCAAAGGACTCTTCATCATCATCTCATGATGTCTGTCAGCCTCTTCCAGAAGAGGATGCCCACTTTTGCCTAGTTGAGTCCTTCAACCTCTGGGGCCTCTCTTCTCTTAATAAAAGCAATGACTCTAGGGAAACTTAATCAGTAATGAGTAATCTTATGTTCAGCTTCATCTCCTTATTCCCAGTTCCTCTACTTCAGCCAGCCTTGAACAATTGCTCTCCTTCAATAGAGGCTGCATTTATGTCTTGCCGGCTGTTGCCATGCTGAGTTTCAAATGACCTATAGCCTTCCGGCTTGTTCCATCTTTCCCTGTGAAGTGGCATCTCCACTACCTGTTGGATACTACAAAAAAAAATTCTAAATGCAGTTAAGGATTTTGGATTTTTCTCTTTTCCTTCCTTTTTCTTAACAGTATTTCTGAGATTCTAGAAAATCTATTCTATCTTTTCAGCCTTTCCTCTCCTCCTCTCCCTCTTTTCTCCATATTCTCTTGCCATCTGCTGCCTGAGAAATGAAGGATAGCTACTACGAGGGACACAGTACCCTCTCCAGCTCACTAGCTTACATCAGAGCTCATCATTCAGCTGCTGCACATGAGGTTTTGCGCAGACGAGCCCAGAGCAGGTGAGCAATAGATAGCAGAGTTGCAAAGACTGTAGGACTGAGTTAGTTGGGTGGTGGGTGGGAAGACAACAGGTGCCAGGAGGCACAAGAGCAAGGATCTCCAGCAATCAACCTGGAAGAGGCTGTAATTAAATGTAGTGGGCTGCAAGGGTGCATAGTAAAAGGCAAAGGAACATTTATGTCATCTTTCTAAATCCCAGACTACTAATTGGATTCCTTGAGCAGACCTGGGATTAACTGATAGCACCACAAAAAATATACAGAATAGTTCACATTTTTAACAGGTTTTAACTACCTTAATATCTCAGATAATAGGAGAATATCCAAATAATTTAAACACTCAGAATCCTTTGGAACTTGAAAAGTTCTCCCAGAACTTATTTAGAGCTTGCTATTGAATTTGGAAAACAATTCCATCATGGGGTCTCAGATTTTTATTGTTTCTTTCACCTGCAGTGCTCCACACTGTTCTGTGGCACCTATAGGATCCCTTCTGTTCTGTATGATCCCCAAGTTCAGCATCACATCTTTTCCCCTTTTCCCAAAAGTTTAGGAATGGATCTTTTTTAATTAGTTCAAAAGACGTCAAGAAACCCTTTTACTTTATTCAGCATTTCTCTTTCTTAAGGGGATGAATAACAAAAAGAAATTTCAGTAATTTTAAAAACTAACAGTGTCTTGAACATCACACTGCTCCAATGAAATGTTCTTTTTTATATGTTTATGAGTAGGACACTGAGAAAAGGGGAGAGAAGTGCTCCGAATGAGAGCAAACTGAAAGGTCAAAGTGATAACCTCACTTCAGCTCAGCATTACATTCCTTTTCTGCCTGTTCCCGTCTCTCCTGGAGCTACTGCTTGTGCTGCCTGTTAGTGGTAATCAAACCCAAGTTATTTTTTGCAGTTCCACATAGACCCACCAGTACCCAGGGCAGAGGACCCCAGAGTTCACCGTGGGACTGGACCTTGCACGGAGGGCTCAGGTCACATCTCTGGAGCACAACAGGGAGGATGACCTGAGTTTAGAGTATAAGAGCCTAGAAATCTTCAGCTGAGTTTGTCTCCTTTACCTCTGTTTAGGAGCCATGGGAAAGGAGAGGTGTCCATACGATATAATTCAACTAATATTATTTGCTCATCTTCTTTAGGATGAAAGGAATTGTGCCTCACATTCGCTGACTACTGATAGTCAGGCAGTGGTGACCAACTCAGATACAGATATCTATAAAACTGCCTTACGAACTGCACCCTGTGGGACAGGTTACTTTGAAAGTGTGTGGTTAATTCAGCAATCTACTGAGACAGGTCTTTTTCTGTTTGACTTCATATGAGCTCAGGGCAGGATGATCACAAATTGAAATATATTCCTCTCAAATTAAATGAGCATACACTAGCAACATGCAGCACCATGTTAAACTAAAATAGCACATATTATCATGCAGATAAACAAATGATGATACATTTGATCTGTTCATTAGTTTTGCTAATAAAAAAATAAGTATTTGAGAAATACAAGAGCTTTTTCCTGTGAATCTATCACAGCATCAGTGCCAGTCTGTTCAAGTGGTCTCTGCTCATAGCCAACCATGGATTTTCTCATGTTGCTTTTTTCCCTCTTTGTTTTTTAAACTTGCTTACTCTCTCCACAGCAGTTCACCCCCTCACACACACATTATTCAAACTTCAGAACTGAAACCATTTCAAATATCCCCAGAAATGCCCCAGAAATACTGTCTTTGGGCCTCTCTAGCCAGAGGGACAATTGGGATCAGTCAGTCTGGCCATAAATCCCATGCCAAGATAGCAGCTTGGAGAAAAGTCATGGAGTGGAAGATTTTCAAAAATAAATGTTCTTCTATATGGGTCATGCTGATGCCACCTGAAATTCCTACAGAAGAAGGTATTGCAAGCCTTAGGAAAGACCATAGATTTGTTTTAGAAAGCAGATCTGTTGGCCTTGAGTTTGCAGAATATCCCTTGCTGTAACAACTCAGGTCAAATTCAGGTGATTTGCTTTAAAGTGAAATTGATGCACTTGATGAAATGTACAAAAGGTGCTGATCTGAGTGAACTCCCACCTTGGTGTATTGAGTTCACAGGGCAGTGCACAACAGTGTGGGGATCTGATCCATGTTCACACAGTTACACAGATGCCCTTTCAAAGAGCAGTCTTTCAGCTGGCTAAAATGTGAGAATTGTGCTGAAAGACTGAATTCTGAAAGGCACTGCTATTGCCCAAGCCAGGCAGCCTAAATCTGTTCTTCCCACAGCTGCCTCAGGAACTGCTCTCAGCATCCTCTGCAAACACTGCACACAACTCCCTGCACAGAGCCCAGCATTTTCACTCTTTCTTATCCTCTGCAAACTCATAAGCAATCAACCAGGTTGTTGCAGAGCAGCAGCAGCATGATTAAAGCTTTGGCTGTACCTTAAGGTTCTTATAAAGACAAGCCTCTGGGGAATAATCTCATTATAGTTTACTATAGGCTCATTATCTCAATATGTAAGTTTACTCCCTTAGTATTACCTCACTAGTTTCTTGTGTGCTGTGAACCTGTTGTTTCTCTTATGGACTTCTGCCTTACACTCCAATTATGGGTTGTTTGGGGTAGGCATCATCTTGCAAAGATGTTTGTCAGGAGAAACCTGCTCTGCAGATGGAATTTGGAAGTGCTGCTGTATTACAAGAAGAAAACAAGCATCCTACCCAGCCTGAGCACTCCTGGGCTCTCAGGGAACTTTGTCCAAATGCAAGTGTCAGTATACCCAACACTACTTTACTGGACGTAAAGTAGGAGCCATCCAGGAGGAAGAGGCAGGGTCCCAGGCCAGGAAACTGCTAGGGTTTCAGTGCAACACAGGCACAGTAGGAGACCATGAGGAACTTACTGGGGGACTGGCACAAATTCCTTCTCAGAGGATTAAGAAGAACTTTTCAGAGAATCTGTAAAAAAACATTGCCACCCTATTGACAGATTTTTGCTTTGATGAATATGATTATAAAAATGGGTATTGCACAAAGGTAGATTTTCTTCCTTTACTCTTATCACTACAGACCTCAAATAACTAAGGCAAAGGGCACAGCCCATTACTCAGTCACTGTACCTGTAAAAATCATTCAGTCCCCCAGAACAAACCTATAAAAACAGACGGTCCCTGAGGGCAAGCAGCCCAGGAGACAGTCTTCCTAGAAAAGGCATTTTTATGCTACCAAGAGTGGTCATAAACACACTTACCCAATGCAAGGCCAAATGTGTCTTTGTTTTCTCCAGTTCTAGATAACAGTATTGGTCTTAATTAAAAGGAAAAGACTGATTCAAAGAGTATAGAGAGCTCATCTTCACACAGCCTGCTGGTCAGAAAAACACCTGGTTCACCTGGAGCCCAGCAGGGTCTCAGCAGTGACGACAGCCCTGATTCTGGAGCAGCAGGGGAATTCCCTTAATAAACATACTCCTCATGTCTTCATACTAGGCCTATCTTAATGACATTTCAGGCAACATATGCACAATCTGGCACAGGGTAGAAAAAATAGAGACATGATCTTACCAGCAGAGTCAATCAGTAGTTCCTGAAAGTGTAGGAAACTTATCCTCTTCACTGGGTAGGAGGAATGCTAAGAAGGGTGGTCCTTCCCCTTATGGCTCTTTGCTCAAGAACATCAAGGATGCAGCAAACTAGTGCATCTAAGAGGGAATGGAGAACATCAGTTCCTGAAGTGGACTTTCCTTACTCTCACTGGTCAAGGGAGAAGCTAGAATAGAATCTCAAGTTCACTGCTAAGGGTACAAAATAAAAGGTTTCAATATTCAAGTATTTATGCTATAAGGCTATTGAAAAGCCCTTTGGGGCAGTGAAATCTAAATGTTTCATTAATGAAAGAACAGATGAATAATCACAATAAAAGTGTCTGTTACCATGGGACAGGGAAATAGAAACACAATGGGCACTTGATGAGTGGTGATTAGTCTGGCTCCACAGACTATTTGGGAAATAGAGAAAAAAGAGTGAATTGTAATAAAAGCCAAAGTCAAAAAAGACAGTTGGGAAGCTTAGGTCAATGAAATTAAGGATGGCTACTCCAAAAAGAGGCACTGTCGCTGTGGATCTATGATTGAAGTGAAACTTTAAGTACAAGTTATGTCTATGAGCCTGTAATTACAGGGTGTCAGGCATCACAGGGATATGGAGGGGCTGAACTCAGACTATGTATACCTCCCACATGGTGCTTTCTGACTGTTTGCAATTGTTCAACCTTATTATTTTCTTAATCCATTCCCCAAACCCTGCCCAGATATTCCAACTCAGAAATCACTATGACATTCAGAGCCTTAGGGGAGCCCAGTAGCTGATGCAGAGGCAGTGTGTCCCATTCTTAGTCTGGTACAGCAGCATGGCTGAGCCGACCCTCCCAGGAGAGACTGGTGTCCTTTTCGGGTCTACCTGTTTGAATAGGGACCTCCTGACTTAACCACAGCAAAGCAAAGACAAAGGAGACAGATGTGAAAGTTTCACATCACAGCTAGGCCTGCACAACTGGGAATATCCAAGTGAAGACTGAACATGTAGCAAAACAACAGTGAAGCAAAGACTTCTCTTTACAGTGGCAGCTGACCCAGCAGCAGAGAAGGCACAGCCAAGGGAACACAGCCCCAGTAGCTCTGAGGAGGTTGCACAGTGGGCACAGTTTGGGTCTGGAGTGTCACTCATCGTTTTGGTTAGCCGTTCCTGCTGTAGTAGTGCAGTAGTGATACAGGGATGTTTAACAGCGAGCCACTTTTTCCTGGGATTTACTGTGATTTTTAAAATGGAATATGTGCAATTATTACTTCCCTGGAAAATAAAGTCTAACCAACAAAGCCTTTACTGAAGTATGCACTAGAATCTGGTCCAGATAGAGCATTGCTGCTTTTTATACAGCACTGATCCAAGCATGGGGTATCACCAATACTGGACAAGAAACTGCAGCTTCTGCTTGATGAGAAAAACAAGCTTAAGTTGAGAAAATAACCCACAAAATATTGTAGAATTAAAAAAAAAAAAAAAAAAAAAAAAAAAAAAAGCACTAAAAGGCAAAAGATAGCAGGGCTCTGACTGAAACTTTCTATTTAACCCCTAATGGAACACTGCATTTTCAAAGTATTTAATTCCTTAAAACCTGCTTACATTTGTTTTTGAACGTCAGACCACTTCTTAGATGAAAACTGGGATTTTCTCCCTTAAAGAAACTTTCATTAAAGATGTTGTAGATATATGTAAGAGAAGAGAAGGAACAAACAAGATTTGAGAATCACAGAATCGTAGACAATCCGGAGTTGGAAGGGACCAATGTGGATCATCAAGTCCAACTCCTGGGTTCACACAGGACCATCCAAAATTCAAACCCAATGTCTGAGAGTGTTGTTCAATGCTTCTCGAGCTCCAGTAGATTGGGGCTGTGCCCACTGCCCTGGGCAGCCTGTCTTAGTACCCAGACACCCTCCAGATGAGAATGTCCAGATGGGAAAGGTGTCCTCAGGAGGGAAAATAGGAAACGGAGAGGAAACTATCCAAGGTGTGAATCCTCTCCATGTGGATGGCTTGCAGCCAGCTTCTCCAGCAGATGCACATGGGCACTGAGGCTTCCACATTGCCTGCTGAAATACTAGAAATTTGGCACTCAGCTCTCAGTTTTAGTGCTCTACAAGAGCAGTGGCACTGCTATCTCAGTGCAGTGAGGAGTGAGAAGTGTAAGCTGATCTGTGAACTCTCAGTGCCTGCAAAGCTTAATCACATCCCACTCTAAAAAGAACCATCTGACGTCAAGATTTGGATGATAAGAATATGGGACACATTAGTCATGGAAGAGCTGGCATACATAAAGCAACAACAAGGAGATTACCTTGATATGGCTGCCCTTCTTAGCGTGTGTGTACAAGGAGAACTGTTAATACCTAAAAACAAGAGACTTAATTCCCTTTGCTTCAGCTAATGTGTCCTGCCCTTTGCTGTATAAGAACGTCAACTTCTCCAGCAGATGCATACAGTAAAAATATAAGAGAAAAAAGCTGTTATTAAAAACTTTGTAGATCACTACCCCAACACACAAGCTCCTGCCTTTCAAACAATTTTGGTTTCAGCATTAGAGAAAACTGTGTTATTGGTAGTTTGCAAATGAACGATGAACATACCCATACTCATGGAACACACATATGAAAATTGTGATAGAATTTAATTAAGGAAGTTCCTAGAGGGGCAGCAAAAGTCTTAAGTTTGCGGAGTGCTCAGCAGCATGGCTGGAGTGAAGCATGCCAACAGCTGCTCTTGGAGGATAAGCTGGGCCCAGGTTTACAAGCCTGTGCTGAGGAAGGACCCAGAGTGTGAGACTGCAAGGCCTGCCACCAGGCAGCTCCGGATGGGAGCCAGCCTGGGTTTCCCACCTCCCATCAGTGCAAAGCAGGAAAACAGTGTCACAGGGACATCAGCCAAGGGCCTGCAGTTGCTGGCTATTTGGGTGACATCTGACACCATGCCTGCATTTCATTACCTGTATGCCAACACACTGGATTCAAGTATGATTTTGTGGTTGACAACCCTGCCCACGGCAGGGGTTACAACTGGATGGTCTTTAATGTCCCTTCCAAACCAAGCCATTCTGTGACTCTATGATTCTGTGAAAGCGTTGGTCACATCTGTGCACATTAGAACTCAAAC
This sequence comes from Centrocercus urophasianus, assembly GCF_019232065.1. Classification (NCBI taxonomy): domain Eukaryota; kingdom Metazoa; phylum Chordata; class Aves; order Galliformes; family Phasianidae; genus Centrocercus; species Centrocercus urophasianus. The sequence goes on from NW_024884711.1 coordinate 33,051,091, forward strand.
AACAGCCCACAGTTCTACAAGCCAGGGCTTCCTTGTCCCTCACTGGAGTTACCGTGCTAAACACAACAAGCTGTAGTAAGAGCAAGGCTTGCTTACAGCTGAGCTAAGGAACAGATTTTTAGAGCTGCTATAATGCACTGCCTCGCTACAGTGAAAACAAGAAATGGCAGTTAAGACATCAGAGCCTGGACTTGGCATTGAGTAGATCATCTTAATGCTCATTGAGGAACGATCATTCTGCAAAATTCTTCAAAGCAAGTGTGTGACTTCCAAATCTTTACCTGCAAGATGAAGTGGTCTCTGAACACCACTGCCTTGGGAAACCAGAAGGTTCTGCCGACTTGGGCAACAAGAGGCTGGCTCAGGAATGCCAGACAACAGCCCTGAAGGGAGCACAGTAAAAACAAGGAGAGTGACTGATTCATGGGAATAAATGCTAGAAGCAATTTGAGAAATCTTTGTAAACAGAAGGAAGACACTGTCCCCCTCAAAAAAACAAACCAAAACAAACCAAAACAAAAAAACACATAAAAGCTGACCTCCACGTCTTCTTTTCCCTACTGTCAAATGACACCACAAGCTGGAAAAAATGGAATTTCCTTAGTGAAATCTTGGATGCAGGAGGGAAGAGTTCCCACCATGATAGTGCTACTGAGTGAGCACAGAGTTACTGCTTTTTTCAAAGAAACTTTATCAGATCAGCACAAGTACTTTCATTTTTCCTAAAGAATCCAATGTATATTCCCCTTCCTCTTTCATTGGGTGATGGTAAAGGGACATTTTTGCAGACCTATGCATTCATCCTGATAACAACACTTTGAAATTCATGAACAAGTCACTAGGACCATAAAATCTGCTCTTCCACTTCCTTGGAATATTTTGAGATGCAAATACTCCAGAGAGCCAAAGGTGTCAGGACCCAGAAACCAGCAGGACTTCTGTAAAATTCAGCATGTTCTGCATTTGTAAAAGTTACCATAAAAACAAAAGGAAAACGGAGCCCTTGGTGCAGGTATTATCCCTTTACAGGGATCCCTAAGCAAGCTGACTGTGACTTTCTTGGTAGGTAGCTGAACTGCAGGCTCTAACAGATGAAAAAAATATATGATCAGACACTGACATTTAGAATACTTTATTTCAAGCCTTCCAAAGGAATTGATTTTAAAAGTCTCATTGAAAATATAGTAGTTTTCCACTGACATTTCATTTTAAACTGAGTGCAATACCTTGCATAAATGGTCATGGAGAAATGTTCTAAATGAAAGAGTATTATCAGAAAATGATGGTGACATTTTTAATTACCTTCCTGTAAAAAAGAAAAGGTATTTTTTTTCCATAAAAAGATGCTCCAGTTTCAAAAATATTCTAACCCCTTCTCATTTTTACCATGCTCAGTATCCAGCAACAAATTAACTTAATATTACACAGGATGTTCCTGAAATAGACATTAGATTCTTGTAATAGCTTCCACTGAACACTACCACTCTCACAGTAGTTAATCCTTTTTTCTAATCCCTAGATCCCAAATTTATGTAATTAATTGACAAGTTTTGTTTTCTCAGGTTCTCAAATTTAGCAAAAAAGTAAAATCTTGCAGCTGAAAAAGTATGAAAGCAGAAGGCAACAGCAATCAGTATAAAATCTGGTAATGCCAGAAAACTACTGAGTTTCGAGTGCAACTCCTGATGTGTGAATGCCTGACTGCGAATGCCTTCTCTGGCCCCTGATGGGACTTTCTAGGACAGGGAAGCACAGCTCTGCTGCACTGGGCAGTACTGAGACCCCTGCTTCTGGTGCACAGATCTGCTCTTCGCTTCATCTCCAGAAGCAGGTTGTGTGACAGCTGGGTTTGCTTGGGCAGCTGAGGCTGGTAAGGGGGGAGATCAGGACCCCACGGCAGCCCCAAAGCCTACTGGATGCTCAAGCCTTCTCCTCTAGATCCCGCAGCTAAACATTTAGGAAGCATTAAGCAGTCTTTCTGTCCTCTGAATTACCCAAGAACAGCAGGCTATGCTATTTTTCTGGCCATTAGTATGTTTCTTATGTGTCTCTCCACACACACTCACACCCACACACGCAGAGCACAGATGCCTAAATAGCCTCATTCATAACAAGGGCATCACATTTCAAAGACAAGAAAGGCACAGACGATTTTTTTTTTTTTTTTTTAATTCAATTCCCCTCCATGTGCCTCTCCTGGGTGCTTACAGGAATTAAGCCTCCAACCTTCTGAGCTCTCCCCCCTGTATGTTCTTAGAGCAATTGCTTTGCAGGGGTATCTTTGGTTTTATTAGAATAGCTGATAACAAGAACTGTTCTTGTAGGACTCTTAAGGACTCAGATGAGCGTTTCTTTCACTCTATCTCCTTAACAAAAATCTTTCAAAATCTGGATGTAGGAGGCTAAGTCCATTCTCCAGCAAATTTCCACCTCCAAAATCACCCAGCAGTTAGGGGAAGAACAGTGCGCTAACAAAACGCGGTGAAAAATAGGATAGAAAAGCATCATGAGGCACTGTTCTGAGGATGCCTGAACTCTCCACAGGACCCATTGTTGACCTCCAGAGCCACTGTCCATCATTTCCAACCTCATATTCACAGCCACCCGAGTGGGACAGCTGCATGCCAGGAGATGGGGCAGACTGAGCACGCTGTGCCCTGAACTGGGGTAGTCACCTGAGCTGGCAGACACTTTTGTGTGACCAGGAGTAAAAGGGTTTTAGCAAATAAAGTTTTGGAGAAACTGCCATGCTGCATTTTTGTTCCACAAAGTTTACAGCTCCTCACCTCTGGCCTTGCTTAATGCTATAATTACTCTCTTAAATTTCTCTTTATTTAACGTCACCCAGCCTGTCTTCTTTTGTTACCATTTATTTAACTAAAACAGGCAGAGGCTGATATTGAAGGCAGGCATGGAGCCAGCATGTTAAAACCTGCTTTTAATTTAAGGTTCTGGGGCTAGTTTCCTAGCCATTACCACATTTCAGAGAAAATGAATTTTCTTTCTCTGTGTCAAACGATGGCTGATCTAGATCTAATTAGGGTCAGTTTCACCTAAAGATGAGTCATTTACATTCTGAAGGTATGGCTTCCAAATTATCATTTCGGTTTCACAGCAGACGTGAGCAAACCCATGCATATCTCTTTTAGATGGCACCAAAGATAAAAATCAATGGATTTTCTTCCACAAATACCTTTCCCAGAAAAAAAAGATGGCAGCTGCATGAATTAAAATAGTTCAGGGTAAGGAAAAATAAGATTAAGGTTAATTGCAGAATGCAGTTTCCATAACTGCAGAAAAAAAAATGTGGCCTTTTTGGTATTTCTTCAGAGAAAAGAAAAATATAATCTGAATTTAATAGCATTTAATAGCAAAATTTTGACAGAAAGTTCTGTCCATATATTACCACAGCTCCTGTTCAGAGCATCATATGATTGTCTATTGCCATACCAGAACAACTGAAGAAGCAAAAGAGACTGCGGTGGAAGCAACCAAAACTTAATATAACAGTGCAATTCTTCAGCAGTATTGGCAAACTCTAAAACCCAGCTAGGAGAAAACCCTTCTCGCGAAAGCTGCCAAAATCCAACCCTTTTCAGCTGGGACCCATGTGTCTAATCAGTATGCCTTGCAGCAAAACTAAACAAACTCATGTGACATCTTGCAGCCTTACTTTGTCAGAAAAACCTTGAAAACAGCATTTTTTGTCATCACTTTCATTTGTACTCTGCACCTCTCTTTACCCTTCATTCCCTCTTTCAGTCTGTGTGGCACTGGATGACCAACAAGCCACATATCTCCTGTCCTCTATGCTGAGACTCAACTCAATATCAGCATAATTCCAAAGCACTCAGCTGAAGCTAATGGAGACAGCTGAGACATAATCAGTGCAGCGTTAGGAAATAATAAGTTCAATGAAGTACACTGTGGAAATTAGATCTCATGCATCTTCTTGTAAGATCCAATAATATGTAACATAACCTAGTTATTTTGTCTTTAAAATAACTTTGTCGGCAGAGAAACTACTGTTCTGTCAGTATCGGCTTTGTTGGAGGATGTGTTATCAGTCAGTTCACAAGTAGGCGCTCATCAGAAGCACAGATGACACCGACTCTGCTGCAGTGGGATTAAGCAAAGCAGACTTCTGCTGTCAGCAAGGGGAAACCGAGTTATTTAGGGCAGCCTATAAATCAGCCAGGCACCAGGAGTACCTGCCACGAGGGGAGGCCTGCAGAGACTTTCCACAATGTGCTCCCACTGAGGAATTGCAGAACTGTGTCTGTACAGCTCTGCTACATTAGGACCATCTTTCATAACTGAGCTTTTACAACTGAGATGGTGTTTTCTTTTCATGTTTAGAGGGAAAAAAAAACAACAAAACCTTATGATCATTGGTACTTGCTTTGGTGAGGATTCCAAGGAGCAGAATGCATTGCAAAATTCGGATGTGCAATGGAGTGGTTTGTTATTTTACAAAGAAATAAGGAGAGTCTGGGGCTATGTTTCTTGCGCAGTTCTGAATCATTACATTCTCCCCAGGGCCCAAAGCTGTCTGTTTATTTTAGAGCTAGTACTTCTGTTTTTTGGATCATTCCTCTGATCTCAGAAAGCCCTGAGGTCCATTGCTCATTGCTCCAGAAAACAATCCATGATGCGTACAGCTTGTGCTGGTGACACGGCAGTGAAGTAGGGGTGCCCTAAATGCAGCCCAGGATCCTGCAGAGGTAAACTCAGTGGGCCAAAATTGCTCGTTCCAAGAGTGGAGATGCATTTCAGCTCCTCTGTTCAAATCATTAACATACACCAACAGCAAACTAGGGAAAACTGGGTTTGATCAAAACTTAAAGGCCCTTATCTGAAAACTGAAAATGGGTGTTTCCATTCCCTATGGCTGTATGGTAGTGAGAGAAGAGAGCCCATGTAAGCTCCTAGGTGGCTCCAAGAGGAACAGTGTGGTTGCCAACACAGAGAAGGGATGCACAGTAGTCTAATTGAAGCCTTCTGAGCAGGAATGGCTGTGGAAATTCAGTCATGGTTTTCAGCATGATGGTTATCTTTCTTTAATCAGCTGCAAGCAATGGCTGTCTGAACCAGCCTTGGTGAACTTTACAGGCAGTTTATGTTCCCAACAACAGAGCTCCTGCTTGGAGCCCCAGCTAATTTGAGGCAGCTATACTTGAGTAACAATAACTTCAATGTTTTGTCACAACTTAGCAGAGAACAAAAAAGTTTACCACATGCCATACTCATCCCTGGTTCACCGCTAAACTCCATGAAGTTATTCCAGCCATGGACTTGGCACAGGAGTGGTTTAAGTTTTGAGACTGATTCTATTTAGTGCTGTCTGATATTGCACTTCACATGTACTGAGTTTCTCTCTTTGATCTCATGAGCTGTTTATATCTACTTTGTTATTGTGGTTCTTATTTACAGGCTGCAACCTGGCATTGCGGTCACTGCACACAGACATGCCCAGGCACACGCAGATGCACAGCTCAGATTCCTGCTGAACTCAATCAACTTTTACGTCCAAGATTTTTTCTGTGTTCTTTCACAAGTCTTATCTACCTTAAAAAAAAAGAAAAAAAGTTATTAAGAAATCAGAGATGAGACCCGAATACCATATCTTCAGCTAACGGATGTCTGCAAATACAAAGAATTGCCTTTCACATGGGTGTGTGCAGAGGTCATGTAGGCAACATGTGTGGGACACAGAGATTTTATCAAACAGAAAAGGCAAAAAGCTCTTCTAGATTAAAAGGGACAGCCAAAAAAAAAAAAAAAAAAAAAAAAAAAGGAAGAGGCAAGAGCTCCAGTACTTGAAGGGAGCTTATAAGCAGGAAGGGGAACAACTTTATGTGGGCTAATAGTGATAGGGCAAGGGGGAATTAATTTAAACTAAGAGAGGGGAGATTCAGGTTAGACATTGGAAAGAAATTCTTTACTTGGAGGATGGTGAGGCACTGGCACAGGCTGCCCAGAGAAGCTGTGTGTGTGCCCCATCCCTGGAGGCACTGAAGGCCAGGTTGGAAGGGGCCCTGGGCAGCCTGAGCTGCTGGGTGGGAGTCACCCCAAGGCATGGGAATGGAGCTCAACCATCTATAAAGTCCCTTCCAACCCAAACTGTCCTATGATTCTATGACTTTAAAAAGGCCCCATGCTCTCAGGCACCTTCTGACTCCCACTCACCTGCCTGAACTCAGAACCAGGCTGTTCCAGCTGAGGCATTTAATTGTGATTCAAATATGCTCAGATATCAGAACAGCTTTTGATCTAGATGTAAATGCAGGCAAGTGGCTCTACCTGGCTAAGTGCATTTCAGACACATAGCTGCATGTATGGGTGTAAAAGTGCCCTCTCTTCAAAGGATGCTGCTAGCATAATCTGTGTGATGAGAACCCAGCAAACTCCACATGCAGTAAGCTCGGCCAGTTAAGCCATCACTCAGGCATTTCCTGTAGGCCCTGTCCTTACCAGGCTCCTCTGAATCTTCAAAGAGTCCTAGCAGGGGACCTTCTCACACTCAGTGTTTGCTGCACATGGAAGCCGTTAACATGAGATGCAGCAAGGCCCATGAGCGACTCAGAGAGCCAGAGCCCCCTGGTGCATGTCCCTGCTCTGTCACCGATTCACTGGGTGACATTAAGCAAACACCTTCCCTCTGCTCACTTCAGATAACGAGCATTTACGGCAGGGAGCTGTCAGCTAACATTTATGCAGGGCTTTGAAGTTGAATCATGCTAAATATATGATTTATGGTCAGTTCCCCGTCAGCTGGAGAGACACCAAGCCAGCATCCTCCTGGCAATGTATAACTCTTGTAGCAGGATGCACTGATTCCAGAACAACCTGATAAAAGTCCAGCATTGGTCCAGCTGGGCTGATGCCTGCAGAAACCCTTCTGTCCCCTGCTGTTGGTTATTGCAGGGTGAGCTCTCGCAGAGCCACTGCCAGGCCCAGGCTGTGCTGTGATGGAGCAGAGAGATTTCCCAGACCTCAGAGCACAAAGAATGCAGCGAGGCAGTTCCAGGTGCTACCTCCACCCACTGCTCTCTCTCCCACCCCCAGGGCCGTGCTAACAGCTCCAGCTCGATTTATTTGAGCTGACTTCACATTTAGATATCTTTGTATCATGGTCTGATTCTGTAAAATATATTGCAATGATACCAAACTAGTCTGACAGCAATCATCTATCTCCAATCCACCAGCTTATATTAGTGCTACTACAACCCACATTAAAGCGATGCAGCTTCCAGACCAGAATCACTGTGTCTGAGAGTTGCTTTCTTCTCTCTTGTTTGACACTGCATATACTGGGCTGAGCTGTGAGTGATAAGCAGGGCGTTATGGAGCACCAAGTCATCTAAATGGAGAGTCAAGGGAAGAGCGGGGATGGAGGGGAAGTTAAACACACACTGCCTACATCTTCTAGGCATGTGGGGCACATTTATCAAACACAGGGCTGCAGAAAGACACCATGTGCATCTTGGAAACTGTTTATCTGCAAAAACTGCTCAGCCCAAGCAATCAAGCAATCATGCCCCACTGAGGAACAAAATCAGACGACTGACTGGAACATATGGATCATTACACAGTGCCAAGGAGATGTCTTTATCCTGTATCTCCCTTCAGAAGTTCCCTCTTGTCCCCATGTGTCCCTCTATCTCCAAACAACCACACAAGGCTTTCTTGTGCATGAGAAGCTGTGGAGAGGTTCTTTGTAAGATTTGATGCGTGGACTCACATCAGTTCTCAGCTTTCTGAGAAATCATGGAATTTCAGGATGGCTTAGGTTGGAGGGGACCTTAAAGACCATCTAGTTTCAACCCCCTGCCATGGGCAGGGCTGCCACCCAGCAGCTCAGGCTGCCCAGGGGCCCATCCAAATCAGCCTTGAACACCTCCAAGGATGAAGCACCCACAGCTTCTCCGGACAGTCTGACTAAAGAATTTCCCCCTAACGTCTATCCTAAATCTCCCCTCTTTTACTTTAAATCTATTCCCCCTTGTCCTATCTCTATTAGACCATAAGAAATGTCTATCGCCTTCTTGCTTATAAGCTCCCTTCAAGTACTGGAAGGCAGCAGTGAGGTTTCCCCAGAAACTTCTCTTTTCCAGACTGAACAATGCCAACTCCCTCAGTCTTTTTTTCACAGGAGAAGTGCTCCAGCCCTTTGATAATCTTCATGGCTCCCCTTTGGACCCACTCCAACAGTTCCATATCCTTTCTGAACTGAGGATATCCTGTATTGGATGCAGTATTCCACATGGCACCTTACTATGGCAGAGTAGAGGGTGACAATCACCTCCCTCTCCCTGCTGGATACCCTTCTTCTGATGCAGCAATAACTGTTTTTCACCAAGCTAACACGTTCAGGCAAACATACGTATATGGAAATGTGTTTCCATATCTCCTCCTTGTGTCAGAAATACGCATGAGTCTCATTAAAGTGATTAATCGCTGTCATGGACCAGACTTGATCTTCCACCTATGGCCTACACTGGCTTGCTGAAGAGCTGGAAAGGAGTCACACATATTGCTTGGCCCAGTGTCTTAGTGCCTCAGGTTTGACAGGCTGTGTGTGTGTGCACGGGTGAATTTGACTTCATTCAGGGTCAGTCCTGAAACACCTAAGCGACATTAATTTAGTGTTACAGCCATTGGAAGTGACACACTGAGTGCTTTGCAGCCTTGTATGTCCCTAATTTAGAACTTCTGATACAGATAGGCACTTTTGGCAAAGGCTGCAGAAAAATTCAGAAAGTTGACTGATGTTGTAGGCAGTGTTTAGATGCCTGAAAAATTCACTTGATTGGACTAGGTGGTCTTTAATGATCCTTTCCATCCAAAACCAGTCCATGATTCTGTGATACCTTCTGTGTATCTGTGCCCAGTTGTCAGGGGAGAAATCCTGAAAGATGATTCTTGGCTTATGGGAAAACCTTGGTGACTCAGCAGATTAACCCACAAAAAATCAAAGCAAGGCTGATAAATTATAAAAATCCTGAATAGAGGCATGCATCAGTTTTCTTTTTTCCCTGTGGGAACTTAGTGCCTGTCTCAGGGCTGCATGGGAAGAACAATTAGCCACTGCCGCTGGGGTAGCAAAGTCTCACACAAGCTGGAGAGGAAGGAGTTATCACCTCTCCACACTCCAGAGTACCCTGTTGTGGGCCTCTTTCTTCCTCTGGTGCCTGGAAGAGGGATTGATACATGGATGAAAAGATCATTGGACAGAGGAGGAGGTGTGGTGCAGAGCACTAAGACACCAGGATTCTTGCTTCTATGTCTCTTATGCTGTTTCTGTGATGAGACTGAAAATCAAGTGATGTGGAGATAAAATTCAGGAGTTTGGTGGGCTCACTGAAGAATCAGTATCAATCCAGTCAGCTCAATTCTTGCATCTTGCCTGGGCACTTTAGCACCGTTTCTGAGGACCTTCCCCAGCATCCTTTGCCAGTGGTCTCTCCTTGAAGTCTTTCTATTCAGTCAGTCCTGTAAGTTTTCATACACTCCTGCCCCAAGATGGTTGTGAACTTGTGTCCACACGTTTGCTCATCTCAAGTTCGGAGAAGAACTAGCAACTATACACAAGTCAATGTAGGATTGTAAAATTTTGACTTCCAAAGGAGTTTGCCTGCCGCTAGCCGAGTTCCCAGTATGTTCATCAGGAAGGTATGACGATGACTCAGGCAACCCTAAGTATCCTGATTACTTGTTGTAACAGCTTATGTTACAGCGTTATTTTTCTGTTCTGTGGCTTTCCCAGCTGCCTGACTGGACAGGTAGTAGCTCACACCAGCTTCTTTTGAAGATTTAATTTGCAGCTTGGATGCACAGCTACACCCGGGGCCACAACTGGATTCACAAAGCCTGGGAAAAGGCAGTAGAAATAGAGGTGCTTTTCTCTCCTCCCACACTACCATGCAGGGCTCAGGGCTACAGTTTAGCACAGGCAAGTGTGAATTTGGTTGGTCTGAAAATCTGAATGATGAAAGCTCTGTCTGAGAAACTGCAATTCCAGCTGGCTTAGGTGTGCTGAGAGCAAAGAGGAGGATCTTCTGCACTGACTTTGCCAAGAAGTGCATGCCTTCAAATAACCATTTCTAATCCTCTTTTCTAACTTCCCCTGCCAATCAGAGGAGGTTTATCCCCCACTGCACCTGGCCCAACATTCCTCCCCAGTTGGTATTTGCCACCAGGAGAAGGGAGGAAGGAAAATGGAATAAATTCTGTATGCTCTGTGGTCAGCTGTACCAGGACAAGACCTCTTCATTCTGCCACCTCTGCTGCTCAGAAGAGCTGTGGGATGCCTCTGGTGCAAGACTGACACAATAGGCTCTTTTCCCATGACAAGCTGTAATGTGGTCTGCAGGACAAATCTTCTTAGGATCTTACAGATTTAGTTGTTAATAAATCTGATGCAACTGGGAAATGGACATGGATTTATTATTTCAATGTTTTCAGTAAGTTCTTATTGCAAAAGTCAAGATTATCTCAATGAAGCAAATACGAATTCGAATACGAATTCGTATTTGCTTCGAGTATGAAGCAAATATGAATTCAGGATATTTTTAGTTCATTATCTTAATATCTTCTGTATTCTTGGTATAGCAGTGATGATGCTTTCCCATGTTGTCATACTGAAGAGCCAAACTGCAGCACTGCCACATCTTTCTTTTTCTCTGGACTTCATGGTCAATTACAGCTGATGCTTCTCTAAAGAAACTTCACTAAATCAAAGCCAAGAGCATAGGAAGGCCTCATGCCTCCTTGTAGACAGTTGAAATGTTGAAAGCCAAAATCAAGGAGCCCATAAAGTAAGCTGCAAAATCCCATGGACTTAAATAAATGAAGTTGAGATTGAAGACCCATTGCAATCATCTGACAGCCTTCCACATACTGCAGCCAGGTTTGCATCAGGGCACTCTTTAGCTTGTTTTCCTATACAAACTTGCGGCAGATAAAATCCTTCTGAAAGACTCACACATTCAGCCATGCAGTCTTGCATTTACATACAAGAGCAGCAATACAAGCCTACTGATATCTCTGGTGTAATGTTCTGCTTTAAACATTACACTTCAGGAAGATCTTCTGTGTCCATTCTGTAGTAAGCAAGGATTGAAGTGATCATTAACAAAATAGTTTTCAATTGTGTTAGGCAAAGAGTTGTACAGATGGATTTAATAAAGCTGGTCAGTGAAATGACATAATAAATACTAGTCTCTAACTATATGGGGATCTAAAGTTCAGGTGTAGTGTGCAGATAAGGCTCCTTGGTTGGGCTGCGGGATGCTTGTTTGGCTTTTCTGAAAAACGAATTTGTGAGGGCTGATCTGAAAGTAATGCCTCTTGATTTATTATGTTGGTGCATGACATCAGAAGTGGATGTTGAAGCAGAGGTGTGTCAATGAATTCCTCCAGATGGAAAATATTGCACCCACCAACATTTGTTGACATTTGCTGAATTTTTATGGACACCAAACTGGATATGAGCACAGCAATGCTGTGGATAGTGCACTTCAGCAGTGGCAACAACAACATGAAAGACAAACCACGTTCCAGATGGCCATGCAGTTTTTACAAGCGCAGCATGCAGGCTCTTCTTCATTGCTGGTGAGAATACGTAGATAATGGCAATGGCTACAATGAAAAAAAAAAATTGTGTCTTGTAGCTGAGAATTTGTTCTATCAAATAGTGTCATTATGCTCTTTGTATCTTTTGTAGTTTCCAAGAAAATAAATAGGAGGCATTACTTTCAGAGCAACCTATGTGTTATTAACAACAGTTCTTGAGGGGATGAGGAGGAAAAGGAGGAGGAGGAAGAGGAGGAGGAAAATGATGATGATGAGGAGGTGGTGGTATATATGAGAATCATCAAAGAGCAAAAGTCTTTAGCCAGCAGCGGAGATGCATTTCCTATGCACTACAGAAGCTCCTATATTCTGGCATCTTCTCCTAATGTTGGTCAGGAGTGTTTTGGTAAAGCTGAGAAGGCAAATTTCCACGTCCCGTTGCAGGAGACATGAAACAAATCCCTCAGGCAGATTTCCACTGGCAAGCGAGCAGGATGCAGCGCAGAAATAAATAAATAAATGACTATGTAAAACATGCTGGGAGGAATATTGTGGCTTGGCATGCGGACACCTCTGTCTAGAGGAGCCAATGCTTGTCAAGAGAATACAGCAAGGGAAGGAGAAACTCCTTACCCAGCCCACTATTAGGAGCCAATATCCATGGCGGGAAGGTCCAACATGGGTAGAACAGGCCAAACAATATTTCTAAAAGCTCTAGCAAAAAGCACACCAAGTTGTGCACTATTTGTACCTGAGCCCAAGTTCCAGAAAGGAACTCAGTATTTTGAATCTATCAACAGCAAAACTTCAAGAGACCAAGATCCAGGCCTGAAATCTCTCACCCCAAGTTGGGAATTGTTTGATCCAAAATCTTGGAGTTGGCTGTTTCTACTTTAAACAAATCCCTGTCATGTGCAGAGAAATATGCACCTTGCTGTGATCTCAACCCTATGATGACAAATGTAATATGAAAATATTTCTTCCAGTGAGATTCTCTCTAGGTGGCACCCTGCCTACTTGTAGAGGGCACATATTAAATTTTGTTGTTGTTTCATAAGACAGAAAGGAGAAACATCAAAGGGGCGGCAGCAAAGGCTCAGGGGAATCACATCAGTGCTTGTGAATACCTGATAGGAGTAGTAAATGAGACTGAGACAGACTGTTCTCAGTGGTGCCCAATGACAGGACAAGAGGCAATGGGTACAAATTGAAATGCAGGAAATTCCATCTAAACATAACAATTTTAATTTTTGTTGCGGGGCTGCCCAGAGAGTTTGTGAACTCTGTATCCTGAACCTCATCATGACTCTATTGTGTTACTTTATGTTTTTACTTCAGAAAAACATCACAGGAGCTCTCCGTTTCTCCCGGCTGAGAGGTGCTAGCTTGGGATGATAGAGTTGGGAATGTTCCACAGTGCTAATCCTATGAAATCCAACCTAAAACTCAGTTTTTAGGCTTATAAACAATTTAAATAACTGTGACAGCTTCAGAGCTGTTATGTTTTGATTGCAGGATCTTTATAAGGCTGAGTAATAGGGTCCTTTCTGACGTGATGCCTTAGGGAGTATCAGATTGCCCTTCTTTCCTCCTCCCCATCACACCCCAGGGCCAGGCCCCATTGCAGTGAGGGAGAGGGTGGATCACGAGTGCCACGACGTGGGGAGGAAATCCTGCAAGGTTGCTGCCCAGAGGCAGGGGAAGCTCACACATGAAATCGCTGCCAGTCATCAGTTATCTGCAAGTTTTGACCGACTTGTGCACTGCCTGAACTGGCAACTCAGCCACTTCTGGTTTTCAAATTATATTACGCAAGGAGTAAGTTGGGGTGGTATTTCAGATAAGCTTATGATTTTGAACCTTGCTGCATTCCCTCCTATCACACACAGTCCTGCACTTGCAGGCAGAAGGATTTCAAACAGTGACAGGAGCAGCAAGGAGAAAACAGTACAAAAGTCTCTGATGGTAAAAGAAGCATCGGATGGGCTGCCTGCCCATGAAAATGCCTCCTGAGTAAGGCAGGAAAGACTCCATCCCTTCATAAATTGTGACATGCTCTCCAGAAGGCTTACCCAGGTGATACTGGGTTTGCTAATAGTTTATAATATACTCTCAATTCAGTCCTGATCCAAAGTCATCAGTCCTGATTCATCAGACATATCAAACAGCTCCCATTTTAACTCAATAGTATTCATGCACTGGGGTCCTAGGCAGCCTTTCTGCTGCTCTGTGAGGCATCGATGGCCCACAGAAGCCTTGGACATGAGCAACATCTGGCAACAAAAGTCAACGTAACAGGAACATAGGACCATATTTTCCCATAGTGTTTCTGATGAGCAAGCTCCTAGACTACTTCACAGTGTGAGTCATCTCTCTAAGGAGGTTTAGGCAGGTCATAGATGGGATTTAGGAGGAAATCTTCTTAATTTCCTTCTGTGAAACTTTCCTCTCTGAAAATTCCTTGCAAAGGTAAAGAGTGACCAACTGGCTCTATGAGGAGGGAAGTTGCATCAAGGTGGAGAGTAGCATTACCAGTGTGGAGAGACATTACTATCAATCTTGCAGGTGTCAGACCTTGAGGAAGTATTAAACAGTGATGAAAAGTTGAAGTTGTTTAGGCCAGCCTATAGTACTTGGTTTGGCAGCCCCTCCTTGGACACATGGTTTCACAGCTAACAAAAGCTCATTTACTGAGAATATGGACATATTGGTCTATTTGGCCCCAAATTTCGTAGCTCTTCCTACTCACAGGCTGTGGCTATACTGTCACTACAGTTCTTTGGCAGCAGGTCCAGGCTTCAGACTGCTGGCTATTCATGTGCTTGAAGAGATCTTCTGGGAAAAACTGCATTTGTCCTGACAAAGAGGGAATGGTCACAGAAGTACTATGCATGTCCCTGCTGGTGAGACCCTGTCTGACTGAGGGCAGCCAGCAGAGAGACCTGACCAAGGCCCTGCAGCCTGCTGCCAGCCTTCTGCTTCCACCCCACAGTATCCCCAGCAAAGAAAACTGAATTCCCTTTCCCACCAGCTCAGGCTATTGGGGAGCTACACTCAGCCTGTGCCACCACTCTGGGACAATACGACCTGCAATGGGGGCAGCCAATTCTTTCTGCAGGCAAAACCCAAGATTTTGGGTTGTTGGCGAAGAAACAAACAAGATGTGCTGTGTTGATCTGTCTCTCGCATGACTGTTCCCACCCCCAAGATAATGGTGATCACACAGAAAAATCAGTGACTGTAAAGAATGAGCTGCATTTCCCAATCAATAAATGAGTCCCTTCCCAATCAATAAAAGAATAAAAGAGCCTATTTAGAAATGATATTTAACTAGAACATTTCAACAAGGTATTAAAGTAACATTAACTTTGGGCAAATGCAGACCAGCAATAAGCATGCAGTGACTGGATTAGTAGCTAAAATAACAGGAACATTCTCCCATATATTATTGAAATATGTCTATTTAGTGAGTATCTCAAGTGCTGAACTACTGTGCACACCTTCTTACCGTCTCTGAAATCACAGTTTTTCATCTATTGATATGTCTAATTTCAAACAAGAAAGTCCATTCTTGGCTCACTGCTCTTATTATTTTATGGGAACTGGAGCTGTGAAATTACAGTTCTAGTTTTTAATGAAATGCAATAGTCTGCTCTCAAATGAATGGCTTGAACTGGTTTGTGCTGATGTAATCTAGACCGAATCCTGTGTTTATAGAAGCTTAGTGACATGCTGGCTTGTACTGGACATTGAAATAGGATCTTCCTTCAGTTCCTGGTTTCAATACTCCACCTTCAAATCAATTAGTGGTGGGTACCAGTTTGTAATATGTGCCAAAAAGACCCTGAAGCAGCAAAGCTTTAGTATCTACTTAAGCTCATGCTCACTTTTCTGAGTGCAGAAAATATACAGTATTGTGCTTCTCCAGATTGGATCCCAAATGAAAAAAAAAACTCTTTGAGAGAGAACATAAAGCACAGACAAATTTGGGTGGAAAAATGGGAATTCTACCCTTTTTTCAATAGTTTACTGGAGCATGATTCAAGTAAGATCTAAAAGTTCCCCAGCTTTGGCAATGGCCATCAGAACTGGCATGGAGGGTGGGTGTCACCAACAGCCCCACTGAGCTAGGTGGCATGAACAAAGAACAAAATGCATGTAACCCATAGAATAAAGGATGTAGCCTCAAATAGATGTAATTTTTACTGAAGAAAGTGTTGATGAATTTTGTTTTTCATTTTCCATCCTACTCTGAATAACACCCATGTTCCTGGTATTACTGAATACCTTCCCCACCTCTCCTCTTCCGGGCAGAAAGAGAATTTAGGGTAGGAAATCTCTACAGCCAGAGTTCCTGGGGGAGATAACTGTTACAGGAAGATGCAACAGGTTTGTACGAAAATGTTGCAGCTGAAAATCCTGGGACTTTCTTACTACATCAAACAACACAATCCAGTTAGAGAAGCATCCACATGATGCAGAATTCATTCTAAACTCCAGGTCCTGGCACCCATTCCTGGCCATGCTACAGTGGAAAGAATGTTAATGACAAAAAAGGGAACACATAAGCACGAAAAAAAAATTCCTCTTACAGCCACTTTTTGCCATGTGTCCCAAAGAAATGCTCCATGCTTAAAAACATTTTTAAAAGGTAAGAAGGGATTTGGAACAGAGTGGACATCCCTAACAGACTAGTTTAATGTGTTGTCAAAAATGCAAATACAAAGTGTTACTTTATAAAATAGTGGACTTGTTGTTGGCATTGCATACGCTGCTAAATGCAGTCCCTTTGGTGAGCATTTCCTGATAGTCACATAAGTTCCTGGCGGCGTTTTTGTTGCTGTTTTTTTTTCCTTTTAAATAAATTAACAGTCAGGCTACTGTCCCCCATCACGTGGAACAAAGCTGAATGCTCTGAGTAGTCCCTGTGCTGTTTACAGGAATGACTTCAGAGGAAATGTTCTCACGTTGGCATCGCTGGAGCCACAAAGGTTCATTGAGATCAGACTGAAAGGTGGGTGCTGTGCAGCCTCCCTCAACTGTCCCCCTGGCACTATTAGGAAGAGAGCTTCCGAGCTGCCGGAAACATCTAATGGGTGGATTTCAAGCAGAACTGAATCTTCCAGCTTGGACTCCACACACTTTGTTAATGTGATATCTTTGAAGTATCCCTGGGAAGACCCAACGACTGAAATCTCTAAAGCAGGCTGCTCACCCCATGCGATATTTGTGCACTTTGGCTGCATTACCCCTGCCACCCAAATAGGTTTCATGAAGGCAGCTGGGAACAAGTGGGAAGTTTGCTGGAATGGTCTGAAGCATAGACTATGCGCTGACTTCAAACGTAAGGTAAAACGAGGCAAGTACTGGGCTCAGCACACAGTGTTCCTAAATTGCTGTGACTTCACCTCACCTTGTATGCACTGAACCTGCTGTTCCTACACAAATCCAGATGTTTGGTCTTATTCTGCAAGTTGTCCCCATGGAAAGACACAGCCCCATGGAGTTCTAACACCAATATGCAATGCATTAAGCTGCACGAAGTATAAGTGTGGGATGATTGTATCCCTTTCTTCCTCTTCTGAGGATCTCCCAAATATAATGAGTTTAATCTAATTTTCCCCACTCAGACTTCAAGTCAGAGACTATGACTGCAAGTAAGACTGCTACAGGTATCCCTGATCTACCCCACTGTTGCTATCTGAGAAAGCAGCAGCATTTACTTCATGGTCCTGAAGGTTGCCAAGGTGCTGTCATTCCCACTCCATCATGATTTTGTGGCTCCTGGGACCTGAGATTGTGCATCCCTGGAGCTAGGTGGTCCATAGCTGCCATGGGTATGCATTCTTTTTTTTTTTTTTTTTTTTCCCCAGACCATTTATGTCCTCTTTCCAGCGCTGTGTGCTACAGATCTGTAGCAGAAAATTGTTTGCATATGGCAATTATGGCAGTATATTACAACCTAGTTAGCTGATGGGGCTGCAGCACTTTGAATCTCTTTTACCTTTCCATTTCATGTTTCTTTGACAATATTTCTCTGGTTTCTCTCAGTGCACCTCCACTGTTCTAAGATTTGGATTGTTTGCCACAACTGCAGGTTAAAGGAACTAGAAATCTGAATGCAAATTCTGCTAAAATTGCATGTGTGCACGTCAGCCAGAGAGCTGGTACAAGCAGCGCCATTGGAATATCCCCCAAAGAGAAGGGACAGCTGTAGGTGGGTGGCCACAGTGCAGGGACAGAAAAAGCCTTGCCCCTGAGTCCCAGTGTCTTCGATGTGTGGGTGTTGCAGTGCACCTGGAAATACTGCTGATGCTATTTTAACTTTGTGAAGTTCATTTCAGCGCTAGTGTTTGGATGGATCTTAACACCAGGTCTCTCACTCACCTCTGGGATCCATGAGCAAGCTGGCCCAGTGCAGGCATTTTGAGAGTGTACAGGCTTGAGGTTCAAATATGTCCTTTGAACTTCAAGCCATTATATTAAAGCATGACAGGTTGAAACAACCATACAGCCAGAGAGATGGATTTTCATTCAGTCTCAAATGCTGTGGCACAGCACATCAAGGTGAGTTCATCAGTCATGCTCATCTCACCAAAATACACTCTCCCAGTAAAGCATTTTTCTTCAAGTACATGACCTACTCAGATTTTCCTTTGAAGAAGAGAATCTGGGACCTGGGAGTCAGCTGGCCCTGTGCCTGCACAAATCGTAGCTCCCACTACACTGCAGGTGGCTTTAGTGTAAGAGTGAGGTTTCTCAAAGCCAACACTCTGCTCAGTTTACATTACACCTCCCACAGTATCTCCCCATACTGCAATTGAAAATCCCATCATTGAGAAGAGCTTATTGATTTGGCAGAGGATGAGAAGATGAGGCAGGATACCTACATCCTGACTCACTGCCATGGCAGAAATTGTGCATTTCCTATAAGACATACTATCCTGGCCAACAGAGAACCAGCAAGTTGACATTTCAGCCAGTGAGAAGACTCCTTTATGGCATCCAATATCTTTTTGGTGCTCTGATTTAATATCGCCCTTCAGACAAGCACAGTTTTCAGCATCCACAGCTCATAAATCACTGTTATGAGAATCATTGTTTAACAGACCTTCTAGAGAACAAAATGCCCATGAAGGTGTCTGTTTTGTGTTCATTTGCAGGCAACTGTGAGAAATTCTACACAGCTGAAACACCCCCAGTGCTTAAGGCTGGCAGCTAGTCATAGATGGCAGAGAGATTTAATTCCAGTACCACAGATGTCAGATCTGAACTTCTGCTGCCTTATACTTTCACTGATATTTTCAGTCAGGCAAAATAGAGGCCAGATCTACCATCTGGGAAACCCTACATGTCCTGCCAAGTATAATGTGGATGAGAAAATAATTGGTTGCCAAGAGAAACTAGGGAGTAACATCAGTGACTCCAGCTTGCTTCTTAGGAGACCTGCTCCTTTATTCTTGAGCTCTGTAGCATGTTGAGCAGTGGTTTATATGAAAACATGGAAGATCTACGGTCCCCTTGCATTGGTACACATGAAAAAGGGACAATGTGGTTTGCTGACACACGCTGATCCGTCTTGGCTTATGATCCAGGAGTGTATCAGGGGATCAGGAGCCTTTTATTTTGATGTTGTCGTACCAGGTAGGTGAACAGAAAACAAATAAAAGCAGACATCTCATTTTAAGAGCAGGGATTGAAAGGTCTCACCAGTAGTCAGAACAGAGAGCACTGCTGTATTTACTTGCAAGAATGTTGTTTTTTCAGATGAAGCAGTGCGTGAGACTTGCTATGTCAAAGTACTTGTGAAACAAGTTTGTGCCCTGTGCTTCATTTCATAGAACTTACTTCGGAGGAGGGTCACGTTTTTCCTTCCTCCTTCTTTACCTCAGAAAGAAATTCCACAGTCAGTTGTTTTATTTCCTGAGGAGAGTGGTGATGCAGAGGAGAGATTAGTGAAAATCACAGCTATCTTGGTAGAGCTCCTTTTGTATATGTGGTGTCTATACGCAGAATGAACCAGATGCTGTCAGACTTTTCCAGTTAGGACTGTGACAAGGGTGAAATACGCAATTCTTCTTTCTCACAGATAGCTGTGGCCCCAGTTCATTAATCAGCCGTAACTCAGACTGACTCCAGCAAGGAATGCTGATAGCATCGTGGCCGGAGCGAGCAGGCTGCAGCAAGGGAGAGCGATGCTGACAACACCCCGTGCTGCAGGTCCCACCATGGGGGCTACCAGCATCAAATCCTGCCATGTCTCAGCACTTCTCCATATCTTAAAGGTGAACTACAGGCAATCTCAGATCTGGCTCTGAGCTTTTAAACAAAGGGACCTTTAATGTTGAGAACAGGACAGAGCCAGGAGCCCCTCCAACCTATATGAAAGGCTGTCATAATTAAAACCAAACAGAAACAGTCTGAATTCCTTATTAAGGACACTTGCTAGAGCAACTTTAACCCCTGCGTAGCCTAGAAAGTTAATAATGTTTACAGATGTTGATAGGAGCATATACCAAAAGGCTGTGCAAATGAGTGGCAAGGGGAAGGATTCAGAGCTGGTGTAAACTGGGGATGGAACGCCTCTCAGAGAAGTGTGGCAGTGGTGCTGACTAGGGCACATCTTTGACAGTTATGCAAAAACCCTGAGTTTGAATTCACACGTGAATGTTTTCCTGTGTGGTTTAAAAGCAGTGTTTCTCCATGTGTTGCAGCAGCCCGTCTCTCGCCACGCAGAAGGGTGACAAGGCCCAGATAAGGACAAAAGGGGTAGAATTGTAAGCAGGAGGCTCACCAATGCTTGCAAAGCATGCAGCATGCAGAAGACACTAGAAATAGGCGCAAGATTGGCCTGACCGTCTCAGCCATCCCCAGGAGACATACCTGGGTGATGTGTGAGAAGAATCCCCACAGAAATTCAAACTTTGAGTTCACATCAGGAACCTGGGGGATCAGAAATCTCCACACAACCCAAGCTGTACCATCCTGGGGCAACCCATCCACCCAGGAAATGCAAGTGCACAACACACGTTGGGATAGAACAGATGAAAAGAAAGTCAGTACCATTTCCTGAAATATATCCTCCATATACTTGTGGTTTTTGACTGAAAAAAAACAGAAGCTGAATATGTTCCCATCCTATTGATCTGGATCAGCTGGGTGAAAGCATCAAGAGGGGAATTAGTGTGTTTCATGGGTTGTTTTTAGTTTTTAGGGACTTTATTTGTCCATATATTGAGAAAAGAAAGGTCAAAAAATTAAGTTTAAAAAAAGGAAATCTGTTTTCTAATTTTTAAATAAGATTTTTGGATTTGTCTGCTCATCAGAATTGGAGAAAAACAAAACTATGTATATTCATCTCTGTATTTGAGAACAAAAAAACTGTCATTATTTTAGCATCTCTTATGTGATATTATGTGATTTGATGCAGTTAACTCATGTAGTATTCACAGATAAGCATGGATAAACATCCAGCCTCCAGACTTACTAAGTTCTCTTACTAATGGGAACAAAAAAAAATACAACATGATATCATTTTCTCTGTTGTCAAACCATGAATAAATTCAAATACCCTTTTAAGCTAACAGCCTTTCCAATATTCTCTTGAGTATGAAATTAAGGCATCCCGAATAGTCATAGTAAAGCACATTCAGTGCATTTCTTAGGCAGACAACGAGACTGTTTAAGAAACAGCCAAAGTGGACCTGTGACTTTGTTTAGGAAAAAACATGATCCACTATACTAGGGTGTGATAACGTCAGGTAAATTTATATTATGACTCTTTTTTTCCTATGCATTTTCAGCACTAGGTAATAGTTTAACCGGAAATAAAGGAAGACTGTGTGTGTATACATCTGCATGCATGTCTGTATAACTGCATGTGTGCCAATATTTCCAGCTTGTTACATTCAGCTTTTTATCTGCATACCTTTTATTAACTCTAATACCAGTTAACCAGCTAAAATGGACCCTGTACAAAGCTGAGAAAATCCCTTTCAGATATGATGAAGACTGTCCCTTTACCTCCTTCCTCCCCAAAATTGTATGAGTTTAGACTAACCACAGTGCTTCTACCAAAAAAAAAAAAGTTGCTCTTAAGAAGCGAGGTCGATGGGAGAGACCTCTGTGCCTGGAAGAAAGTTTGACACTGCAAGAGAATTGCCAAGGTATTTATGGAAATAAAGACCCAAGGCAAAGCCAAGATGCAGTTGTCAGCGTAGATCATTTCTTGGTGACAGTTTAGTGCCATTGACATTATTTACTGTTGAAACCAATGCCACCCCAAAAATAACTGTAGTGCAGGAAGGAACGTTGCTGTGAGCCAGTCTGAGGGAGGTTCCCCCTCATGAAGGGAGCCACCGTGTCAGCAACATGGCCGCCAATCCCATCTCTCTTACTGCCCCACAGCTGCTGTGCGGGTATCTTGAAGCTCCTGACCAGGACTGGCTGGATTCACTTCTGACAGAAACCATCCATCACTCTTTCATCAATAATCCCCATTATTCTGCTTGTTTAAATGCTGTTGGTGTAAAAGCATTCTGGGGAAAACAGAAGTCTTTCTGGATTAAAGAGGATCTGCGATAATGACTCCCTTTAGTGTGCTGACTGTCATTTTGTGCAATGGCAGGGGCTTCACGAGCCCAGGGCACCACCTTCTGAGCCAAACCCAGCTCCTGGGGCTTGTGTTCCTGCTCCTTGCAGCACCACGTTTAGAGACACTGGTGTCATGGGGTTAAAGTAAAGAGAAGTGACAGAACAGCGGGCTCGGTGAGGGAAGACTTGGGTCACAATGTCTGACACATCTGGAAGTGTGCTTTCTGTTCCCAGACATGGCAGAGTGCGTGGCACCCTCCAGATTTTCTTTGGAGAACATAACAAGACCTCAGGACTGTGGCTGACCCATCCCTCTGTCTGGTGACTGGCAGGGTGGTGACAGAGATGCACTTAAATCTGCATCCCTTGAAAAGCCATACTGCTGAGGTGCACCCACCAAGCTAAAAAGGCCCTTGAGGACAAGGACAGCCTACCCTTGCTCCTTTCCAGCCGGGTGGCCATCTCTGCTGGGAAGGCTTTTCACAGGATTGCAGTCCTAGTTTATATCCAAGGGACATACCTCACTCAGACAGACACGATGACTCCCAGCAATACCCCAAGGGACAAGGTCGCCTCTGCAGGGCCTGTGCACAGCCACTGTTGAGCAGATTGGGAAAAATATTCCCATAGCGTGTGGAAGACTGCTCACAGGGGCTGCACAGATACATTTCATCATAATACATAAATTAAAGGAAGAGTTTAGAGTCCATAAATAGTCTAATTAACCTAAATCCTTTATTTTGCTTTAGCTGTAAGAAGCCCTGGATTCTTAGCTGGTTTGCCTTGCCAAACAAAATCTATCTTACTGCTTCATTACTGACCCAGCAAAGTTAAGTGGTGTCGTTTTTATTGAAAAAACATGGCAAAGTGTGTCACAAACCAAGAAGCACTAATGTAATTTGCTACTGCTCCGCTTCAAGCGCTATGAGAGAACACAAACAAGTTTAGCTGAAAAATACAGACTGCCAAAAGCTATGTTTTTGCTCTGTATTGGCTGGGTTTTGAACATGAAAGGGGGAGAATACTGTATTTTGAAACAAACAGAAAAAAAGCTTACAAATATAAATCAAAATCTGCCTGCTGTGCAGCATTTAGTTAGTACTTTCCTGAGTCTCTTGTTGTTGTGCCGGCTCTATCGTGAGGCTGATCTTTTCTTTTTGTTTATATTTTCCTAATGCAAATTGTGACTTCTACCCTGGGAACATGACAAAGTCTTTCTTCACAAATGCAAAGAAGACAGGAAGCTCATGATTCCCACAAAGCCACTTTGACTCTTACTAGATGTGATAATTTTGTTAGCAGGATCCCAGACATCAGAGCATGGATCAGTGAGCAAGACTAATACGCCATGGAGCTCCCATCCACCCGTGGAAAGAGTCATCTGTGCAGGTCCAGTCTGTTCTTCATCATCCCACACCAAGCTATGCAGCTTCTCCTCAGTCAGTGCGTATTTCACTGAAGCAGACAGCAGATCCCAGCCTCTGCCTTTGTTTCACCACTGGCAGCTCCAAAATAGGGCTCCTTAACATTTATCTTAGCTGGTCCCAGGAGGCGCATCAGCCTGTGCAACGAACTGCACAGCCCCACTACTCCTGCTGTGCTATGCTGCACAGCCTGCCTGGAGCTGTGCAGAGCAAACCACCAGGGTATTTACCCAGCTTCTTGGATGGGTTTTGCACCCAGTAGAGTTCTGTGCTCTCACAGCCATACTTCTCCTATGCCATTAGCTGCCTGGTGTCAAGCACACCAGGGTTCATTTTCTTTGTACAGCAATCATTTTAGCTAGTCTCTGCTGTTTGATAAAACCTTTCCAAAGAGCATATTTATTTGTGATACTACCTCCAGTTTGCTGATATCCCCCAGTCCCACATCACTCTTTTAAATAAAGCCATCAGTGTATATTTATATTCCCTCAGCTCCTCATCTCTTGTTACACCTATGACAGACTATACTGCAGGACAGCAAGTCTAGAAGTGCTATGGCTGACCATCTGGTGCTGGAAGATGCAAGTTCAGGTAAGATATGCCCTGCTGTAATGAAGCATTGCTGAGATTTATTTTTAGTATGTGGGGGTGTGAGCCCTTGCATACCGCGGAAAGAAAAACAGAACCAAGGCAAAGTTGTCAAGGTTGGATATAACTGTGATATGGGAGCTGCCCAATAGCTCAGCTTTTCTTCTGGCACTTGATTGTGTATTTTCATTTAAAAAAACAATCAGAATGACCTTCTCCATGGCCATCTCCTTGCTGCTTCAGAGAAAGAAGCCTATGCATTCACAGATGACAGCTTTACAAAGTCAATAAAATCAGATAGGCCAAAATATATGTAAAATTTCAGTTACGGGTTGCAATAATTTGGGATCATAGTTTGCTTGTACCATGGCTTGTCAGTTAGTGGAGCTTGGATTTAAGTGCTTGCCTTTGCTTCATGCCTTTGCCTCACCACAAGTGGACAAGTGTAAATTGCTCCAGGAACATGCTGAAGCCATGGAGGGTTTTTTAAAAAGCCTAATAATTAGAAACAGGGAATCAAAGGTTGGTGGAATGGGACCTAATTAATTACGTCTATCATACATGGAAGAAGTGAAATGAAAATGTGAGTTGCAGGAATGAACAATAAAGTCAACCTTTGTTCAGGATTAGAAATAGGCAGTTGGGACCTAATTATACAATGCAATTTCAGAGTAAGCAGATCCTGCAGGAATAAATGCTGTACAAAAATAAATCTGCTACTTAGAAAGTAATATATAAGTCAGAACAAGGATTTGGACTCCTAACAGAAAGGTATTTAGAGACTAGTATCAACCCTGGCTGTCAGTCAAAGCCTACCCACTGAAAAGAAAACAACAGATTAATAACACAAAGAATTACTGAACAGAGGATGCCAGTAGAACTGGGAACAAGGAAATGTCACAGGCCTGGGTTCAGTACTGTGCACCAAGTTTCCATCCATCTGGGCTGGAATGGCAAAAGTTGGCATTCTGAGGAGCACTGAGCTTCCAGCATGCTTTCTGCACGGAGCAAGTGCATGGTACACACTCTGGTTGCATTTACGAATTTAAATGCAGTCTTGCTGTATTTCCATACTTGCAGAAGAAGAAAGAAAGATATCTTTTGTCGGTTCATTCCCAGGCTCTTAAGTCACGGGTTAGGGCAGCAGTACTAGGCAGCCGTCATTTCTGCAGCAGCAAAGATGAAAGTCAGACAAAATAATCCAAAGAAGTGCTTAACTGTGACTATTAAGTCCCAAAGGATTTATCAGAGTTTACTTTCCTCTGACTTCTAGGAGAGACTTCGGCTGAAGTCCATTAAGCAAATTAAAAAGCAGAAGGAAAATAAACAGAGATTAATGGAGATAGGAATTTTATGAAGGAAAGGAAACAGCCAGTCCTTGAGACAAAGTTCCTGGGCTGCTATTCAGGTTTTAAGGCCCCCAGACCTTATAAATGGAGGAGATTATTCTCTTCATGTTACCCTGCTGGTAGTCGTAAAAGAGAGTTAATAGAATTTTTTTTCCCCCACTGAGAAGTCCTGTAGAAACAGGAGTAATAATATAATCCATAATGTCTCAGCTCAGTGCATGACACGCAGCTATTCGTTCCTTTGTTTCCAAGCAGGGAACTCTGCTGTAAATCTTGCAGTGACACAGATACTGTACTGCCTCTGTGGCATTTTA
This sequence comes from Centrocercus urophasianus, assembly GCF_019232065.1. Classification (NCBI taxonomy): domain Eukaryota; kingdom Metazoa; phylum Chordata; class Aves; order Galliformes; family Phasianidae; genus Centrocercus; species Centrocercus urophasianus. Next base: position 33,076,936 of record NW_024884711.1, read on the forward strand.
TCTCCTGCTGAAACTGAAACCCATCTGAGCAGCTTCCCACACAATTAGGGACTTGCATGTCAGAACAACCAGGCAGGATTGCCGTATTTATAGCTTTGGCATCGTGATTAATATTTAATGCAGAGAAGATACCACAGGCATGTTTGAAACCTCATTTTGCTTGTTAAAAAGTACTTTGAAACCAAGAAGATGAGAAAATTATGTCATTATGGAGGTCTGTTATTTATTATCTTAAGATAGTTTAAATTAAAACAAACGTTCCCATAAGGGGGAGATTCCTTCCACTGCTCTTCTTCTAAGTGGTTTTCTAATTTTCATTGGGTTTACTTATGTTCATGGCCAAAAACAAAGACATACCCAAATGGGAAGACAAGAGCAAGCAAGAACTGGAGCTGTGCCATGCAGGCAAGCCCTGGCCTAGCTGGTATCAGCATCAGGGCAGAAGCAGCTTTCACTGACCCAGTGGGAGACACTGACATGCCAGGAGCAGGCACTGGGATGTACTGAAAACCTGAGGAAAATGGGGATGCTCACATGTTTTACTGCTTTGACAGGAAGACTGTCTCATTGGCGGTTGGAACTAGATGATCTTACAGTACCTTTCCAACACAAACCATTCTATGGTTCTATGATTATTTGTCTTTACAGCATCAAACACAGTACAAACATGTAACTCTTTCTTGCCACTGCTAATTGATTGATTTGTGTGATAATTTCTGGCTTGCCCCTTAATCATTAGCAATTCCCTGTAGAAGTTAAAATCATTTTGGCCACAGTTTAACTTGAATTTTGTTCAACAGATCACACCCTTGCCCAGCTGGAGACATAAGAAACAGTTCCGCTATTATTCACGGTGAGTAGGTGATATTTCTCTGTTTGTGCAAATATCCTGCAATATGAGTTTAAAATATAAAAAAACACTCCTGCTTGTAGACTCACTTGCAAGAGCAGTTTTCATGTGAAGCAGAAAATAAGCCTCCAAAAGAGCTATCCCTGAAAAGCAGAGCCACAGCTGCAGTGCTCCCTGACTGTGCTGGCAGCACCACCAGAACCTCCCATCTGTGGCCCCACGCATGGGGCAGGGCTTCTTCCCTGGGTGACAGTGCATGGACACAGGGCTGAGGGTTCTTCAAGCTCAGTCACTGAGAGACGACTTGCTGTGATGCCCATGCTGGGCTTGGTGTTGAGCCACATTGCTGATTTCTTTCTTTCTTTCTTTATATGTGTATATATATAGTCAGGGATAATAAAAATGGAAGATAGTCTGAAACATCTTGATACCAAAACTGTTTCCTAACACACACAAACAACTGCTTTCATGAGATACTGCCCAATTCCCTCCACTCATACCTCTTCCCTGAGCTGGGCTGTTCCTGCAAACCTACAGGGTAAGCCCAAATCTGTACTGCACTACAGGAACTCCTATGTTAGAAAGACTTCATCTTCAAGCTGCTGTGGGTAAAAGGCCAACTATATCCTGAGCTGCATTAAAGAAGGGGTGTCCAGCAGAAAGAGGGAGGTGATTGTCACCCTCTACTCAGCTCCTGTGAGGCCCCATCTGCAGTACTGCATCCAGGCCTGGGGCTCCCAGCACAAGAACGACGCAGAGATCTTGGAGCGGATCCAGAGGAGAATGCCACCAAGATGATCAGAGCACTGGAGCACCTCTCCTACAAAGAGAAGCTGAGGGAACTGTTCAGCTTTGAGAAGGCTCCAGGGAGACCTCATTGTGGCCTTCTAGTACTTGCAGGGAGCATATAAACAAGAGGGCAATGACTGTTTACGAGAGTAGTGATAGAACAAGGGGGAATGGTCTTAAACTGAGACAGGGGAGGTTTGGTTAGATATTAGGAGGAAATTTTTCATATAGAGGATGGTGACACACTGCAACAGGTTGCCCAAGGAGGTTGTGGATACCCCATCCCTGGAGCCATTCAAGGCCAGGCTGGATGTGGCTCTGGGCAGCCTGGTCTGGTGGTTGGTGACCCTGCACATAGCAGGGGGTTGAAACTAGGTGGTCTTTGGAGTCCTTTTCAACCCAGGCCATTCTATGATTCTGTGATTCTATGAAAGATATCAGAGAAATTACTCTGAGGAAAGGATTTTAATTCATTTAAAGCCCAGATCTGAGACCCTTCCCTGGGCAAATGCTCTGGACTCGTAGAATGTGACTCACTGCATGCTGATAATTGTGTAAAAGACTGTTGTGCAAATAGAGACCAAGGGTTGGTGAGTTTCACTGTGCCTTCCTCACAGAATTGAGGTCACCGTACATCATGGCTCCTGCACAGAGGCTGAATGGCATGGGGGTAAGAGGTCAAGACATCTGAGCAGCTAAACCATATAACCTTTCTTTTAGTAGGTCCCTGTTGTCAGCTTTTGGTTCCCACAAGAACCACCTGACTCTTGACCACTAAAACAAAAAAATTGCATCTTGATGCTACCTAAAGGTTTGCGTTTTTCACATCTGCACAACCCTTTTGTGGCCTGGGCCATCTGACAATGCTGCTGCCTACATGCATGAGCACACACCTCCGGGGCTGTCCCCACAAACAAAGGCAGCAGCCAGCTCCCTTCCCTTGCCAAATATCCAGCCTTTCCTGTCCTTGCACAATGGGGCTTCCATGCCTTTCCATACATTTTGGCTGTGCATGGAAGGTAGGCAGTCCTGACTTGACTGGGTTGTAATGTGGGGCTGGGATGAGATAAATGCAGCCTCCTGGTTGTGTGGAGTGGGTTTTTGGGAAAGTAATCATCCAAGACTGTACTACCACCAGGCAGGTCCAGGTCTTGGCTAGGGGTCTGCCACCAGCAGGGATGTCTCAGGCAGACAACAGAAGAGTTTTGTTCTGTCTGAGCAGGAGACATCTTGTCGTGAAAGAAAACTAAGAAAAAACTCCAAGCAAGCTCTGGAAGGCTGGGGCTGGACCTCCCGCTTCTGTCAGACCAAGAGCTCCTCTTCCAGACAGGCAGAAAAGCTTATTAATAGCACTTTTTCCCTATTGGGAAGAGATTGAAAGTTGTAAGCATACATGTGTTTGCTTCTATTTTCCTCCCTCCTATCATCCCTCTCTGACATGTGATAATGGAGGCTGGCACATCAGCATCCATGGGAGAAAACATGTACATGGCTGTTGCTGGCCATGCAGAAGCAGAATGCTGCCAGGTAGCATTCAAAACATGAGGCTAATGACAGTCCAGCAGTAGGAAGGATGAGCTCTTCATGGGGAAATCTGCTTTATGCTGGTGTCCTGCTCTCAGGTGATTTGCCTCGTCTGTGCTTTTCTCCCTGCAGATCTGCTATCAAGCAACATCACTGATGACATCATCTGTGCCGGAAGAATTATGAGAAACCCACAAGGAATGGCTGCCTGGTGGAGATTATCTTAGTGGAGCTTGCATACGTCTCTGAAGGGGCACAGCTGTTCTGTCAACCAAAGGCAGCACAGCCACACTGCAGAGGAGGAATCAGAGCATGAAGACTTTGCAGATGAGCAGGAGCAGACACACAAACTTGCAATGCTTCATTCTCTGCAAAGCATTTCAGAGGAGCATGTGAAAAAAGATTCAAAAAAATATCCCAGGCAAAAAATAAATGGTCAGCAAACCATTAGCTAGTGGGTCAGTCCTTGAACATTTCTCTCTGCTTTCAAAGTGCTTCAGCGATCTCCTTCACCCATTTTTTGCCACCTCTTATCACCAAGTACTAAGCTGGAAGCACTTACCATGGAAGCATTTCTCCCTAGAGCATTTGAGAACATTAATCACTGATACATCCTGGTGAATCTAGGTGCTGACCCTTTCCTAGTACAGCCTTGAACCATCCACAGGGCTCTGGGCTACTATAAGAATGGATGTCTGGGGAGGAAGAGCAGCAAAAAGGCTGAGGAAACAGAAGTAGGGGTAGAAGACAATTCCAACAACCATATAAATATGTGGTTGTCTGAAGTCCCAAGGCATTTTGTGCAAAAATAGTGGTGTTAACCACTGAATCCTGAATGTGTTCCAATTTGAGGGACCAGATTTTGCCTCCAAGTCCCCCTTTACCATTTCAGTTAGCCTCATTAGCCTGCTCTGCTTCCTGTGGTGGGCTGCTGCTATGCCTGGCTCACCACAAAAGCAGCAGTATTTCAGAGTAGAGGTGAGGTAAGTCATTTGTGTAGTGTACGCAGTAAATGGTCCTGGGCTCCCATGGAGTGAGTGTTGCTGTTGCACTCACTCTTCGCTGCCTGTTCACTGAGCTGTGTTCAACTGCAAATGTCCAGGAGAATAGGGACAGAAAGTGTCAGGACGTGCTACTGCAATTTGCTCTTGGTAAGCAGGGTTTAGTGAGTGTTGATGTGGCATCACAGGCATCACAGTGTTGCACTCCTCATGTCAGGCTTTCATCCTGAATGGAACAGCCTGCAAGTGTTTCTCCAGAGCTGGCAACAATGCATCCTTATTAGGAAGGATCCTACAGAAAAAAAGCTCATTGGTATTGAATATGAATGATATTGGTGAAGTACCTAAAGAGCCCCTTTTGCCTCTTCCACCTTCACAGAGGACTGGCATCGCAAGAGACGAGAGCTGTGTGAAAGAAACGATGTGACCGGTGAGAAAGCACCAGCTCAGCTCTGCTGGGACTGCCTCTCCTCTTCAGGATGGGGACAGCCTCCAGCTCTCACTGCACAGCACATCTCAGTACTTACTAACTCAGTGCATTCCATAAAGTATAAAAATAACTTTTAAAGTATAGACTGGTCTTTAAAAAAAAAATAAACATACTTAGTTTTCCATTTCCAAATGTGATTGAGGATCCAGCCTCAAAAGATTTGCCCCAGGCTTTTTTGTGCATGCTTGAGTGAAAGTAAACTGGAAAGTAGATGCGGCAGGAGATGAGGAGCAGGGGCTGGGCAGGCAGCAACATCCTTGGCACAGCTGACTGATCTGAGTTTTAAAGGAAAAAAAAAAAAAAAGGAAAAACCTCAAAAAAGGACGCAAGCCTTCAAGCTTTTGAGCAGACATCATCTCTTATTTATGGTTATGATAAACATACAGTAAAGCATAACCCAAGATACTACTAGGTAAAAACAACTTTTGCTGAAAATACTGTGTATTTCCCACAGCGCTCACACAACTGTGTTACAAAGTGCAGGAAGGTGAGAAAAACATCACGTTCACCTTCAAGCCACTACAATCCAAAAAGGATTAAGTTTAACCTTAGTGCAGACAGTTTCTGCTCCCTCTCAAGTGCTCTGAAGCCCATGGTCACTCACTCACAGCTGCAGGAATGAAGGGACAAGCTCCAGTTCTCCATCACCACTGCCTGCAGATCTGTTTACCCCATAACCTGTTGGTTCTGTGGTTGGGGTTGTACAGCAGTCCTTAATATACTTCAGTGCTTGAGAGATCCTAATCGTTCTTGTTCTAAGGAAAATCTGGGGCAATCTATATAGTATCATCAGTTAAGTTCAACATTCTCATTTGTGGCTTAGTTACACCTTCTTCTTGTGTTCTAGACATGGCAGACATTTCAAGTACTCAAATCTTAGTACAGAAGTCCTGGAGAGGGAGACAAGGCTACTGTGTTCACTTCTTGATGTAATCTAGGCACATCCAATCCGCAGGCCACCACAGCGGGCAATGCAGCCCATCCTCTCTCTGCACTATAAAGGCAGTGAATCTTCACTGCCAACCAGCCCCAGGCACATGCCTATCACTCAGCAACAGCCAAACCCTCAGTGCACAGGGAAACTGGGGCACAGGGAGGGCAGCGCTGTGCAGTGCTGGTTCAAATGATGGCAAACACTTCTGTGCATTTCGATACATTGGCTAAACAGAAGACTTTGAACACTGAAGAACAGGTATCCCTGCTTTCCATTTTGAAAAGGGAATTTGAAAATAGAATCACAGAATCCTTAGTGTCGGAAGGGACTTTTAAAGGACACCTAGTCCAACTCCCCTGCAATGACAGGGACATCCCCAGCTCAATCAGGTGCTCAGAGCTTCCTGCTGCCTGGCCTTCAAAGTCTCCAGGGATGAGGCTATATTTTATATATTTTTTCACAAAATGAGAATTCTCTCTATCCAGTTGTGTTACTGTGCTCTCCGTATCTGATGTAGTTTCCACGGAAATAAATAAGAGACACTACACCCTGTGGCCCAAGAGGATTTCTCTTCATTTCATGTGGCTCAGGCAAGCCAAAAGGTTGGGCAGCCATGATGTATTCAGTCACAGTTCCGTCAAATGACATATCACAAGAGCTCTGCTACCTTCCTCAACAAGATGCACAGTTGGCCCATTGCATGGGTCAGAGAAGCTGCCTTGCATAACTGATAGCCCGTCTTTCCCCTTCCACTTAAGGCAAAAACCTAGGTGTGCAACTTCACTTTTACTTGGAAACAGTAAGAAACTTGCTTTCAACCATCTCCATCTGAAATCTCAAGAAAGAAAAAGACTGTTTTCCTTTTTTCCTTGGTGAAAGACAACTTTCTATGAAGTAGTGTTTGTAGGGGAAATTCAGTAATCCTCATAAAAAAAAACAGTATCCCCCAACCTGCAGCCCCCTGCTGAAACAAGGACAGCAGGTAATCTGGCATGCTGCTGTGCCTGAGCACTTAAATACTTGAGGGTCTTGCCAGCACACATGGGCAGTAAGGATCATGAGATCATCTATGGGCACATTTTGGAGGAACGAGAAGCCTCCTGTAAAGATAGAAATAAATTAATGCAAGGGCCTATTCCTGTTTCCCCATAAATTTGAAGGAAGTTTTACCACTGATTTTAACAGCAACAAGATTGACCTTAGAGAGTATGCCATCAAAAAGTTCCAGATTTCTTCAGAGTGTTTCAACACTTCCATTATACATCCCATCTTTCAGACTTGGACGTAAATATTCACTTGGCAAGAATCTCAGCCTACAAGCAAATTAGCTAGAGGATTTGTTTTTAACATTTTTTCCACTCACAATGAGAAAATAAACAAATAAATACATAAAGAGCTCTTGGATGTTTTTAAGTTGCTGGTGCTGTGTAAAAATGTCTAATCTTCGCACTGATGTACATTAGAAATGACTTCACTTGTTCTTAAATAAATAAAAATGCAAAGTAAACTAATTGATAATGCAATCACTGCTTTCTGCTGCAAAGAGAAGTATGTGATACCAGGGGATCGGCCAGCAGTCAGGAAGCCATTCACAGAATGGTGGAATTGAATCAAATCAGCTGGAACTGTCGAAGCCAGTGTTACACATTACCCCAGAATGCAGCTGTATGGCCAGCCAGCCAACCTTACAGCTTTGCTGTCGTCTTCTGGAAAGCAATCTGAGACTGAGCTACCTGTGTAGCTATTATAAGGATATCACAGTGTTGGTATAAGATTTATGAGGTCAGGAAGGAGAGCTGGTCCTGTGCTCCCATAAGATCAGCTGAACCAAGCCCTGGATGTAGTGTGAATGCAGGAGACACTCTGAGCATCCATGTCATAGGTGGTACTGCAAACCCAGTTTCCCTGTCTGTTTAGCTACTAGGCAAATTCCACTGCCTTCTTCCAATCTGAAAACATGTTCAGATTCTTGGGTCCTGTAGATGGCAGATATTAGATGAAGGTGAAATTAGCTATTTTCTCAACGCAAGCCCCTTTCTGTGCAGAATTATACAAAGTGTACTGAGCACAGGATGCCTCAAGCAAGCAGGGACAATTATTTATACCCAGTTTGAAAGGAAATTTTTTTCTGGTGCCCTCTCAGAGATCTCCTCTTGTCACCACTGCTCTGTGTGGTCTGGCTGCCTGCTTGTCTGTCCTCCAAATCTGCTCTTGGCCTTCCCATGTCCTCTTGCACACAGGCTTGCACACAGCCCTGTGTCACCAGTCCCCTGCAGGATGTGTGATGGGTACACATTATCACCATGGAGCAGTTCCTGCCCAGTCTGTGCTTCCTGCCCACTGCCTGGCTGGTGTCCTGCTGCTTCAGCTACTGATCTCAGAGCTTACAGAAAGAAACACAATTGTTTTTACACAGATCCTGAGAGAGAGTCAGGCAACTTCAGTGTAATATAATCTAAACCAGGATAATACAGTAAATATTGCTGTGTTTGCATAAGAAAATGTAGTGTGAGTAAAGCAGCAGCTGCTGAGGCAAGAAACACTCGTATAATTCACAAGGAGGGAAAATGTTGAAAAGGTACAAAGCTTTGTAGCTTGGCCATCTTCACTGAAAAATAAAATCATTACAGAGACTGGGGAATATGTTTAATCCTTTTTAAAAATTTAAACTCCAAATCCTTGCCCTTATCCACAGCCTGTGTTCCTGTGTCAGTGATGTTAAACAGAGAGCCTGATCTTGCACATTCAGCTCTGCATGGAGTAAGTGCAGTATATGGAGTCAGTGCAGTGTAAAGTCAGTGTTTCTGATCATTACTGCTATCTCCAAGAGATCTCCCTGGGACAGAGGAGCTCAGTCTGGTGACCTGATAAAAAAGATCAAGGAATGATATGATTAAAAAACATAAGTACCTTCTTGGGAAGAAATTCTGGGCATGGCAGAGCTCTTTAATCTAGAGGAGAAAAGCATAACAAGAACCGATGGCTGGGACTTAACTCCAAACAAATCCAACTGAGAAACCAGTTATGAACTTTTAATCAGTGAAAGGAGATTAATGACCAGAATAAAAGAGGAGGAAAAATGTGGGGTCTCTAGCTCTTCAAATCTCCTGACAGGACCAGAAACCTTTTCCTGGGTCTGATATGGTAGAAGACAGCACCTGGGGCTCTGCCAAAGGGGAGAGGGGTGAAATTCTACAGTTGGATGTCAGCAATTGCAACTTCCTCACTTCAGGCTGGATCAGGCTCAGGTTTTACTCTTCACCTGAATGGCTTTGCCACATCTCCCAGCCCTTTCTAGATGAAGTAGCTTGCTATCAGCAGCTCTGCTCCACAGATTATTGGGACAGTCCCAGTACCTGCTGCAAGTCCTGCCCCCATGGAGCAGAGTCTCGTACCACTCCTCTGGGACCAGCCTGTTACATCACCCTCTGCTGCTCTCTGTAACCACTCTACCTACCATCCACATAGAATCATAGAAGCATTAAGGTTGGAAAAAACTTCTAAGATCATCTAGTCCAACTGTCCACCTACCACTAATATTGCCCACTAACCCATGCCCAAAGTATCACACCTACACACTTCTTGAAAACCTTGACTCCACCACCTCCCTGGGATTATGGACATGGAGAGCTATTTAGTTTTGCTTATGTTAGCATGATCCCAAAGACTCCTAAGGGGAGAGGGGCAGAGGCCACCATGGACATCTAACAGCTGGAAAGTAGAAGCCTTAACGGCCCCAGGCTTCAATATTTTTGTCTAACTTGCATAGCAGGGGAAGTATCCTTCATGCTTCAGATCTCAGACATTGTAATTGAATTTCCAAGATGATTAGATAATGAGTTGAGTGTGTTTTTACTACAAGAGTCTTGAAATTGAACCTGCTCCATTTTTTTTCTTCTTCCCCACAGAATCTAAGAATAAAAGGGGTTATGAAGAACCTCTGGAGGTCCGACTCCTCTACTAAAGCAGGTTCCCTACAGCAGGTTACAAAAGAAAGCAACCAGGTGAGTTATTACTATCTCCAAAGAAGGAGACTCCATAACCTCTCCGGGCAGCCGTTCCAGTGCTCAGTAAAGAATTTTTACCTCATTTTTGTATAAAACTTCCTATGTTCCAGTTTGTGCTCATTGGCTCTTGTTCTATGGCTGGGCACTGTCGAAAAGAGCCTGGCCCATCGACTATCCTGCCCTTTGGATATTTTTAAGCACTGTTGAGATCACCCCTGTCTTCTCTCCCTCACAGGAGATGCTCCAGGCCCCTCGTCATCTTTGTAGCCCTCTGCTGGACTCTCTCCAGCAGTTCTCTGTCTTTCTTGAACTGGGGAGCACAGAACACAGAACTGGACGCAGTATTCCAGATGTGGCTTCACCAGGGCAGAGTACGGGGGGAGGTTCACCTCCGTCCACCTGCTGACCACACTCTGTTTAGTGCACCCCAGGATACCATTGGCCTTCTTGGCCACAAGGGCACACTGCTGGCTCGTGGCCTGCCTGTTGCACACCAGGACACCCAGGTCCCTCTTCGCAGAGCTCCTCTCCAGCAGGTCAGCCCCCAGCTGTACAACTGCTGGTTCCCTCCAGCTCAGAATCTCAATGCAACCTGGACTACGACAAACCATCTCAGGAAAATTACATCAGATTTATGCCAGATTCCTTCCTCCTTCAAGTCTGCAGGTCACTTTCTGTCCTTAGCTCCTTTCCGCATGCTGAATCTTTTTAAAACAGTTTTGGTCTGACCTCATCCATGTTGGTCTTGGCTTCGTGGAAACTTAGAACAAAATTCCTTCAGACTCTTTTGAATTGTGAGGGAGTGGTAAAGTACACTTCGGTAATTGTTAAAGGGATAATCATTTCTTCTGGCAATGCTACAAGAAAATACATGATGTTGAAAGGTTAGCAGTAAAATAATCCTTTTTGGGATCTTGTACTTTGCTTGGTTAAAGGAATTAAAAAAAAAAAAAAAAGAGAGAGAATTTATGAGATCTATGATGGCCTGGGATCTGTTCTAAGTTTTAGTTAAAGAAATTCAACTCATGAAACATTGCCACATAGTTTTACTGGATTTTACATAAGACAGCGGCCCTGTCATGGCTTTTTGGATCATTCTTATGAAGGTACCTGTGAATGGAATAACAAAACATAATTTCTGCTTTAAAATGTCCAAATCAGTAAAATACTCAAAAAAACATTCCTCAATCTTACTCAATTGCTTAACATTAGATTATGAGAAAATCAGTGTGGAAAATACAAAAAAGATATGACATGTGAGATCATCAGCAGGACTGGCTGATTTTCTGCATTGATCTGTATAGTCTGTAATGGTATTGAATGTCAATCAGACCCCTTTGTAAATACACTGGCCTCGTTCTAGACAAAAAATGGTTTAACTGCAGATAAAACTAGCCCCATTCACATCACCCATAGAAGATTTTGCTTTTTAGAACTACAAAAATACAGTGCAGACAAAATAATCAGAATGTTGTGCCATGATTGAACACTTTAAATAACAAAGAGCAAATGCAATGTTGTTGCAACATATGCCATACAGACAGTGTGTACGGTCATCCCAGTTTCATTGGTTAAATATATAACAGCTACTTGTCTGAAGTTTTGAAACCTCCATGTCAGCATTTTCTGACTATTAGCAATTTCACTGTGCTGCTTGAAGTTGGCAGCATTTTGCATTTAAGTTCCACTACTATGAGTTTTGCTTGTGTTTTACCGAAGAACATTATAACACAGACCCTCAGGGGAAATTCCATTCCACTTATTAAAAAATTGTGGCTATTTTATTTTTCTTATCTCTGCCATCCATTTCCTTTTGTTTCTCAATGCATTGCTGCAAAACACAAAGACGTTTCCTTGTCTGCTTTACTTTGGACCTCTTTAATGAAAGCTCCTACATAATCAAAGTCACAGGATTCATTTGATGAACTGAGCTGGTTTTGCTGAAGGGTCACAGTTGGAGATTAAGTATTTCAAAAAAGCAAAAGATCTAAAGGCTGGAGAAATGGACAGTTTTTACAAGATATCAGATAAACATGCAGTAACAGAAAGAAATTCAGCTCTTACAAAGCAGAACAGCTCAGTGTGATCTGTCTTAACTATAACCAGGTGATCGGAGCCAGCCTCCCTGCAGAAAAGTGAGCCTTGCTTCCTTTGCCTCATTAGTCTGTTTTCTGTGGCATGATGTCATGGCCAGGGGGTACTTTGTACTCGCCGACATGAGGCTACAAGGAGTGGTGTAACATAAGAGAGAGGAAAACATGAGAGCAAAAACATTTCCCTGCTCTCTTGCTTGTAGGTACTCTCAGGCTGCTGCTCAGCAGGCAGCAGATCACACTTTCTGATCCTGAGAAACAACAGTCATTGCTCTTCTGCTTTCATTGAAAATGAAAAGTTTGAGTAGCCAAAGTTTCTCAAGAAATATAAAGTTCTAGTAAATCCCTGTGTAAAATATATTTTTTTAACATTGCAATGCAAAAATATTTTGACATTCTTGAACTGAAATTCCATGTTTAACTGTGCCTGCTTGAGCCCTTGCTGCTGCTAGGACCAGCATCATCCCCAGCTCCTGTCTGCATGCCAGGCTCCTTGCTGGGTACCTGCTCCCACATCTGTGACCAAATGGCTGCCAAAATGCACCAGCATCCCCTTGGAGGAGCTGCACATGCCTTAGAAGAGATCTTCCAGTACGGGACCTCATCCATATTCCTATAAAGTCAACTCAAATCATACATCCGATTGCAGGTTCAACAAAATAAAAAGTCTTATTCTGAACAAGAGAGATATGAAATGTTTTATTTTATTCACCCTCTAAAATCAATAGAAAATGATTTCCCTGAATTACTTTTTTTGTTCTAGTACCTAGGCTGTTGTAAGGAGGCACAGCCTGAGACATCTGGTCTTCGAAGGAGGGAGTTCAGGAAAAGAAGCACTGCGCTACCTGACCTTATTTGGGCAGCTGACTCAAAGTAACAGTGACTATAGTGAGAGTTTATAGGGCTGGCATTCAGGCACACACCTATATTTTAATGCCGGCAAAGGGCTTAATCTTCTGTGGAACCCCAGGATGACTATATCAGAAAAAATATCTGTACTGTCAGTGACCCGCTGCAAGAAGAGCACACACGAGCAGAGACCTCCTGAGTGACTTGAACCCAATGTTGTTATTCCATCTAAAGCAAAGAGCAGCTTGTGGATTTTACTTAGCTTTTGTCTTTTCACACAAATTATCAGACAAAGGTTGAGGTTAAGGTTTGAATCTCATGGCATTCTGACTGGCTTAATTAGACCTGGATTCAATATGCTACATCCTTCAAATTGCACATGGAGGTTTGAGAGGGAGATATCTGTGACATGAAGTGAATCAAAAGCAGAATACAAATTCTCGGAAAATAGGTGGTTCCTTCAAAACATACCTTTGCATCTCCATCATTCTTGCCATAATTTCTGAAGCTTGGACTTCTTAAAATTTGCCATGACTAATTTACGTTTACAGTAATCAGTGTAGATGTCACAAAATTACAGTTTTCTCCTCCAAGACAGATGCAAGCAGTGAATGAGCTGCTAACATCTCATTACATGCAACGATGTCATTATATGGAAAATAACACAACAGGGATGCCTGAAGCAAGATTTTTAGTCACTGAGATCTGAGAACTTCATCATAACATACTGACTCAAACTGAAGTAGTCAGGATAAATTTCAGTGCCTTAATACCAGTGATTCAAACCCTATTATGCTGCATGGGCTTGTCCTTCTCCTTGTTTCTTTAATGTAGCTAAATCATGCTGAGGTAATGGGAGTGACATGGTTGGGAGCTTCAGACATATCTTAATTCAACTGTAACCTTGGCAAACTTGTGCATTTTAACAGATCGTCCACTAACATGCTCCAAAACCCAATAGGGGCCTGCTAAATATCGTAGGACCTGACTGAGAAGAAAATATATTCAGACAGGTAGTTAATGAAAGAACTTGTTCTTTTTTTTAATGAATCTGTGTTTGGTACATATTGAAGTTTATCCTTGATAAATCTATGATACTCAAAGTTCTGCAAATCTTAGACACGTAGAAAGAAATCTGAGCAAACTTAGACATGTTATATCAACTGGAGTGTCTCTCTGTGCTGTAGGAGATGAAAAACTGAAGAAAAGCAGTGTTAGATGTACTATATTTGTGCAACAATTCAAGGATGCAAGCCTAGGTTTCCATGGAAAGCCACTCCAGTTGCTGGAACATCTGTCTTCTTTCCTTATTTTATCTGTGCTCTCCATTGTCTTCTTGTGAGGCAGAAGATTTGGATTTTGGGTGCCTGCAGGGGCAGATGAGGGCAGCTTGGGTGAATAAAATCCACAAGCCAGTTAAAATCTCTCGGGCTGTAACATGAGCCTCTCCCTCTTCAAGCTGCTCCTTATTCTTAGGCTGTCTTGCTTTCTCTAGGGAGGAAGAGCTACTGTAGTCCTCGGACTGAGGCCAGCACTGGATTGTTCCCGCAGCCACTGGCTCAGCAAAATAAAATACAGCACTAAGGGAACAAGAGTGCCAGACTTGCTGCAATACAACCCCTGGGGTGGGTACAGCTTGGGACGCTGCCCCATGGTGTGTGGTAATGGGATTGAGTAGCTGAGGGGAGGGATGTCTCCTGTTTCTCAGGGAATCCTCTCTGAACATGGACTGCTGCTCCTAAAGAGTGGCTTTCCCCTGTCCGGATGGGAACATCCACTCTTTGCAGGCACACAGAAGAGAAACATTTACAGCTCCTTGTCACAAACAATTCAGGCAAGGGATAAGTAGAAAATATGTAACAGAGTCATAGAATCATTAAGGTTGAAAAGATCACTAAGATCATCTAGTCCAACCATCAGCCCACGCCTGTGACGACTCTAGACCATGTTACCCAGTGCCACAACTCCCCTTTTCTTGAACACTTCTGGGGACAGTGACTCCACCACCCTTTTGGGCAGCCTGTTCCAATGCTTCACTTAAAAATTCTTCCTGAACTTCCTGTGTTGCAACTTAAGGCCATTCCCTCTCATCCTATTGCTGTTACTTAGGAGAAGAGGCTGACCCCCACCTCTCCTTTCAGGTAGTTGCAGAGAGCAATAAGCTCTCCCCTAAGCATCCTGTTCTCTGGACTGAACAATCCCAGCTCCCTCAGACACTCCACATAAGCCTTGTGCTCCAGACCCCTCACAGCTTTGCTGCCCTTCTCTGGACACACTCCAGGGCTTCAGCGTCTTTCTTGTGGTGAAGGGTTCCAAACTGAACACAGTACTCGAAGTGCAGCCTCAGCAGAGCTAAGTGCAGAGGGACAATCACCTCCCGTGTCCTGCTGGCTACACTACTTCTGACACAAGCCAGGATGCCACTGGCTTTCTTGGCCATCTGGGCATACTGCTGACTGTCCCCTTTATGCCTCTTCTACACTGCTGTTTCGGCAGAGAACATATGGGCAGGTTGGGAACTGCCTTTTCCTTACAACCAAGCAGGGTGAGGACTGGGGGCATGTTGATGGCCCTTGGAAGGGAGATGGAGGACCTGGGCCCTATACAATCAAGAGGTTTGCCTTACCTGCAGCCATAGTGACCATGACACAGCCTTGGTTCTGTGTGGCTTGCTGTCCTCATCTCATTATACTTGCCATCTAAAGGGATGCAAAAGCCCATAGACAGTTAAAATGCAGCAACATTTCCCACCAGTGCTCCCCATTCTTGAGGGCAGGAGGAAGGCAAGCTTTCAGCCCCCTCGATGTGCACCTCTCCCTCACTCCTATACAAAAATCATTGCTACTGCAGGAGAAATCACCAAGATCTTTCACAACCAAGGAAAGTACACGTACAAAAAGAATCCCAAATTCACAGAGTAATCAGAATTACTTTTCAAAACAGTATCCAGTTACTAGCTAAAACAAACGGCATAGCTACTGCCCAGGGAACTGCCAGACAGTGCAGAGAGGCTGGTCGCAGAAGATTAAAAAGAGAAGAAAAAGGGCTCTTTCTACAAAAGATCACCTCAGCTGGAAATTACAGGGAGCAAAACAGGAGAAGGAGGATTATCCTTCGATGTGGCAGTTAATCTCAGAGGGAGAAGGGGAAGGAGCTCTGCAGCACTGGAAGGGGCTGAGTGAGGACCGGAGCACTGCGGGCCAGGCTGCTGCCATCCCAACCTGCACTTTTGAACCATGCTGTTGAGTCAGGCCCTGGAGACCCACAGGGAGATGGAAACAGGATGACTGGACCTTTGAAGTTGCCAGGGTGTAATAGCGCAAGGAGACGAGAGAACCAAGGCTCACAGTAACCCACTGTCTCTCATCAGCAGCAGCACATTAATTTGCTGTGTGAGGATCGTGCGAAAGAAGCGACGGGCGGCTTGTCAGGGAAAAGCACCAGGGAGGAGGCCCTGGAGAGCAGGGGGAGGGTGGGAAGGAAAGTTTGGAGAAAATTGCTCAAAATTACAGTATTCAGCTTTTGCTGACAGTATATCAAAGCCCAACTACTGCCTTTATGATATTTAAATCCTTGCCGCTTCCCCAGAAAAACAGCACTGGCACAATAGAAACATTATGTGCTGGCATGGGGAGGGGGAAAGCTGCTGAAATGGAACTCGTTTTGCGACGGGGTTGTGATGCGAGCTTCGAGGGCCTGAAGGCTCCACCACAGAGATGAACAAAGTGCCCATCTGCAGCGACAATGTCCTGAGGAGGCTCTTTGAATTCAGCTCATGTTGCACAGTTTGAAATGCACACACACACCCCCGCCCCCGAGGAAAAGTGTCCCAGTTACTGCACAGGGCAGGAGCACAGGGGATGCAACAGTATTAAAATTAAATGGGAAGATAAATCATAACTGGCAGCACAGTAAGAGGATTAAAGCTCCTGCTGGGGATTTATGCCTTCTGCCAGTTACAATGCTCTAGTCTCACTCATGGGATCTGCAGCCTCTATACTGGTGATGCTAAGTGCACCTTCAGCGTTGCCACCTTCTTTGTTGGCAGAAAAGGAACAGGAGAGGACACCAAACTCTCTCAGGACGAAACACTGGGAGATGTTTGTAGGGTGTCAGAATGACAGAAGCACATGAGCTGCAGAAAGACAGAGGGGACACCATAGCTATGCCAGGGGGGTGACAGGTCCCCAAGAAGGGTGCATATCCCCGTGAAGGCCTTGTGTGTCAGCCCCAAAACAGGTTTCAAATCTGGTTGTGTATGGAAGAGGCAGTACTGGAGCTCCTTCCTGGTTATCTGATGGCCAAATCCCACCAAACTCTGAAGTGACTCGTCAGAGATGCACACTGGAGTGGCAGAGCCAAGGGGCCAAAGGAAAGGGTAGTTCCTTGTGACATAATCTTAGTGTCATGCTGAATCTGCTTGTGCTGCCTACATGGAGCTCTACCCAAAAGGATAATGCAAGTTAGCAAATGTTTGTCAGTCAATAAATGTTATCTTCAAAGAAGCAAGAGAACATCAATGTGGCTTTGGAAGATGCCAAGAGGAAGGAAGTTTTCTCCCCTCTTTCCAGATGAGTAGAAGAGATGGGGTGGTCTGTAAGCTGCCCTCAGGAGAGGAGATGTATAGAATCATAGAATCATTAAGGTTAGAAAAGACCACTAAGATCATCTAGTCCAACCATCAACCCACCATCACCATGCCGACTAAACCAGGTACCTCAGTGCCACATCTACACATTTCATGAAGACCTCCTCTGATGATGACTCCACCATCTCCCTGGGCGCCTGTACCAATGCCTCATCTCTTTCTGAGAAGAAATTTTTCATAATATCCAACCTGAACCTGTCCTGGCGCAACTTAAGTCCATTACTTCTTGTCCTATCACTGGTTACTTGGTAAAATACACTGAATAAGTCCCTGGCTCACACAGCACTAGTTGCCACCCCTCAGCCAAGGGCTCAGCCCATGAAATCGTCTGTTGTCTTTAAGGAACCATTTGCTGAGTTGCAACATCAAAAGCCTCTGCATTCATAACACTTTCTGGTTCTTCATTAGAAGAACAGATCTGTCATATAAGGCTTGTGCAGACAATCTTGCTTGCCATCTCCAGGCCATTTCTTCCAGCCACTGCACTCCCTGGCTGGTGACACCTTTCTTCCCCTGGATGTGTGCAGAAGAGCAGTGGATGATGAGGAATTAGGCTAGAAGCCAAAAGCACTGTGCATTCATACCTATACTGGCCTCTTGGAGGAAATTAAAGATTCTTTCAGTAGGAAAGCCAATGGGGTTACACTGGTGTTGCATTTGGCCCAAGGATCAAAGGCCAGGCATGTTATTTTATACTTCACTGTGTTTTATGGGTACTGCTACAAGCTATAGGCACAGGAAAAGCTGTGCCTTGTGCCCGAGAGATGGATGGCAGGTTAAATCTCCTGTCCCTTGAAAGGGGGAAGGCATACTTAGATACTCCTAGCATATGGGTCACAATAACCTAGTCTAGCAGACTGTCCTAGCTGCATCCTGAGAGTTCAGGGTTAAATAAGTTTGCATGGAGCAGGACACATGAGTGCATAAAAGTATTATATGTCTGCAAACTGGGTACTACACTTGGTCCTATGGCTAAGATAATCTAAGGATGGATAACACAACAAAGATTGCCAATGGGAAAAGCAGCACCAAGCAATGTCCTGAAGCATCATGAGGAAATATCACAGCTAGAGACCTTATCCCCCCACAAACTTTCATCATCCCTTACATATTCATACTTATTTCTATAAATGTCTCCCTTGGAAAAATAATCTTTTGCCTCTGAATTGTCTGCGAAGCCATCAGAATGCAGCAAAACTGGCTCCATAGTCAGTCATAAGAGAGTGAGGAATGCTTTTCAAGATTTCTAAACAGGAACAAATTATTTCCAGGAGACATTTGTTACAACCCAGCAAATAGTCCACAGCTGGCACACTGGATACTGAGCTGATCACAAGGAAGGCATCAGTTTGGGGTCTCACTTGGGATATCTTTAGGACAGATCATGTGTCTGCCTAGGTAAGCTCAGTAATGAGACAACAACCCATCTGGGGCACACCTAGAAATGGTCTTAGAGGAAGATTTGTCCACAATATCATCACTTTCTCTGTTCAAATAAGGAAAAAAATCAACACAAAGGCAAATCTGATCCTTGTGTAGGATGGACAGAAAAACGGTCTTTGGTCTGCACAGATTCAGGGCAGCAGCCCATCTCCTGTGGTGTGATCTCCCTGTGTTCCACAGTGCCTTTGTGTTCCTACAGCATATATGTGGATACCCAGAGAAGGTAGGATTCAGACTAGCAAGCATTTACACAGCCTCTGAATGCCCCCGTGACATCCAATAATTCAGAGCACAGGCACTCCCAAGTTGTTTTTTTTTGTTTGTTTTTTGTTTGTTTGTTTGTTTGTTTTTGTTTTTTAATTTTTGGTAACCAAAAGACTTTTTGTCTCTAAATTTGCCTTTTTAAACCCTTTCAATCTTTTAGCACCCAAAGCATCTTTTGGCGGGGGACTCCTCAGTTTCACTCCTTTGATTTGTCTGAGGAACTGAGGCTGGTGCCCAAATGGTAACAGGTCTTCAAATGAGAAAAGTCCCATTTCTGCCCTTGCTGCAAACTGTGCAGAGGTTGAGATTCAAATCTCTCACTAGGTGCTCTGGCCACCAGACTTGGCTTCCCCATGCCAGAGTTCTTAAATTTGCTTTTGAGATTCTAGGAACCAAATTACTTCACAAGAGAACAGAAAGTGGAAAAGTCATTATATTTTGCATGTACTCCCTGTGGGCATGTGCACAGGATTTGTGATAGCTTTTACCTTTGCACTTCTGGGCCCCAAGGCTAGAATTTTAGGGATTGTGCTTCATATTTACATATCCTACAGCCAACCAGGAAGGACGATGTGTAGAGAAGGGGTGGAAAGCAGTTTTCAAATGTTTGTTCATCAATTTATTTCTGTACAGAAGGAGGAGAGCAGATCTTCGATAAAGCTGTTGTGCAGCTCAGAGTGTATGGAAGTGCACGCTGAGCACACTGGCTGAGAATTGGCCCTAGAAGCTCTAAGTATTGTTATGTGGTTTCTTCCCTTTCCAGGCATCTTTGTTTCCCAGATTTCTGGCCAGGAACAGAACCTGGAGTGCCCAAGTGCTGCGGTGAAGCAGGCTGTCATGACATTTCCAACCCAACCAGTAGTGCAGGAAATCTCCCAAGAAAGATTGTTTTTATAGGCTCCCAGAAGGCTTGCATATGTCAGATATGCTTATCCAGACCAAACCCAGCCTTCCTGAAATTCATTCCTCACTAACATTAATGCTTTTTTCCATGTCAGTTTGAGTGGTGTGAGATTTTTGGCAGTCAGGGAGTAGTAAAGATTTGTTTACAGCTGTTTTGGAATGGATGCTGGTTTGTTTATTGTAATTCATGCCAAATAAATATTTCATAACAAGTGATATATTCCAAAGCATTCTTTTTTTTTTTTTCCCTGTGATTTTAATTTACTGTAGGGCTTTCATCTCAGCGATTTGTGTTGCTTAGCAGTGGCCAGCCACATACAGCAAACGGAGGCAAAAAAAGAGAAAACATTTCATAATCCCCTTCTTCAGAATTTCAGATCTCAGACTGATACACTGCACGTTCAAAAACAAGAGAGGAATATTAAACTGTCATATTTCTTCACTTTATTCAAGTATAAATTTTTATAGTGGTGAATCAATCACCAATATACAGTGAATCAATCTGAAGTTTTTGATTGATTCTATCACATATCCTTGTTCCTTTGTCCAGCTACCTTAAATGAACATTTTTAATGATGCTTCCAGTGAAAATACACACTGCAAGGAAACTGAAGTGAGTTCTATGGTTATTTATGTACAGTCATGCTCAAATATTTTCCTGTTTAAATTTGAGGAAGCAAACTTTGATTATCTAAATGTGCAAAAAAAAGTAAAGATGGTTAAGAAAAAAAAATTAAAAGGATTTCAATGTCTGATATTAATTTTCTTAAATATATAAATATTAAGCAAATAGTTTTTGTAGGACTGAGTGGTGGTAAGAGGTTGCATAAGTATTTAGCCCCCAGGTAAGATTCCTTGTGTAATGAAAAATAAAGCCACATGGTGCCCACTGCTAGAAAAAAAAAAAGATACAGTTTTCTCCCAAAATAAGTGTATTATGCATTCCTTTCTATGTGAGGATTTCTAACATCAGCAAAGTTTGCATCCTCAGTAAATATGAATAATTGGATGCTCTGATGAGAGCATCAGAACTCATCTCAGAAATGCAGCTTTCTAGGCCACAATATCATTATCTGATCTAGAATGCAAGATATATCCAGCACTGGAAGATACAATCTACATTTCCCAGTGTGTTAATAACTTGACCCCCTCCAAAGGTCCTGCTGTGTGTATTGAAGCTGTCTATTAATTCCCTTGTGGACTGCTGCTTTTGGCATTTAATCTCCAGAAGGAATTTAAGAAGGTCAAAGTCCCCTTCTCTGAGGAATGCCACACAACTAATAAAACAAAGTACGTTTGCCCCCTCAAAGAGCTAGAAGTCTGGGAGCTGTGTTGACAAGAGACCTTTGGACTATTTCTACCACCATTCGGAAGAGGGGGAAGGGCAGAGAGATAGTTGCTGTATTTTAATAACTATGGGAAGATGGTTAATACTCACGGAATTTCAACCTCTGTAACATTTGATTTATTTTAAATATGATGAAGGGTTCAAAGTCTCTTTTCACACCACTGTAATCCGATTGACTCCCTTGGTCTCTGCATGGTGGCAAGAATTATGACTATGGTTGTTTTCTTGGAGCAAACAAGTTTAGGCTGTTATAAAAGCTCTTCAAAGTTCTCACTAAGGTATCTGCTCATGGTGGGTGGTAGAACACCTGCATGAAATGTCATGGAGCCCAAAAACCAAATAGAAAACTCAGTAAAAGGAGTAATTGGCAATACTGGCTCAGTCTAAAATCTCTAATACAGAGGCTCCTTGTTCTGAGTCCCAATGGGCATTTTATACTGTTATCTCACAACAGTCATGGATTTACAACCAAAGCTTCCAACTGTCACCTGTTACAGTGACTGAGGGCACAGCTGAGGCTACTGAAAGTGTGGATGGGTTCTTGTTGCTAGGGGAGCATCCCCTCAGGAATTCAATCTTCACAGAGTAGAGTCTACAATGGGTTACCCGTGTCACATGATATCATCTCAGGTCTCTCGTTATGTTACTGGACTTCCTATTTCAGCTTTCCAAGGAAAATTGAATAAATACAACAGTGCCATTTGTTTATATGTTTGTATATCCATCTGTCCCTTCAAACCTGCTGGTCAATTTAAATCAATTTTTGGCAGCAGCAGAAGCTTCAGGAGATCACATTCTTGCAAGATGATTTAAAATGTATAACATATAGAGAGCCTCAAAGTAAAATCTGCTATGTAACCTCAACTATACATACTAAATAACCTCAAATGTACAAGGAAAACTGACACTTCATTTGGTTTTGCAGCTTGTGAAGCTACTTCTGTAAACAATGGAGGCCAGGCAGAGGTATAATGAGCCGCCTTGTGAAAGTCTGCAAATACTTCTCAAAAAGCTTAATGGCCTTTCCCCATTATCCTGAAAGGAAAACATATTTTTAGCCCAGCATTCACTGGAAACTGATTGTCAGGGCTGTGAATACCTCACATACAAATTATCTGCCATAAGAAGAAAACCCCAAGCATGGATGCTGGAGTCTATGATGGACTGTGCTCCCAAAGGCCATGGGGCAATGTTCTCCCAAACTTTGTAGGATGCAGCCTCTTTACCTTGAAATCTCCAAGCGGTAAAAGTCACACCTGGTCTCAGTCTCTGTTCAGCATCCTTCACAGTCCAGGTGTGGGCAGATAATGTCTTGGGACTTCCCTTTTACTGCTGCTTGTATTTTATCTGCGCTGAGATACCATCAGCGACAAGGCAAGTGTTAGGAGATTTCTTTGACAATCCTCTCAGACATCTGATTATGAAAGGCCCTAGCTTATCCAATGCTTCACTTAGCTGATTACTTCAAAGGGACTGGCTCTCCTCTTTCTTGCTTCTGCTGCCCGAACAGCTCCTTTTCCAGGGCTCTGTTTGTGAACAGTTTTTTTTACAAAGTGCATCAGTGTCACTGCCCGCCCAGGGCTGGATCTGAGGAGGAATCTGGGCTTCTGGCCTGATAACCCCTAACTTTTGGGCTGGCAAACCTGCTGGAATTTGATGTTTTATGAACCCTTTGAATGATTTTTGTGTGTTGACAGGGTTCAAAAATTAGCTTGAGTTCATGAACCTTTCCCCTCCTCCTCCTCTTGTCATTTGAAACTAGGTTTTTTTTCCAACAGCGATTCGTTCCATTAAAAGAGTATTTTCCTCACTAATAAGGGAGCTCTATGCTACTGCATGTCCAGACAGGAGATGTTATGAATCATGAGATGGAAGAAAAACTTTGGAAGGAAGAGCCTATCACTTTGATTAGAAATGATGGATAAAATTCTGGCCCAATGAAGAAGCTAGCAGAAAAATACAGTTGACCTCTGTGAGACCAAGTTTTCACTTTTTTTTTCCATCGGAGTTTTTCTTCTCTCCTCCTCATCATGGGGTCTGTGTTTGTTTTCCTTCAGCCCACTAAAGGGCTTTTCTTTTTTTTTCCCCCTTTTTTTGAACAGACTTCAGACTTATTTTATCCACAACTGTTTCTTAGACTGATTCCCTTCAGTACAAAATGTCTCCTGAAACATCTGAGTTGAACTTTCAGCCGGCTGAGAATGAGACAAAATAAATTTGCCCTTGGAAACTTCATTCTTTCCAGTTTTCTGTGGCTTTCACCAGCATGCCAGCAGAAAAATAGATGCCTCACATATATTTTTAAAGAAACTCAATTTGCAGGGTTCTCACAACCAGAACAAGTCGGCATGTCTACAAAGTGCAGTGCATAGGGATGGCAGCAGGGCAGTATTAAGGATGTGGGTTTTGTTGTTCTTCGTATGTGGGGCTGGCTTTGCCTGGCAGTGAGAAACAGATCAGCATTGACGATTGGAGAATTTGCCCAGGGTCCACAGTGATGGCAAGGTGTGCAGTGTTCACAATGTCCAAACCTCTGTTAATGTCAGAGTTGTCACATGGATCTAACCAAGTGCAGGATTTCTCTCTCCTCCCCGCGTGTCAGCAGCTGAGCACTGCCAAAGCACACAAAGGCACAGTTCATGCCCTTGAGAGTTTAACAGTTTAGGGGCTAACAGCTTAATTTAACAGCTTGTAATTAACTTTTCCAGATTACTAGTAAGCACTGCCCAAATAGTGCATTTTGTGCTTGTATCTCAGTGATACATCCTGTGCTGGAGGTCAGCCCCTGTGGGAGCTTACCGATGTTTCAGAAAAGACTGATTTTGCGCACCAGTACTTTGCTTCCCAAAAGTGAGTTAGTGTGAATGGCCACTGTCATTCCTTGTGTGTATTAAACTCCAGCTGATAGCCTGGAAAGCTGCTGGGCTGACAGTCAGAAAGCCTAACACCCTCTGTGCATCACGCACTGCAAAAGCAATCTCAGCTCTTTCCCAATGCACAGAACTCCTCCAGGGCTCTCCAGATCCCTGCAGAGGTGCACAGCAGAGCACCCAGGTCCCACACACCAGCTGCTACCATACAGCATGATGCTCTGAGTTGAGTGGCCCTGCCAGAGGGGCTCCGCAGTGATGGATGTGCTGTGCTCCCAGTGCCTTTCTGCTTGGGCTTGTTTCAAGACCCCAGGTTATCAGAGCACTGCCATTATAAATGTAAACTGCAAATGGAACATCAAACAACAGCCCTGTCCTGCACAGCGTCACTGCCACGACTCGGCCGGGAGGAGCTGTCTGATCATTCCCAGTTCTCAAACTGCCAGGGAATGGCTGGGGAGTGACCAGGATAAAGAGCAGCATTGAGAGCAGCCTTAAACCCCTTCTTCTGGAGGGCTAAGGTCACATTTTCCTCCTACGCTCAGCTTTGTTGTATTAAGCATAATTCTCTTTACTTTTATGAAAACAGGTTAAGAAGAACTGGAGATATTTGGATTAATGTACAAGAACAGGCGGATTAAGAGGCCCTGTGAATTAAGGTGATCCCTTTAAGGCTCTGCCCTTTCACCCCTGGAGCTTGGCTTTCATTCCTGCTCAGACTGATGTGACTAAACTCTTCCTAATCTGACAGCTGATACGGGTCAAAAGTTAAATGTGCCAAGGCAGGAGAAGACAGCCTTCTCATGGTCCCTGTCGCCATTGCCATGGCAGGGAGTCACCCACACTGCTGAGCTGACCCTGCAGCCCCAGACACCCACACTGCTGTGCCAAGCAACTGAAATACAGCAACAAGGCTTTTTTTGCACCTCCTGGTGCTGGGACTGCTTCCGTCCCCTTAACTAACTGTTGGGCACACCAAGGCCTATGAGATGGCTCTGCTTCTCACTGCAGAGGCTTGCAAAGCTTTCCACACTAGAGCAGAGCAGGTTATTATCTAAAAGAGAAAGTCATGTCCAAAGGAGGGTGCTGAAGATGGTTTATGAGCTGTGATTTCTTCCAGCTTCCACAGCAAACCTCCATCCAAATCCATATCTCAGAATGCTGAGATTAGTACTGGCTGGCCTGGGCTGAGTGTACTACCTAAAATGAATAAATACCTGATTTCTCAACAGTGTAACAAAGAAAACCTTGCTTTCTAAAATAGTGTTTCTCCCTGCAGACAATCCTTCCTGGCTGGGCTTGTGTCCTTTCTGGTTTCACTTTTTTTTTTTGCATCATCTCACACCTACTCTGGTTCAGAAGACTTTGAATCGCAGGGAGACTGAGCAAGCAGCTCTCTCAGACCAGACATGATAGACACAGTTCAGAGTATGCTGAGAAAATAGAAGAACCTAGTCCCATTTCAGATTGCTAACAGGTATTTCTGGATCAAAGCTGAAAGTTTTATTTCCATTTTGTCCATCTGGACACAGCAGCAATGAAGTCAGGGAGAACAAGGAGCTGTTAGGACACAGGTAAGGAAGGATGGAGCTCAGCACCATTGGTCCCAAATCCCTCCTCCCAGCTTACATCCCCATGAAGTCCTCTTCCATTGATCTGCTCCCTACTTTTCTGCCTGTGACTGCTTTTTCTTTTCCTATTTTTGGTGAGGCACCCAAGTTGTTCTGTCACCAATGGGACTGATTTCCGGGCACATGGAAGAACCCAAGCAACCATCATTTGTGACACCATTGCTTCACCAAGCTTCAGTCTCAGAAACTGTTCTTCGTTTTCAGTGCTTGACTGAAGTTGATGTTTTCTATGAAATCACTTTCTTGAGTCATTTCAATCAGTGTACACTCACTTCCATATACACAAACGCTCTTCTGAGCTCTTACTGCTGTTTTTGAGGTGCCACTGATCATTTACTTCTAATTACAGCTTGAAAGAGGGAGGTTTGGGAACTCCTGTTTCCGAAGGCCTGAGAGCTTTTACAGACAGTAGAGATGTTTTCCCTCATCTTCAGTGCCCCAGCACTGATCATGCCTTAAACAAGCTGATTGCAGGGGCTCCTCCTGCTGCAGCTGCAGCTGCAGGTCCTGAAGCTTCTCTTGCAGCCTAGCAATGCCTCAAGATGCATTTTCTGAGCATCCTCTTCAAGAGCTGAGGGACCCCGTATGCCTGGCCTGGCTTGCAGGCAGAATCTGCCTTCCCCACCCTCTCCCAAAACACTGCAGCCATAGAGAGCTCTCCAAAGACGGCCTGAGGCACTTCCAGAGTGCAGAGCCGGTCACACGTAGGAGGGCCGAACCACAAAAAGGAAACTCGGCTCCTTTTGTTTTAAGGACCAGGAAAGGAAGAAGACAGACGCCATTTGCAAGCAATCCAGATGTGGAGAGGGCAAGCGCTGCAGTCAGGGTGGGTTTGCCATCCTCTACCTCCATGCTCAGCAGATTATCTCTCAGCACATGGTCTAGATTAAGCCCCATTCTCTTTTTTTAAACCATTAAACCACGATGAGCTCTCCAGTCCCCCGGTGGGCTCATCTTGGAAAATCTTGCAACAACTCCAATTTCTGCCAAATCATTCTGATCTTTGCTTTCAACTTCTCTTTCACCCTGGGGGCTTGGCTTTCCCGTTGGTAGCAGGATAAAGGCTTGTACAAAGGCCTCAGGAGAGGTGTGCGTGGGCTCACTGAGGCTTATTGGAAGCAAAGGCAGAGCCTGCCTGTGGGGGTGTGTGCATGTAGAACTCAGCACACCAGTTCAGCTCGGGGGCCACCCACAGCCTCCAAAATGAATTATTTGCTCATATATTTTCCTGACAGTAAGAAGCCTTCCTCATGCAAGACAACAGAGGAAAAGAAGAAAATGTCAAGGGTGATAATGGGTAGAAAACCCCCCAAAAGTGTATTTTCTTAAAGTATGATGGATTTAATTTGTGGGGAGGCAGGGTGATTAAGAGATCTGGTGGCTTGAGAGATTTGCTGTGTCTGACAGATGCTCACTTTGTACTAGATCTGGTCCAAACCCACATTTGAATGCTTTTGCAGAGCTGATCTGATGCTCTGGGAATGACCTGATCTCTTAGCTCATCTGTGCCATATGGAGAAACCAGCATTCTTGGGCATGTGATACCATTCTTACTCTGTCATTGATTCCATTTTTAAGATCAAGACAGCCCTTGTCCCTCTGCAGCTGTGCAGGTACCTTCCCACCAGGAATGCCCAGTGGGGCTGTGTCCATCTCACCGAGGCACCAGAAGAGTTTGGGGAGCTAAGACATGCAAAAGCTTTAACAGCACATGTGCAGCCATCCCTGCCTTGACCAGACACAGTGCTGTGATGGGAGCTCTGTGCAAGGGATACCTCCTTGTGCCTTTTCTCACGATATCCATCATTCCTGCATTCTCACTACATGGTTTATTTTGGTGCCACAAAAATATCCCAAAATTCATTAGCAGATGTGCCATATTCTACAAACGGATTATTTAAGAGCGCCTTTATTTTCTATCAGTCTGCGGGTACAGCTTTTTGAGTCCATGTTAAACAAACAGCTGCTGAGTGAGACAGAAGGAAGTCAGAAATTAATAAAACCTTCCCCAGAGTAAATGGTGAAATGCTCCATAGAGGGTATGCGAGCTAATAAATACACCTGTTGATTGAAGGGGTAAGCAAAAAGAAGGAAGAGCAAGGCTGCATGAGGCCATCCCAGGCTGCTGCTAGCAGATGTTTGAGCAGCACACACAAGCACAGGGGTGTTTGTGCAGCAGAGAAGGGGCAGAGGGATGTCAAAAAGAAAGGATGCTTATGCCACTTGAACATGAGCTGCACTAGCCCAGATTTCATTGCAAAGCCCAGTCCATTAAAGTCACTCAGACAGACTGGGAGACTTCGCAGCCCAAGCCCTGCAGTGGCTGGTCAGGAATTAAATCAGTAAATAAAATCATAGCATTTATTTGATTAAAGTCTTGACAAACAAGAGATAAACCAAGCTTCATAGCCTGGCTCTTTTCATGCAAGGATTAGCTGACTTCCTTCAAGTACCTGCTGTCACCTCACTGGGTCTCTGTAGCCAGAGGACATCAGACAAGCATCCTTGTCAGCCATAAGTTCATGGGGTCCAAGGCACAGCATCCCTCACAAGACACAAAGCCATCACTGCAGTCTGTCCCAGCAAAAGAGAGAATGCCAATAGCATGTTGTGCAAAGAGGAAAAACCCACTCCTGAATACTTCAGGTCCTTGAAGTTTATCAGGACACTGTCAGAGCTTGTAACATGTTCATATGGTACTGCTTCTCCAGAGAAACTTGCCATCACATTCATGTCTTATCCAGTCTTTTATCCTCATATTAATTCACCCCTTCCCAAAACCTCTGCCATGGCCATGTCCTTAAGACTAAGTCACTTGCACAGCAGAAGCCACATGCTGGGAAGAGGGAGTGTCTGGACCCAGCTGTTGATACAGAATAATGTAATGAAGATTAAACTGTATGCCCTATTCCTGCTCATTTCCCTGTAAAAGAATATTCCTAAAGTGCTTTGAGATCCCTGGATGAAAGGATCTGTTAATAATAATACTTTATTACTGCAAAACTACTGGTAAAGGTCTGTCAGCTTGTGATTATATACACTGGGTTTTAGTGCAGTTACAGAACACCTCAGGCTGATACTTGGCAAACTTCTGAAACATTTTATTTTTAATTCATGTTCTGAAATCTTGCATTGTCTGATTTTGAGCCTGCAAAGTAAAGAAGCAGAAGAAAAACAGTAATACCTGAATTGTAAAATCAACACCCTGGTGATTTACAATGAAATAACTATTTGGATTAGACAGACTGTTGTTCTAGCAACACTCCATATCAGCACCGAATCGGACAAAAAATAAATGAAAAGAGAGAAGGGAGATATTCTTGTATAGGAAGAAATGGCCGATCAGGATAGCTTAGCATTGCTGCATACCTAGACCTTCCCCCCCAAAGAGTAAGAATGAATCATGGAGCACCACGAATGAATCACCAGAGCACAAATAAACCTTCATGAGCCAAACTCGTGTCTGCAATATCCTCACCCAGTTGGTCTTTGCCAACCAGTTCGAATGTGAAAATGTGGTAGCTGTTTAGTGAGGTGAGGAATGAGTACTTCTTAACTGTAAAAAGTTAACTTCTAAAAATATTTCTAAAGAAATAAATAGGTTGCTTGCTTTCTGGCAAAACTTCATGCTCATGATGTTTCCTGCAAGCATTAATGGCACCACTCTGTGGTGCTACCGATGGATTGGGGCATCAGTAAAACCCCTTGTTCACATATTCTTTCCTAAGTGAGTGGGCCTGGCAGATTCTGAAAAGATAGCACGAGGCCAAGGGCTCTCATACGGCTGAGGCCCAAGCAGTGACCATTGCTATTTACTCTCTTCAGGGAAGCATATCACCATCCAGCAGCTCTGTCCTGGACTGGAGCAGCATTACACAGTGGATGGAAAACACTCCTCCAGGGCTCTGTGGCAAAGAGGAGCAATTCAGCAGAATTAGACTGGAACTAAACAGGAACTGGAGAATTATTTCTGTTTTTGTTTTACCAGCGCTGGAGTGGATTCTGCCCATAATTGTGTCCTGTTTACTGACATGATCAGGACAAAATGAACAGGACCCCTTCTCAAACCTGAACAGCTCATGCAAAAGCTAGGAAGGATCTCACAAATGAGTACTTTAGACTGCAATGTCAAAGCCGAACTTCTCAGTCAGCCAGAAGCAGCAGGAAGTGCATTGGCTGAACAGTGAGGTACAGCCAAAGATAGTGCTCTCAGGAATATGCTGCATTTACTTTTTTCTATATGAAGGAAAAGCAGGATGTGGACAGGGAAGAATCACAAGAAATACATGGTACCACTGAAGCCTCAGCACAGAATTTTAATATAGCACAAACTACTCTGGACTGGTATTTAAAAACAAGTCAATTATAGTAGGATTTGACTGACACCACCTTGCAGGTTGTTTGTCTGTAGACCCCATCATTGAAAGCAGATTACTTAAACTACTGTAGGGTTCAAGATCCTGCAAAACTATTGACTCCAGTCAGGATGAGCTGAGGTCAAAATCATACTAAAGTGGAAAACGCATGAAGTAAAATTACCACTTCAGCAACCTCAATTCAAGATTTATCAAAAAAGACAAGGAAAAGTCTAGCTTAATTGTAGTGTATTGTACTACACAACATTTGTTTGTGACAAGCTTTCACTACATTCCTGCAAGACTGGATGTTCTTGCACTTTATTATTGGATGAGTATAATATATGCCTGTAAAGGCATAACTATTTCTTTTTAGAAATGATTCTTTAAGTTGTTAGCATGCTTGGAATAAGACAACAGAGAATGAAGCAAACAGCTGAAAGAGTTGAATAAAACAAAGAAAAAATGAGAGACAAAACTGAAAATTCAGTCTTTGAGAGATGCATCCAAGGTGACGTGGTCAACATCAAAGCATAGTTTGCAACATACACTGAAGCCAGGAGTTTAAAACCACTCTGCCCATAGACTGCAGCTTGCAGCAGAGATGCTGCCAGAATAAAAACCTTTGGCACAACACATAAAGCACCTCAGTTCTGTAAAGAATGGAAATAACACTGAGACTGGTTTTAGCTATAAAATTATAATGAAATTTAAAGAAATACTCCTATCCTACAAGACAGCGTGCAGCTGTGATGCTGCACTGATTCTCGGAGTGCAAAGCTTTCTGCCAGAACACGGATCACAAATTCTGGCATTTCACCTGAAAAAAAAGTGCCATTAAAGGCATTGGACTTACACCAAAGCTGATAAAATGGCAATAAAAATTCCTTCACATAAACAATGACCACGCATGGTGTTTGAGTAAAAATGTCACCTTCAGACATCAAACAGCTTTTTCTCTTTTTCCTGAATCCTCTCAAGGAATTTAAAAAAAAAAAAAAAAAAAAAAAGGAAAAGAAATCAGCTAAGAAAAAGAGGGTGACACACAATTCACTCTGTCTTATACATACATTCAGGCTACATGGCTACATTCTTCAGCAAAAAAGTAAAAAAGTAAGGCAAAATTTCATCTATCTAAACCAAGGAAATAACTGGAAAAGCATCAGTCAGAAATTGAAAATAATGTTTTATACATATGTAAAATTGAAGTTGGACATGTTTTGCTTTGAAAAATCTGATGAGAGTTTGGAACTTCTTAAGGCTCATGAAGTCTCCCAAGAAAAGAAGAGTGATCTGGACTTAAAAATGCTCCAGAAAAGATTAAGCTAATTCTTGGTTCATTTCGTTGATGAGCCACATTTCAGTTAGAAAGAAAACATATTAAAAAGCTGGGAATGTCATAAAAATGTTATGCTACAGCTGTATTAACTGGCAAAAGTTGTACTTGCAGTTCCAGTAATCTATGTGAGCGTTGAAAGAACATTTTCAGGACTCCAATTCATCCCCTCCACAGAGGTCCGATATTACAGAGCAAATATCAGAAGACATTGCTTCAGTTTTCTTGGATGAATTATTCAGGAGAAGCATGTTTTTCTGACACCATGACACGAGAGTATATGCCGCAAAATTACAATGCTAGAATGAGTAATCAAAAAAAAGATTCAACTTTAAACTTCAGCTTTTTGTTTATACCTCTGCTAAGATTAAAACCAACCTAATGGCCTAATCAAATCCTAACTCATTATTTAATTTTTCACAACATGAAAGAAAACAAAACATAAGGCAAGGCAGAGTGAAACAAAGCCCTGAATAGTTCTGGGAGGTGAGCTCTATGGGGCTCCCCAGTCCTGCAGCCTTGCACCATGTGTTCCCACAGAACCATAGAACTGTTGAATGATAGAATCGTTTGAGTTGGAAGGGATCTTTAAAAGATCATCTAATCCAACCTCCTTGCAATGAACAAGGACACCTACAGCTAGATCAAGCTGTTCAGAGCCCGATCCAGCCTGACCTTGAATGCCTCCAAGGATGGGGCATCCACCACCCTTTGGGCAACTTGTGTCAGTGCTTCACTACCCTACTCCCCTTTCTCTACAGGCTGCCGGAAGCTGCCCACTGACAACATGCCAACCTGCATGGCTGCAGGTCACAGTGCAGCTCTGCATCCATGCTCAGACAGCACAGAGTTGCTCAGAAGGCTTTTGCTCACACCTTCCATCTTGGCAAATGACCTCCATGATTCATTTCCGTAATTATTTTAGTAATCATCAAAATTATGTGGTACTAGAAAGCATTCAGAAAAGGTACATGATAAACTGATAAGGGTTTTTTTAAACTGGAAACCACTTCTCAGTAATTAATTTCTGGTTCGTTTCACTATTGTTCCTGCACACATAGACTGAAACTTGACATAGTGTTGATACCAAAGCACACACGCTTTTAGCACACAGACCCCACTAAGCTCATTTCCTATCCAAATGCAATATTCTGTTTAATTCCTCCCCTACAGAGGTTACAGGCTACAGCTATTTTCCCTCCTTTAATGAGGGAGAATACTGCTGTGCTGGGAATAATTCCACAGCCAAATTAAATTCCTGAGGTACGCCCAACATAGCCAAAATCCCAGCTCTGCAGCACTTCCTTACCTCTCCTTATGGTCTGACCTCACCACCAAAGCAGCCTTGAGCCTTCCAGCTGGGTAGAAAGCATGGGGCCAGTCTTGCCCTCAGATACACTAAGAAAGTCCAGCTTCTGAGGGAGGTTGTTCAGGCTCTCCTGAAAGCATTCACAGACTCACAGAAACATGAAGGTTGAAAAGACCATTAAGATCATCTAGTCCAACCACTGACCCATCCCCACCATGCCCACTAAAACATGTCCCTCAGTACCATATCTACAAGTTTCTTGGAAACCTCCAAGGATGGTGACTCCATCACCTTCCCGGGCAGCCTGTACCAGTGCCTCACCTCTCATTCTAAGAAGTTTTTCCTAATATCCAACCTGAAGTTCCCTGATGCCACATAAAACCTCTAGTCCTATCACTGATAGGATAGGAGAAGAGGCTGACCCGCATCTCACACACAACCTCCTTTTAGGATCATTATCAGACCATACTGTAGTCTACTAGAGTAGATGGGAAGTCGTGTCTGTTTGGGGAGTCTTTTAGCTTAGTATGTCTTGTTTTCCCTTCACGCACCTTTTCTATTTTATTTTAAAATTTTTGTGCTTTTCCAAGTCCTCAAAAAGGCTTTCAAACAAACACAGATTCCAAGGAAGAAGAGAAAGATGACAGAAAACTGCACATATCTTCCTTTGATTTGAACAAGTTTGACTATCCCTTAATGCTCACAATAAAACACTAAAAATTGATGTCAGAAGAAAGCAAGGCTTTCTTAGCAGAAAGAAAGAATGAGAGTATAATTTGGAGAAGTGAGGAGTCCTATAAATAAGTTAAATGATGCACACTTTGTTTGAGGAAGCTTTCATCACGGTAAACAAATGAAAGATTTGCAGAAGTTCTGTTAGGCCTATGTAACAGTGTGCCACTGTGGTCTCTCAAAATGGCCTTTCACATTTAAAAAAATATATTTGTATATATAATGGAAAATCTACTTTGATAAACATAAGGTACTCTGTTGACTGTGGTTGAAAATGGACTGTCGAAGTAATCTTGCATATGGACACAAAATGAGTCCTTGTTTTATTTATTTATTTTTAATTTAACTTCTTTAGCAAGGTCGTGGGTTTTCAGACATCTCATGGAGAAAATGGAAATTTGTACCTCATTAAACTAGTAAGTGAAATCCAGTATAGCTTTCTGGCATGCTCACGATCCAGCTTGGTCAAAGTTTTCACTGATGCATCTGATGCAAGGAAGTAAGTGTTCTCATCTTTGGACTTAACAGTACAGGGCTGTTGGACCCACGTTAATGTGTCTGCAGCAAAGCAGTCCAGCCCACCTTCATCTCCCTCAGCCCTTGAACAGTCCAATCTAAGAGCATACCTCCTTTGAAACTTTTATATTCATGGCAGGGTAGCAACTCAGGGACTACAACCTGGTAAATAATGACACCTTAACTGACACCTCAGAGTTCTGAGACCCTCTACCAAAAGTGTGTTGTTTCTAGCATTTAGTGCTTGGCCTGGGAAGTATAATGACCTTATTTCTTCTCAATTTTCAGTGATACTGGCTGGAGAAGGAATAACAAGCACAGATCCTTTGCTTGTCATCACTTGTTCTCCAATAGCCTCATAACTATATTTATGGCTCACCATGGCACTTAGATGCTTCTCCCAAAGCACAGGAGAAGTCCTCTTGGTCTCCAGTGTGGCTTAGGGATGGGGCAGGACATCATGTAAAGCAGCCCAATGTTCATCCCTTGGTTTTATGATTATTTTGTTTCTCTGTGTTTCCATACCTCTGTCTTTGAACAACAGCCTTTGCAAAATATATTGCAGGTAAGGGAGGAAGGATTGCTATTCACTTGCTTGCAATTCAGGGAGTAGCATGGTGCTGTCTGAAGTGAGCATAATTTCCTGTGTTCTCTGAGGTTCCCCCTGTAGTAACAACAATGTCTATGTAACAGAATCCACAAGCCCACTCACTATTTTATCATTAAGCTCCAGACCTGGAAATGTTTGAAATAAAAACTGATTAGATCAAACGCTACTTCCTTAGCACATCACCATGGAAACTCTCTTCTCTTCATCTACTTATTTACAGTGATGATGGGACCTGCAGTAAACTTTGAAATAGATACATAGATAGAAATAGGTTAAAAAAAATTACAGAAAATGGATATCTTTTCTGGCAGCAAGATATCACTGTTTTCTAGGCTCAAGCTGAAAAAAGATATGGTCGCCAAATCTGGCTTATAAGCAGAACTGAAGTACTTCAGAAATGTAGGGCACAAAATCTCCAGTCACTTGCTGTGTTACCCATAGATACTTCAGGAGGTTTTTACTTTGAAATAAAAACTGAAAATCCAGTTTTCCCACACTTCAGAGGCTCTCAGAACAGTTTGACTAGGCAGCGCAATACTAGTGGTGGTAGGATACAAGCATTCCTCAGAAGGCTCTCTACTTGGAAAATACTAACAAAAGCTAAGTCATTTCAGCTGGCCACAGTCATTTATCTTATCTCCCCTTAGCTCAATGGATCACACCTAGCTGATTGTGAATGCACCTCATTCTTATGTGAAACTGAATGGACTTCTTACAGACAACCTGGTAAAAACCTCTCAAAGGTGCTCACAATCTTCTGTAAAGGAGAGAGGTGTAGTTATAGTTATGACCTCCAAGGAACCAAAGTACATCAAGGACTTGTGTGAGTTGCACATATAGGAACACATCAATGCTCATGTTTGAACCTCAAGCCCTCTAGTCAACACCAACAGAAGGGATCCATCTCTCCCTCCTGAGATGCACTCCTATGTACAGAGGGAGTCCAGTTGAAGGAGAGATGGAGTGCACCCTAAACCATCAAGCATTGGAGTCTAAATCAGATCACAGAGGGCAGCCTTTGAGATACTTTACCTCAGTGGGACAAAAAAACCTTTGCCCTTTTCCAGATGAACTACAGTTATGAAAACCTCCTTGTCTGTCCTTTTGGATGATTTCTAATGTTGTCATCACAGCTCTACTCAAGGGTGCAGGTGGCAATGAGCCACCCAAACAGACCTAGGAGGGACCTGCCTGTGCATAAAGGTAGCACTGGACCAAAGCTGAAAATGTAAGAGCAAACAGTACTATTCTGCACTGCAAAGCAAAGCAAAGAATGGCTATATTCTACTCAAAACATGTCCATGGTAGGTTCAATGCGCTGAAACATGGCTTCAGTGCACTATGCTCCTTTATATTCATAGATCTTTTCCCAAAGCCCAAATTTCTGTGTTTGTACGGATGTACACTGTTCCAGGCAAGGCTGCATTTGGGACACATGCCCACGTAGGCAGGCAAACAGGATCTTCACAATCAAAGAAATGCATTCACAATTCGTCCGTCATTATTTTACTGTTTATAAATACCCAGTTAGGAATTAGGGCAAAACCACTATGTGGTTTAAGTAGCCAGTCTTATACCACAAAAGATGAATAGTGAATAGCTGAAGTGAATGATTCCCAGAAAACTCATAGTCTGAAAACTGTTTGTCTGTGTTATTCAGCAAATGCTTATGAATAATGAACAAGCAAACAGAAGTCAGAACATGAGCAGAAGATGGATCAGACTGTTCAGAGAGTTTATTCACAATTAAATATACACGTGCATACTGGGGAGGGGGTAATTTATATACATCATGCTCTTAAGCAGCATAAATTTGTCAGACCAGTGACAGCAGCAACAGCAGTGACATCCATCAGGTGGTAACCAGCAACACTAATGGGAGTGCAAAAATGACTGTTGGCAGGTGCTGTAGTGTGACACTCCCACACAAACTACACTTGAGCTTTTCTTTTCATCTCTCCCATGTGTGGGTATAGGTTACAAGCACGATCAGTACACATACTGAATCCTTGACAGCTATGCATCAGCAAATCACCTGGGTGTGAAAACACTTCTTCACAGAGTTCTTTGGAATCACAAAATGGCTTATGTTGGAAGGGACCTTAAAGATCATCAATTCCAACCCCTTCTCCTAGTCCTAAACACCATCTAGTTCCTTGGTGGAACTGTATTCAACCTGAGCTGAGACAGAGAATGATTCTAGAAGCAATGCCACCAAATCTTTCTGGCCAAGAGACTGTGGGAGATGTTACCAGAAAGAAAAAACAGCCTCCTGGCTTACAGTTCTCCTCATGCTGTAGTGAATTATCAGCCCTTGAAAATGATCCTGAAGTGACAGTCACTTGCACAATGATTTCTTCAGGAATGCCACACATATAGTAAGGACTTCGCTTGCAAAACCTTTTGTGACAATCCAGAGTGGGAAGCTGTTATGGGTTCAACCACAAGTTGCCCAGAAATATTTCTCCTATTAAGATGTGCTTACTAGGTCACCAGGACCTGTCAGATTCTCCAGCAGAACTGGGTGAATTATGGATTTTTAATAACTCTCAAGTAGAAATACTTGGGGCTGATTTGAATTGTTTATTTTTAAATATAGCCTGATTTCCAAATGAAAATAATAGAATCATAGAGGGGCCTGGGTTGAAAGGGACTGTAAAGATCATGCAGTTCCAACTCTCTGCCATGGGCAGGGATACTTTCCATTAGAACAGGTTGCCTAGGGCCCCATCCAACCTGGCCTTGAACACCTCCAGGGATGGGGCATCCACAGTGACTCATCAACCCCAGAGTAAAAAATTTCTTCCAAAAATCTAATCAAAATCTCCTTTCTTTTAGTTTAAAACCATTCTCCCTTGTCCTATCACTATCTGCCTTTGTAAAAATATTATTTTAAAACAAAATGTCAAGATGCTTTCGAGGCTTTCTCCCCATTCTTTGTCAAAATGATTTATCAAACTTGACCCAACTTGATTCAATTGCTCTAAAACTGCCACAAATGTATATACTAACTGAAAATATTTTCTGCTCAGCTCCATCCAAAACATGTATAACACTTAAAAAAATTAGGGCAGGAAACTGTGACTGGGATGCAGAAATATTTAAACATCCAATGCAAATAAAATACAAATGTAATGGCCTCACTACTACAGAAACGTCTTGGCATGTTTCCACTTGGAGCCAGCTAGATGATTAACTGGCCACGTGTGCTAATTATTTGAGGTTGACATTAGCACTGTACAAACTGGGTGCAGTTCTGAGCAAAAAAAAAAAAAAAAAAAAGCATTCAACCAGAGCCTGGAGACTAGATCTTCTGTGCCTGGGAAAAGTTGAAATAAGGTACAAAGAATGAGCCTCTGGGATTTCCAAGCGGAGGTTTGGGCAGGCCTGAAGAAGCCAACATCCTGGCCAGGGAAAGCCCTTGTTTGTACTGGCTGCTACAGCACTCACAAGGTTTTCCCAGAGCATGTGTCGCTTGTACAGGGAATGCCATCATCCCTGTCCCTTAAGTAATGTCTCTAGCAACTTTCTCCCCTGGGACTGAGATGGGGAAGCACAGGTCTGAATGTTACCTATAGATGTTAATAGACACATCTACAAAGTGCTGGATCCAGCAAATGCCCCTTCCTGACGGTGTCTGCTCTTGTTC
The DNA here is from genome assembly GCF_019232065.1 of Centrocercus urophasianus. Lineage (NCBI taxonomy): Eukaryota > Metazoa > Chordata > Aves > Galliformes > Phasianidae > Centrocercus > Centrocercus urophasianus. The sequence goes on from NW_024884711.1 coordinate 33,115,087, forward strand.
CACCAAGGTTTATTATTTAGGTTATTTACAGTGAATGTGTTCTCTCAGCTGGTGAGAACTGGAAATAATTCTCCAGGAGTCAACATACTGTGTAATAATATGCTGCCATAAGAGAAATGTGAGAGTTCAACAGAGAAAAGAATCTGCACAGATACAAAGAACAGCTTCTCCCAAACCTCCTTGAAATCCACAGACCAGACTGCATCGAGTCTGAGTGAAAAAGGTAAAGGACTACTAAGGTGAGTAAAGTGTCAGCAGTGTATGCTTAGGGTTAGGGCTCCACTGATTGGATTCCTGTGCTGTGAGGAGTGCCAGTCAACAAGTAAGGACCCAGTGTTCTCCTGTGTGTTTCCTCCCACATTCGTCTTCAGTCTGCATATAAATTTGCCTCCTTCCCTTGGATGAAAAAAAAAACAGGTTTGGTTTTCAGGAGCAGGCAGAGCTTTCGCTGAAAGGTCCCAGTCAGCCTGTCCTCCATGTTCTGACAACAAAAGCTATGATAAAACCTAGCTTAAAGGTTGTTTGATTCGAGCACAATCTATAAATCCAGATGCAGAAGTGCTAAGGGGCTGCAGGCAGCCTTGTTGTTGCTGCCTCTTTTTATATATTGCCGTGTCTTAGCCTTATCTGTTCTCTGTTTACTATTTGTGTGTTTTAAACCCAGAAGAAAACAACCGCCAAGAAAATTCTGGCACATTATGAGAATGTGACAGCCATGCTATAAATAATAGAAAATGAATGTTTTCTTTTTTCTTATCTGCTTACAGATGGCTCGTCCACTGTATTTCAGGCAACAAAATTAGATCAGTAGCAGCTTTGCTAAACATATTTTTTTCTTACCAGAAGTTCAGTTTCTTTCAGAGCCTGTCCAGTCAAGTTCTCATGAAAGGCTGATGATAAACTCAGATCTTCTCGTGCTCTTCAGCAGCCTGTGCCCCCGGGGACAGGCCAGACTGCTTGTTCATGGATCAGTGCATCATGTCACCAGACAGCACTGGAAGGAATGAATGGAAAGAAGAGGTCAAGTGCAAGCTTTTATAACCGTTTGTTTAAACCTGCAATAATGGGAAAACATTCTCTTAATGCGGAGTGCATTCAGGAAAGCTGCCTTTGCGGCCGATGTACCCACTAGATGGTGCTAGAAAGTAATGTAACTGCCCTGAGTGCTGCCTCGGAAACAGCCCCTTTCTCACGATGCACCACTGCTGAAATGGCAATGTTCCACTGATACATAGGTCTGCAATATGCAAAGTGTGTACTTTAAAATCAGCTGGAAGCCAGATTCTCTGATTTAAGCTAAATTGAGTCTGGTTGATGCATAGATGTGCCCTAAAAGAGAGGGGCTAGCTCAGATGCAGGTTGGTGACTGCGGTTTTTTGCAAATTGAGCATCCTCATGACTGGCAGAAACTGATCTGGCCAGTGCAACGTGGGGTGTGGATGCAAGCTCAGAATTCTCACCTGCTGCAAGGCTGCTCCAAGAATTCCAGCCCCTGCCCGTTGGCCTGGCTGAGGTGAGCAGCAGCATGCTCACTTCCACGGCTTCAGCAGGTCGGCAGCCAGCAAACAGAAAACCCTTTCAGTCAAGCCAGCCAAGTTTTCAAACAGCTCCTGAAGGAGAGAGAGCTGCCAGGACTGGGGATGAAACTGAAGTGTGCACTCAGAGGTGAGAGCATCTCCATGAGATGTGCTGCTGTACACATGGGCTTTGCAGTGTTCCCCTCTGTTTTGTGGTCCAAGAAAGTCAGTCAGAAGACTGATTCATGAAGGATGTGGGTGACACTCAGTGTTTCTGAGATGAGTGGTAGCCAGCAGAAAATTCCATTGGTGAACAGTGGCCAGTGATGTATGGAAGCACCAGACCATGGGTGAAGAGGAGAGGACACCTTCCTCCTTGGAAGGTCCCACAATACAGCATATCATCAGTCTCTCATACTGCATCATACTGCATCATACTGCATCAGAGTCTCTCATATATTAAGAAAACCAGTTCATTTGAAAAGCTGGATCTTTGTGGAAGCATGCACTTAACATACAACATCAGCTACGTTCAGTTACCATAGGGCACTGCTTCTCATGGATGCACATGCAGGTACCTCGGGAACTCCTGCTTCTAAATGTTTCTTACTAATACCAGCTTTCATTTTTTCCTTCACAATTTTCAATTAATTGCAGAAATTAATCACTCTTACTAATGGACAAGACAAGCTGAATTCAGTTCCAGACTATAATTTTGAATTACTTTTTCCGATGACAGAGATGTTCTGTGATTTTATGAGTGACAGAGAGATCAATGTCTGCCCCATTCACCAGCGTTTCTCATATTGTTGAAAGCACATTCAAAGCCAGAATAAAACACTCCCAAACATTCAAAGGAAAACAACAGACAAGAAAGTTGGGCCACAGGTTAAAAGTGATTCCTGCAGCGGTCACACAAAGGCCAGCTGAGGTCAGGTCCTCTGCCATAAGCAGATATTTCCATCCTGGAGCAATGTGCTCCTGGCACATCTCTGTTCCAAACACATGTCCAATATTTGGTATTACAAATCATTTATTAAAGCTCAGCCAATCATAATAGCAAATCTGTTCGTATGTGAAGATCTCTGTATTTTGCCAAAAGCAGCTCATGCATAAAAAATATTACATAAACTTTCTGAATGTATATCAAAATAAATATTACAAATTACAGGAAATATGCTAAAATTACTCCCATTAAAGTTTCAGGATTTGTTTAGGATTACTCTGATGGTTATAAAAGTGTCTCCTCTCATATCCTTCAGTCGAAGGAACAGCTTTGCCTTGGTCATTTTCTCCCCTTAAAAACATGCCAGATAATTCTCACATCCTGCAGAACTGTTACAGGCACAGCACAGTCTAGACACCTGCATTTGTCCATACCAAAGTACACTGCTGAACTGGATGCCCGCAGGTCAGAAACATCTTCTGCGCCAATTTTCCAGTACTGACTGATGCTACCTCTCCATACTGCACAGCGCTGAGCCTTCCAGCCGCCATCTGCAGCAGTTCCCGCGTGCCTGTGGGTCATGCCAATGCTTCCAAGGCAGGTGTCGACACCCTTCACAGAGCATGATGACAGCAGGACTTGAACTTCCAGTGTATGTTGCAAAGAGACATGAAGTCACTTGTTTGCCTCACTTGATGGCCATCAACCTCCCCTTGCTCCAGCTCTGGCTATACTCACTTCACAGTGCAACAGTGACTGCAATATCATGACATCAAAGCACATTTTGGGACAGAAATCAAGCTGTGAGCCGTGCATGCAGCAGTGATTGCCAAACAACCAGCAGATCCTAGAAAACTTAGATCCATGCCTCTAAACTATCCCCTTGCATCTCCTCCACCCCACCTTATGAAGAAGTATTTTATAATGCTCAGCAAGTGTCAAGTCTGCCCTGACTGGAATTTGTTCAGTTCTGGTCAGTCAGTCTCAAGAAATGATGCAGAGATAATGAGAGCTGCAAGACAGGAATAGTAAAATGGCTACAAAGGTAAAAAAGATAAAGGCTGTTCAGCCTGAAGAAGTATCCGGGGAGATGTGAGAGTGGCCTTTCAGTATCTAAAGAGGAACTGTAAGAGAGAAGGGGGCGGATCCTCTTCAGCAGGATCTGTTTTGATGGACAAGGAAGAATGGCTTCCAACTAAGAGAGGTGAAATTTAGATTGCATATAAGGAGCAAGATTTTTATAAGGGTGGTGAGGCACTGGCACAGGTTGCCCAGTGGTGTAGTGGATGTCCTGTCCCTGGAGGCACTCAAGGTCAGGTTGGATGGGGCTCTGAGCACCTGATCTAGTGTAGGTGTCCCTGTCCATTGCGGGAGGGTTGGACCTGATAGCCTTTAAGGGTCCTTTCCAAATCAAACAATTCTCTGATTCTATGTTTTTCACAGAATTTTTGAGTCATGAGAAACACTAGAATTGTGTAACTCAATAGAACTGAAAAGTTACACTTTTAAAGACAATTTTAAAATGAACAGAAGAAAGGAATTTCGATAGCACGTTATCTCTGGCACTTACTGCCTCATGCACTGCATTTGAGCCAAGTCTATATCAGATGTCTGAAAGGACTTAGGTATGGATAATCTAAACTGATATGAAGGCATATCTTTAGAGTGAAAAGAAACATTTTTATTATTTTTTTTTTTTTAATGAGAAATGCTCATGATTCAGTCAAATGTTTCCACTCTTGTGCATGACGAGACTTTCTGCAGGGCACCAGGTACTTGGCTGGAAATGCATACAAGCTGCCCCCATGGCTGCATTCTTGGAGACAAAGCAGGTAAGACAAGGAGAGCAGACAGCTGCTTCTGATGGGTGCAGAACACGCGCATTTTGAAGAGGCCATCGCCATCAGCTCCTGCGGCACTGAGCTTCCAAGAGCCCCAGCTTGCCACTGCCGGCAGTGCTGTACAGCCTCCTCCCCCCCCCCCCCCGGGGCGGCCGGAGCGCGGCATGCAGCTGCCGGAGAGCGCGGGCAGAGCGCGGCGCCCAGCATTGCCCGAGGCCGGGGACGCGTTGCCCCCTGCCGGCTGCGGGCCGCCGCACATCGCCCGGAGCGCGGGCACTGAGAGGCCGCAGGGCTGCGGGAAGGGCAGGCCGCGCTGGGGGAATTGGGTGGACGGCCGCACAACGCGGGGCGAGGGGCGGGATCGAAGTCCAGATGAGAGCAGAGACCACAAAGTGGTCGAGGTCATTCTGGTCATTCCCCAGTACAGCACGGCGACCTCCCAGCAGCGGCCATACAAAATTTGCATAAATATCTGCTGATTTCAACAGTTAGGATGTCAAAAAGAAGAGAAAAGAAAAAAAAAATCTATTGCAGAATTTGGGGTAATTTGAAAGCTTCGTTGCAACAGCTTGGATGTGCTGGTATTTAAAGAGGAAGGAAAATTATACGAAGCGTTTTAGGGTGTGTTGTCTTTAAATGGAAGAGCTTCTGAGGACTTCCACTCTACAGTCATACAAGTTGCTGGTGTATATTGTATCGGCAAACACTACCTTTGATTTTAGCTTGAAAATAAATGAACCTGAGAGAGAGAGTTGCAAGATTTTTTTTGCTTGATGTTTAATGAAAGCGTTAGCAGTGTTTAGTTTTGTAAATGCTCGTCTGTGAAAGTGACATACAGGCATACTTGCAAAACCAATTCCCCACCCCAGCCTGCCCGGATGGTGAGCTCACCTACACACAAAATGCCAAGATGCTATTCCCACAGCGTCCAGCATGAGACACTTCCATCCTCCCAGTGCCAACTCATCCCCACCTCAATCCCAAACAGCAGTTTAAATGGAAACATATGATTTTCACTTGGTCCTAAATAGAAGCAATCCATTTTTGCCCAAATTATGGAAAAGAACTGACCACTCTCCCCTAAAATCCAGGAAATGTCACTCTGAAAGAAGCAAGGTAAAGTCTGTGAAAACTTACACCAATTTAAGAGTTGCTCCTAAAATCAGCTGCTAATGACAGAGGTGTAGTGGCCCTTAAACCAACAGTTACAAAATGTATTAATAGTAAAAAGATTTGGAAAACTTCAAGTGACTGAGAACTCCTTTCACTGGAAACTTCCACAAGCTAAAGCTTTTGCTGAGCTGCCAGTGGTAAATAAGCGGTTTGTGTATGCCTTTTATTGAGATGCAAGTTCCAGGCTTGCAGAAGACAGGACTGGTGGTTTATACTTCAAGGAAATGACATTGTATACTGAAGATTATTTTTATAGGTCTTGTTGTTGTTATTGAAACATGAAAGCGCTTATCTTTATGTAGTTTCCTCTATCGTTATCAACTAGTAGTAAACTCTATTTGATTTTCCAGATCCTTTTCAGTCGAATGTTATTTAATAAGCACTGCAGTGTATACAGAGCAGAGCAGCCAAAGGGCAGCTTTAATTTGCAGGCTGAAGGAAGTGGCATTATAACCAGGCAGGGAGGAACTTCCTGGCCTTTTTTTTATAAACTAATAAACTTTTTTGAGTGAAGGCGACTCCTTACTGCGTGATTTCTCTTCACCTGGTACAGGAGCTTCTTGCCAACAAAAGCAAAGATGTTTGCAGAAATCAGTTCAGCTCAGCCTTCACAGTCCTGCCTGTAGATGAAGAAGAGAGATACCAAAATGGATGCATACATGGGTAAGCCCTTGCACAGTTGTCGAGGAAGTGAGATGAGCTTCTGGGAAATCCATACTTCCTGTTTAATGTATCAACCAGTTAACAGTGTTGTGTGGCTTTACTAGCAAAGCGATGTTTATATGGCTGGATAGTGATAATCTCCAGGGTGGGATGAGTTTTGCTTCCTTTCAGGTATATTATCTTTTCTTCTGAGCCACAAGCACAGGTATTGACTTCATTTATCCTTACCGGCTTGTGCTTATTACATAACACCAATTCGTTTTGCAAGTTGTGATTACAGGAGTTTGTAGGACTTCATATTAGCTCAAAACCCACTGTATGCTACTTCTCAAAATGTACTTTGACATTGAGAACAAGTTGTCTGTTAAATATCTCCCCATACCAAATGTTGGACATGCCTTCCAACACTCAAAGGGATGCAAGATTTTCTTCCTGCATTCAGTTGGTGAGGAAGCTTTGGGATGTAGCAGCGTTTTGGCAGAGGTCTGCTGAAATATTCTGTCACTGGGACAGTGTAGTGGCCCATGCTGGAGTGAGTGTCCATACTGGAGAGGTGGCCCATCTTGGAGTGGTGGCTCAAACTGTAGCAGTGGACCACAATGGCAATGCAATGGCAGCCCAGGAGGCTGGTGGCCCATGCTGGAATGATGGTCTCGACACAGGCATGGTGGTCTGTGTTGGAATGGTGGCCTATATGGGAGTGGTGGCCTATGCAGTGGTGGCTGGTACTGGAAGGGTGACCCATGTGTGAGTAGTGGCCCATGCTGTAGCAGTGGCCCAAGAGTGGCCCATCACTGCCTGTGACGGTGCACATGGTCATGGGCCACCAGTGAGAGAGGACGAGTTGGCTTCCTATGCTATTTTTAGTCCTTTTCCTCTTCTCCTGGGGCCCACGCTCTAAAAACCTGTGGTATCATGGCATAAGCATTATTTCCACTAAAGCACTGTGGTGAGCCTGCACAGCTCAGGCTTCTGAACACAGGAGAATGGTTGGATTATTTCTTATGCCAGGAGAGGAAGAGCCAGGGACAGCCCTGTTGTCTTCTTGCAACAAAAAAAAAACCAAATCAGTACTTGAGATGGACTCAGAAAACTGTTTGTTTGTTTTCTGATCGAAAATTTCACAGAAAAAGTGATTTTGCTGGAGGTGTTGTTTCATACATTATTATTAGGATTATTTGCTTAATGCTGGAAGAGGAGTTGTTGATAACTGCTGATCTGTAAACTGTTTTCTTGTGTATTTTACAATGAATAGACCATGTTCAAACTTTTGGTCTTGGCAAAACGGAAGTGATCAGTAGTTTTTGTTTGCAAAGTTCTCAAAAAGAGATTTCACTGGTAAGTAGCTTGTGGATTTTGAGTATGAGGCTAACTTACGACAGCTATTCTTAGGTACTGGTTTGAAATCCACTGGAAACCCCCTGCACGTAGTGGGCAGTTTCTGACAATTAATTAATTTTCAAAAATACTACTTAGAAGTGATGAAACTTCTAAGTGATACAAACTAAGGGCAGTCCAAAAGCCTTTGTTTTATAATTCTGACCAAGATTAAAATACAAATATATGTCCCAGTTCAGCTCAAATAGCAATTAATAAACTCTTTTTCAATTCCATACGCCTTTGTGTATCTCCTTGTTTTTAAAGGTCATTTCCTTCATTTTATTTATTTTTATCCTAGCTTTTTTGTTTCTATTCACTGCCTTCCTTCACAAGTGACCCCACTGGAAAGTCGAAGAAAGTCTCAACAAAGAGTTTGTAAATTTTTGCCATTGAAGAATGGCAAAAGAAAAAGGAAAAAAGAAAGAAAAGGAAAAAGGAAAAACAAAAAAAGAAAAGTGAAAAAGAAAAAAGGAAAAGAAAAAGGCTGCTCAGAGCATATGGGCACAGATAGAATCTGGAGAGCTGGGGAACAGCACAAGCTAGTCAGAGTGAAGCAGGCAGGAAGGCCTCTGAGCAGTCACCTCAGTGCAGTGTGTGCAGGAATTAGGGCCCCCAGCACCGGAAAAGTGCTGCAGCCCATTTGATCTCAGCTGCCTCAGTTGCTTCCTCCTGCACTGCACAGAAAGGGAACCGGGGACTGACTTGTGCCCAGTGAAGCTTTGAGCACTGCTAGTGAAGGGCAAAAGTTGTTTGGGTGAAAGTGAGACCAAGAAACAAAGGGAGAAGTAGAAATGCTGCACATCAGCAGATGCACAGAGAGAAGAAAGTGCTGATGGCACTCGCACAGCAGCTGGTGAATCGGCAGATGCCCATCACTCCTAGAGACTTCCTGGCTCCACCCAGCTGCCAGCAAGAGCAGGAGTTTATTATTGCACTTGAGTACCCAACGGTGAAGTAGAGGGAGGAAGAAACTCAAAAGGAGGGAGTGAAATTAGAAGAAATTCCAGGAAAATGAATTTGGACTTCAAAATCAAAGGGAAAGAAAACTAAAAGCTATGTTTATCAGGGTGTCTTTCCACAACACTCAGAGACTGCACGTTTGGGATCAGAGACTCTACAGAAGTGCAGCCAAAAGCATCCCATCTCCCCATCCCTGCCTGCTCATTCCCCAGATTATTTGATGTTATTGTGACATCTTTTTAAAGTCAGATAAATTTCCAGGCAGGAGTGAAAGGGAGATGTGCCCTGCGTGGGGATGGGGAAGAGTACCTGGAGCAGAGCAGAGGATTCTGTGTTCCAGCTTTGCAGCAGGGCTCATCTGACACCACCTATACCAGCCCCTCCAAGAATTGTGGCAAGCTGTGGATGTTATTTAACAGCTGTTCCTTAACCTTTTCACACAAGTATTTAGTTTTTCTTCCTGTGCATCTAGGTCCTCCTGCTCCACTGCACAAATATCTCAAGGCGTCTCTTGAAAGTTTTGTATTTAAGAAAATTCATAAATGCAATGAATGCATTTGCATCCCTGGTGGAATAATTGACAAATGCATGGCATTTTCTGCTGAACATTTTAATGAGTTTATTTTTGTGTACAGAACATGTAGCTGCTCTGTATTTTATGTTTCATCTCTGCTTCAATTAACTTTTGCATTTGATGGCTTTTAAAGGCCTGACCTACATTCATGGCAGTAAAGCCAGAATGCCAATTAAATGCTCCCAATGACCACATATTTATATTGCTGGTTTAACCTGTGAAATGCCAGTGAGATCACACTGTACTTAGGGCTTTGAAGCAAGCCTTGCTCAGATCTTGCTCTGTGATGGAGAAGCACTGCCTGGTTGCTCTCTGGTTGCTGTGTCCAGAGGGGCTGCCCAGAGAGCAGAGTGTGACTGAGCGGCACTGTATCCACTGGAAGCACACAACCTTTGGGCCCTCCTCGCTGTCCCTGGAGGCTGAGCCACATTTTGGAAAGATGACATCCTCAGAGGACAGCAGGACCTTGGTGCACCGTGCACCAAGCCATCTCATCAAGGGCACAGCAGTGGCAGTGGCTCTGCTCTCGGTCAGTCAGTCATTTTTCCTTATCGGTTTCTGAGAAGGAAACTGGCCAGTGGGAGCCGCTAAGCTCCCGAAATGTTCCTTTACGTGCGATATCACTAGATGGCGATCGAAGTTTTCAAACAAAGCCAAGTCTGAGGATTTGTGCAGGCTTATAGGTTCAGGCTTGCTCTGTCCGAAACTGACCTGGAATTCAACCTCATCTGCAGAAATATCAGCCAGGAGAGAAGAAAAGACCTCACATATTGTGTTAATATTGCCTTGTACACTGCCAGAATAACTGCCTAACTTCCCCTGCCTATATATAACCGTATGGGGTAGAAACCACAGGTTGGGCTGTTGCTGGTCATCACTTGCTTTCTTTCCATCAGAGGAGATAAACCACAGTATACTTGTATTCATTTTAAGACACAGAAGCGACGTGCTGGGCTGGGGATGTAAAGGCAGCTGGAGGACCTCTGCCTGCCAATGTGGCCATGCCAAGAATCACATCCCATCATACCTGCTGCAGCTACCTGAGCTTGCCAGCTGGCCAGAACAACACCATGGTGCCCAGAGCAGTGTTTGCCATGTCACATGGGAACAGAAGTGTCCAGGCTCATTTCCAGGATGCATCCCAGCCCTGGCACATCTCTGCCCTTGGGGAACAATCCTGCTCGCATGATTAACATTAATTTAGCTTGATGCAAGCATGTATGTATATAAGGGAGAATAGAGCAAATGAAGAGAGGCCATGAAGAAAAGTAAATTTAACATTATATGCAGTCAGTATCTTCTGCAAGGAAGTCACTCACCATTCTGGAGTTAAGCTACTCCCTGGGGATGCTATGGCAGGCATATCTCCTCATTATGTGCTGTAAATGTGATTAACTTGTTTTTCTGTATAAATGATCCGTGATTCATTGTTGTCAGGCAATCTGCACAGTTTCAGTTCCAGCTCAATTTTAGAAAGGGTTTGAACAAATTGGTGTTTTCTGGCCCATCACACACAACCGTGAAATCACACAAGGGTTAATTACTTCACATGTTTTGGCATATTACTGAAGTTTCCAAGGCCAAGAATGCCTGTTTCCCACATGTTCCTGTTTGCTTTCTGCTCTGCTGCTGATGGTGGTAGGGAGCAGAGATGGCATCCCAAAAACAAAGTAATACCTGTACCTCACAGCAGAAACAGCAGGTCCTGCTGGGGCCAGGAAACTTATCATGGAATCATTAAGATTGGATAGGACCACTAGGGTCATGTAGTCCAACTATGTAGTCCCCACCATGTCCAACTTTTCCACTGCTCCTCCAGTACCCATATCCATCATCTGAAATATCAGCTTAATGGGCTTGATGGATTTGACATGTGCCTGTGCCTCAGATCTCCTCAGTGACTCAGTAAATGTCACACCTTGCTAGGGATAAATCATTGTCTCCTTTGAGTCAAGGATGAATGCAGACATAGGTAGGGTCTGGTCATATCTCTGCAGCAAGAATATGTCTTTGCTGGGGAGCGAAAGCACATTGCCATGGGCTGCTTGTCCTTGTGCCACCCTCTCAATAGTTTGCCTTTTTTTTTTTTTTTTATCTCCCACAGCCCCTTGCCATGCAGTGAGGATCTGGATGAATTTGTGCTCCATGAGATAAGAAAGAGGAGTAATGGTCTGTAGTCTAGATGACAGTCTTTCAATTTCTAACTGCTAGTTGTAGCTAAGAGAAATGGGCACCTCAGATGCTTCACTGCCCCCCGCAAACCCTGCTTGCCTACTGCAAGGCTCAGTGAGCAAGGTGATGCTGTGCAGCACCCGAGGAATTATGTCAGCAAGCATTTGCTGTGCCATTATCAACATGGTGTCAACATCGCTTTGGGGAAAGCCAGTACTCATTGCCAACAGTCCCTGGAGCTTCTCTGCTCCATTTCTCAGAAACAGAAGCCCAAACAGTGTATCTCCCATTCCCCAGACCACTGTTACTTGGATGCTGCAAGGGCAGAGTACTAACTTGGTATGATGAATATTGACCCATCTGCTTGGCCTGACTCCTCCTGGAGCCAAGGATGCTACCAGGCAGTTCACACAGTCACGGAGGCTTTGCAGAGGAAAGGTCAGGATTGCATCACTCTCTTCTCCTACCAGTGGAAATGCCCACAAATCCTGACAGGCCTGAAGAGCTTAGGCTGAGATAGAAGTCTTCTGACAAAAAGTGGAGCCCAGCATCAGTGCACCCCTCTCCCATCCAAGGCAAGGTCTTGGAGGGGATCTTGAAGGACATGTCAAAACTGCATCCTGACAATATCAGCATAACCTGGGGGGGGGGGAACAGAGGGGAAGGAGGGGGAGTAAAAATGGAAGTCTCAGAAGCTGCAATGCTCTGTTTTGGCCAGTCGTAGTCAATGTCAGCAGTTTAATATTTAATACCTGCATCTCAACAGGCAGCCAGCCTGCAGGCACGCGAGCTGGCTCTTGCCCTGGGGATGGTACCTGCAGTCACACCAGCTGCTCTCTGCAAGCTGCACCAAAAGCTTGGATGAAGCTGGGAATCTTAGCTTTTTTTTTCATCAGTAGTTCAAAGGAGTACATGTCATTCTCTTTCTTCTGTCACCACCATTTTCATTGTCATGCTCATCTGAGCTTCTGGTTTCTAGTTACATCAGAAAACAGAAGTAAAAAAGCAGCAAGAAAGGCCATTCTCAGGATATTTTAGGTTCAGGCAGCGTCAGGAAGTTTCAGAAACAAAATGGGCATTATGAGATAATTTGGTTTTGCTTAGCTAAACGAAAACCAAACTCTGACACTTATCTATGCCTGTGAATCAGCCCTATACTTTTTCCTCCATCTGAAATACCCACTTGGTGTCAGCATCCTCAGGACAGTTCCAGCTTTCATAACATGATAGACATGTAGAATATTCCAAGAAGTGGACCCAAAAGGATCATTGAGTCCAACTCCTGGATCCCCACAGAATCACCCAGAAATTAGACCTTATTTCTGAGGGTGTTGTTCAGATGCTTCTTGCCGAGCAGAAAATGTTTCTGAGTAACAGTGTTTCTCTTTTCAGAAGGAATTCCTGTCTGGAGGTCTCAAAATACATAATAACTCTCATTTTGCCAAAGAACTGAGAAACATCAGATTTGCTGAACAGGAGGCTGAACCTTACCTGCCCATGCTAATGCTCTGTTGCTGGGATAGAGCCTAGGCATCCTCTGTCCTCACCTAGGCAGTATTCCCTCACATTTTCCTTCAGCAAGAAGGCCTACTTTGGTAAAAATAATGATAGTCTCCTTTTCACGGTCACTTCAGTCACTTCACTTCGGCAAAGTGCAAGGTTTTGCATTTGGGCCGGAAGAACCCCAGGCACCCGTACAGGCTGGGAGGAGTGGTCCTTGAGAGCAGCTCGGCAGAGAAGGACCTGGGGGTCCTGATGGACGAGAGACTGAACATGAGCCAGCAGTGCGCTCTGGCAGCTCGAAAGGCAAATGGGATCCTGGGCTCCATCAGGAGAGGGGTGGTCAGCAGGGACAGGGAGGTGATTGTCCCTCTCTGCTCGGCTCTTGTGAGGCCCCATCTGGAGTACTGTGTCCAGGTGTGGAGCCCTCAGTACAAGAAAGACATTGAGATTTTGGAAAGGGTCCAGAGGAGGGCGACTAAGATGATCAGGGGGCTGGAGCACCTCCCCTATGAGGACAGGCTGAGGGAGTTGGGCTTGTTCAGCCTGGAGAAGAGAAGGCTGCGGGGTGACCTCATTGCAGCCTATCAATACCTGAAGGGAACCTACACCCACGAGGGGAGTAAACTCTTCAAAAGGGCTGACAACAGCAGGACTAGGGGAAATGGATCGAAGTTGAAGGAGGGAAGATTTAGGTTGGATGTTAGGGGGAAGTTCTATACAAGGAGAGTGGTTAGGCCCTGGAACGGGCTGCCCAGGGAGGTTGTGGATGCCCCGTCCTTGGATGTGTTTAAGGCCAGGTTGGACGGGGTCCTGGGCAACCTGATCTGAATGTGTATGTTTGGTGGCCCTGCTAGGCAGGGGGGTTGGAACTACCTGATCCTTGAGGTCCCTTCCAACCCGGGTGATTCTGTGATTCTGTGATTCAGTACAGATTTGGTGTTAGCCTGTGGTCAGGATGGGGAGGGGAGGGGCAGATCTGATGATGCACTGCACACTTCTTGCAAAGATGGCTTTTTCTGCAGAGCAAACATGTTTTCCAACAACAACGTGAAGTGTGGAATTGAAACTGAAAAGATCATTTAGGAGTAGTGAAAGGCCGTAGATTTTTCTTCATGTTACATCAAATGCCTGTGAGGAATTCATACTGGAATAGGCCATTGCAGAACAGTTATGGAAGCTGCTTCAAGGGATGGAGTTTTAGGTGATGTCCAGTGGAGTTTTATGGCCATAGAGAAGGGTTGCACAGTCCTGGCTGTGCACTGAAAACAAACAGATGATTTAAGATTTTGTTCTTTAAGGACAGTCTGGGGATATAAGACCTGAAGGAGGCATTCACAGAATGAAATCTATCCACCTGGAAAACTGAGCTCTGGGTCTGAGCCAAATCCAGGATGCTTCAAGTTAAATAAATAAAAAAATCCTGTCTGGGCAGGGAATTATCCTTGCAGCTCATGTTCTGTCATCTGGGCCACTTCCCATTGAGCTCCAAATTTTAACAGTTGAAAAAAGCTTGCTCTGCCTAGTCTTACAAGACAGGAAGAGGGAAATAAGATAAAGCAGGGGATACAAGAAGAATGTGTGTCAAGGAGAAAGGAAGTATCATGCTGATAAGGTCATTTATTGAGGAAACATTACAGTAAATGAGAAAATGGTGTCTATTTCCACTAGCATGGTGATGACAGGCAAAAAGAATAACAACAAAAAATAACTTCAAGAAACTGAGGAGCATTACACATAAACAGCCCAGGTAGTAAAACAGAAGAAATGAGGAGAACCTTGGTCTTCTGATAAAAGACATGAAATCAGCTTGTGTGGTATAACAGCAGGGAGAGTGTCTCTTCAGGGCTGTATGCTTGATGGAGGGCAGGAAGGAGAATGGTACTGCGGTGGTGATGGAAAGCATACCTCACTTTGGCAATGGGAAAGAAAGTAATTTTGATCTGTGTTTGTTGAACTGGTCATTGAGAATTTTGTATTGTGATGGCAGTCTCTAAATACGATTACAGCAGGGGTAATAATGACAATTTCGGAGAGGAACTTCAGCTCCTGTGTTACTGAATGGGCACTGGCAATGGCCTACCTTTCCCTGGAGGTGGTAGCCAGCAGGCTTTTCTCCTTGACTTCATGAGCTGCAAAGCAGGGCAGCAGTTCTGCTGCAGAAGCAGAGACGTGCTTGTGTTTCCCCTTGTCCTGTTTCCACATACCACTGAAAAGAGACTGGCCTCACCACTATGGCCCCCACACCTCAGATACTTATAGACCTGGATTAGATCCTCTCTCAGTCTTCTTTTCTCAAGGCTGAACAGAGCCAGTTCACTCAGCCTTTCTTCATAGGAGAGATGCTCCAGGCCCCTCACCATCTTTGTGGCCCTCTGCTGGACTCTTTCCTGTCTTTTTTGTGCTGGGGAGCCCAGAACTGGATGCAGTATGCCAGATGAGGCCTTACCAGGGCAGAGTAGAGGGGGAGGATCACCTCCCTTGACCTGCTGGCCACACTCTTTTTAATGCACCCCAGGATGCCATTGGCCTTTTTGGCCACGAGGGCACACTGCTGGCTCATGGCCAACCTGCCGTTCACCAGGACGCTCAGGACCCTCTCTGCAGAGCTCCTCTCCAGCAGCTCATCCCCCAGCAACTCATCCCCCAGCCATTTGCTAGTATGATGCCTGCATGCATGGACACTGGCCACACAGGAGAAAAAAAACAAACAGACTCCTTGATAGCAAGGGTGACAGAATGGTCTGTGGGCTGGCAGGGCCTTCCCCTGTCAGGGATAAGTGGCAAGCTTGTCGAGAATCATAGAATGGCTTGTGTTGGAAGGGACTCAAAGATCATCTAGTTCCACCCCCCTGCCGCAGGCAGGGTTGATGACCACTACTAGATCAAGCACTAGATAAGATTGTCCTGGGCCACATCCAGCTTGGTCTTGAACACCTCCAGGGATGGGACATCCAAAACATCTAAAAAGGGCACAAGCAGCCCGGGTTTTTGCAGTTCCTAGTGGACCATAGAATTTCAAATCTCTCAAATATTTCTGGATAAAGAATGGGAAAAATGGCCTTCTCTTTTAAAGCTGAAATACAGTCTGAAAGGCCATCCAGGGCATCAAATCATACCAAACAATTGATTTGCACTGGATCAACATCAGCCAGACTTGAAAAAGTTTTCATTCAGTCCTTAAGATCTCCCTTCAACTCATCCTCCTGGAAATTTATTGGTAGATGACTTCTAAGAGTCCTGCACTTCCAATAACTCTCAATGCTCTCCTCCTCATCAGATGAGGACGATGAGGAAAGGAATGGTGAGGATGTGGCATCACTGTTGTGGGCTGCACGTCTCTGTCTCTTACACCTTCCTTTTGCTGTCGTCTGTTGAGCCACTGCTTTGTGTTCTGAATAGCAAATGCAGAATCTATTTGGCCCTGCGAGACAAAGAATAA
This sequence comes from Centrocercus urophasianus, assembly GCF_019232065.1. Taxonomy (NCBI): domain Eukaryota; kingdom Metazoa; phylum Chordata; class Aves; order Galliformes; family Phasianidae; genus Centrocercus; species Centrocercus urophasianus. The sequence continues at coordinate 33,131,255 of NW_024884711.1, forward strand.
AGTTTGGGAAGGCTCCATCTCTGATGAGATGAATTAGTGTGCTTTCAGGTGCAAGAAGAAAACTGCAGAAGCTGGAAAAAAGAAACTGAGCAGCTGAGGGACATCAAAACAAAGAGCAAAGCGTGGGTTAAGTGGAGAAAGAACTCACCACAGGAACCTTCCTCTTTTGTGCAAGGTCTGCTTGCAGCAATGCTGGGGGCGTTGCACAAACCAAGACAGTGCAGACATTTTCCCTGACAGTGTTTTTGCTACATCCTCTCAGTTTGTTCAAGTTTACCTCCAGTTTCTAGGGAAGTATATGCATAATGGAAAAAAAAAAAAATAGAGGAGGAGCCCTCAGACATGATGTTAGCATGACATCAGCTGATCAGTTCCTGACTTCAGTTCCTAAGCCTTTTTTAGGACCTGATTCCAGACACGTTCCTCCTTCAGGCTCTCAGGAAATCCCCCAGCTTCCAGTCTTTAAAATAAAGCTAACTTAGATGTCCCAGAGTAGTGAGAAGTGCCTGAGAATGTCAGAGTTTTTCTCTGCATTCAAGTGAAGCCTGAGAGTTCTTTTCAAATTCAACTTTCCAGTCTGCCAGCTCATTTCTGCACTGTTCTTGTGCATAGAGAACTTCAGCCCAAGAGCCTCAGATTTTCCAAGAAAGTTGTTGAGGAGGGCATGAAATGGAGGCATTCCCCATAATGGAGTCACCACCCCATCTCCACCTTCATGCCCAAGGACTGGCATGATGAGGAGTTCATCCCCATCTGCTCCAGGGAACTGGAGCGGGGGAACTTCCTGCAAAGAGGCTCCTACCTTGTGTGACATAACAAGTAAAGCAAGGTGATAACTCTCCCTTCCAGCTTGAAGGTTTCTGAACCACTTCCTCTCCATCTCATGTGTTCTCACTGTTCATTTTGCCCCACACCAGAGCTCCCCCTGGGCCTGCAGCTGTGGAGCTGGCTGCCTGTGGTGAGCTCTGCAGCCGGGCATCTCCTGCATCGCACAGCGACTGCACAGAACCCTGCTGGGGAAAGCCCCCAGGGGCTGGGGAACCACAGGGTAGGGCAGAGAGCGCAGAGGAGATGCTGCTGCTCTTCTTTTTCACTCTGTGAAAGATGAGCTCAGGCAGAAATAAATAATCACTACACTGTGCTTAGCTCTCAACAGCAAGGAAATAAGTGGAAGCAGCTAGAAGCCCTTTACAAACAGGAAGGCATCCCATCCCTGGCAACGTGCCATATGGTGAACAGTGTGACGCTGGGAACAGCTGAAGTCAGCCTAGGGGGGCTGCAGGGTTGTGAAAGAGCCGACATTCCCTGTGATGGGAAGCTACGTGGAGCTCATTGCCAGCGGGAACATAGCTCCCAAAATGCACGTGGCTATGTGCTGGCCCAGCAGACACATAGCAGGCATGCTCTGCCTGGAGTTTCTGAAGAGCGTGCCTGGGTCTGCAAGGTGGAGGTGCAAGGTGGAGTCTGGATGAGATTCGTTTCACTGAAAAAAAGCACCTGTGTGCATGTTATAGATAAATGCATTAGGGAAACAAATACAGCTGGTCTACACTCCAAGCCTTTCTCCATTTCTACCTTCTTGGTGCCCTTTGGGTGGACGCATCACTCTATGGCCTTAACTCATGAGATGGCAGTGGAACGATGGCGTATTTGGATTTACAGCCTCATGGTCTGAGAGAAGAGGTGGAGTCACTGACAATGCTGGGAAAGTGGAAATAAATCATCTCTCATCCTTCCGTCAGCACAAACTGCGTAGTGGGGCTGCTTGGTGCTGGCTCATGAGAAGTGCAGGATCTGCCCCATGGTGGCCAGCTTCCTTGGGTACTCGGCATGGAAGTTGGTCCCAGCACAGGCCAATTCTGCTCTTCAACTCATTTTGGTGACTTCTTAGTTACGACAAGTCTTGTCCTGCACCAGCAGCTCTGACACTTCCAGCCTTTCTGCCTGGTTCCTCTCTCAGTAAAACTTCCCTTGCAGGGGCTGTAAGGAGGTAGAGCCATGCTGGTATCACAGTGTTTGTGCTTATGTGATTATTGCTACTTGGAGAAGCACTGACATGTTGTGGTCCCTTCTCCAGGGAGAGGGGACAGCAGATAATTAAGCCATGGCTATTGGGCATGTCCCTGCCCCACAACACATCAAAGGATGCCTGAATGGGGGGAAAAAGGCTTCCTTCTTCAGTTTTTTCTAGGAGTAGCCTGGAGGGATAGAGAGGAGAAGACTCAGTGTTACAGGAAAGTGGAAATAATAGAAAACATTCCTGTGACGTAGCAAGGCTAGGTGTCAGAGCACTGGTGAGCAAGCCAAGGAGGATGGGTCCCACTTCTTGGGCAAATCAGCCAGATGTGAGCATGCAGACTGCAGGGAGACAAGGTCTGCCACAGCTTTTACCTACCAGCCTCTGCTCTCCACCAGAACTGTGTGTCAGTGGGCAATGGGATGCAGCACAGCTCTTCTTTCCCCTGCTGCCTGCGGCCCCACAACACTGAGGTCAGGCAGTGAGCAGGAGGTGTCGCAAGTCCAACCTCTGCTCCATATGAGACAACTGTGAAGTCAGAACTGGGTCTTCAAGGGCCTGCACTTCCATGCTTCAAAAATTCGTCAATTTATCTGTCCAAATACAAGTCTGCAAGCATAAGGTGACTGGCTTTATAAATTAGACTGGAAAATGTGCATGCAGCCTTATGTATCAGTTGGTGACTGGTATCTCCAAAAGCCAGGTATGAAGGTGTTATGTCAAGGCGAGTGTGTGACTTCAAAGAAACAGTCAGAGCCTCGCGGGCTGGGGCTGGTGAGAGGAGAACCCAACAGGGATTGCTGCTGGGCTGAATCACCCATGCAGGCCAATATTCAGTCACTGCACATATTTCCCTGGTGCTTAAACTCTGCCTCATTTTGTAATCTTTCTAGGGCAGAGGTGATGTGGTCTGAGACAGCATGTGCAAGCAGAACCACATTATCACTTCTGAGAAGACAAAATGTTTTCAGAAGACAAGATGTCTTCAAGTCTTCTGGTGCCAGTTGCTCCTGTGAGCACCTTGACTGCTATGATGGCTTTACACGTAGCATCAATTCACTAAAACCACTTCCTAAACATAGATAAGACCTTTCCTGTTTAAAAAGGCATGATGAAGTACTGTAATATCAGTAGCAGAAAACCTGGAAGGAAAGTACCAACTGAAATATAAAGGCTGAGCACACAAAAAGTTGAAGTCTAAGAGAAAGCAAGTTCCAGCTTATGACTGAAGTTCACAAGGAGAGCCACGCTGCCTTGCCTGAATCCAGAATTTTTTGCTTTCCCAGGACACTGATGCACGAATGGCCCATTGCCCACTGTCTCCATCAGGCCTCCCCACCTTGTTTCATCCCTTAGGTAAGTGGGCTTTGTGACCATGTTGGGTCTTCTTTCACATGTCCTCCAGAGGTCTCTTCTGACCTCAGCCATTCAGTGATCCTGTCATTCTTAAGCCCACAGAGCTTGTGCTACCCAGAAGCATGCATGAGAAGAGACTCATGTCCACAAGCAGCCTACTCTGCGGCCTGCTGGTTGGCTCTCCCTATCACTGCCAGCAGATGAGGTGTGCATGGACACCTGCTGATGAGCACATGGGCCAGACAGATGCCAAGTCTGGCTGCTGGTGGCTGAATGTGCACCACTGCCCAAGTGCCTGCCCAGTAAATGCCATCTGAATGTCACCCCACACTCGTCACTGAGGCAGGAATATTTTGGCCCCATGTACAAGTTAATGGGTGCAGGAGGAAATACCAGGCCTCTCCGTAAGGTATGCACGCACAGTGACACACCTCGAGGCTTCCTCCTTCTATCTCATCTCTGCCTTCTTATCAGACGTGCTTATTCACATGCATTACACAGGCAGTGAAGGGATGGTTCTGCAGTCAGTGCTGGAGAACTGCTGCACAACTGGAAAACAAATCCTGGCTGTGATAGCAGTTGCATAAAAGTACGGAGAGAGCCAGAACTTCCTGAGCCTTTTTGTCATTATTTGTGTCATTTCCCTTCCCCAAAGTGTTGCTCTTTTGGCAAGATGAGTTACTGATGTGTTGCAGCCAAGTATGTTTTCATATTTCTGTGGGGAAGTCAGTCTGCCTCCAAGGGGTAGCCTGCCTTGCTTGAAAGTTTTTACTTTACGCATAAGTTTGTTCGATCGTCCCTGAAAATAACCCAGTGTGTAGCTGGAAATGGCTTATGGCTACCTGCATGAGCAGTGACACCTGCAGTGCCAAGGGAGGGTGAGCGAGGTGGGAAGGGAGAGCTGCAGGCAGGGGTGATGGGAAAAGCCTGGCAGTGGGAATCCTCACACTCTTTTTGAGGACTTCCTTTTGCCACAGACGAGCTCACCTTCCTGTAACGATACCACCCCACTGCCCACGTTGCACAGGCACTGCCAGCTGTGGGTGTTGTGGGGTGGCCGCTTGTCTCCTCCCTGGTGAGTCACTGTGCCCCAGCACCATGCAGCAGGGCTATTCCTGAAGTAGCATGAGCACAGCCCAGGATCGTAATGAGCCACTCCCACGGTCTGTCTGAAGTTTTGGGGCGTTGTTGAGTTTTGTTGGCACGCAGTTTATAAAGGAGTTGTTTATGTATTGCTCCAATTATTAGCTTTGGATGGGGATGGTTTTAGAAATGCACCTTGCTGAGCTTTCCTCAGGGAAGAGAAATGGATGCTCTGGCTCCCAACAGTGCTTTGGTGCTTGTTTAAAGGGAACAGGTATCAGAGAAGACAGGCAAGAAAGCCCTTATTTCTGCATCATCCAAATGCTCCTGCAGGGCTCTGAGAGAGAGCATGGGGAAACTCTGCAGAGGACAGCAGTGGAGGCTTCAGTCTCAGGTTGATCTCAGGACAAACTTGACTGCTAGCTCTTCTATGCTACCTGCAACCCAGAGCTGTGTGTTCTCTACATACATAATTTTCTCTGCAGTTGGTGTCAGTCTCCTTGCAGGTAAAAATGAAATGACACAATAGGAATTAGCACAAGGGCAACCTGCTGGCAGAATCCCACTGCATGGGACACAATAGCCATCCCCCTGGGTGGCAGTGTTCCTACCACTACTTTTCATTCCTTCCCCATCATCGGTTCACTTCCATTGCTTCAAGTGCATGGGGGACAATCCCTGTGGGATACTCCTGAGAGGTACAGTATGCAATGCATCATTCTGGAGAGAAATCCCTGCTTAGCTGCAGCCTGCAGCTCATCCAAAATATCATCCTCTACTATTAGTGCCAGCAGCACTGCTTGGTGTTCAGTGTACCTGAACAGCCATCTGTTGGTTGTGTACCAGGCCTGTGAAGGGGTGTTTATCATACAGGAAGACCACATTAAAAAAAAAACAAGCAAAAAATTCAGCATAACACTTTTCAAGCAATAGTAAAAGTTTCCGTGCAACCTTTAATTCTTACATGCACCTCATTTTTGCAGCATCTTAGCACTCGATAAGCACTTGCATAACATCCAGCCACTATTTGGCAATGATAAACATCTTAACTTTATACAATGGAAACTGGGGAACATATTTTAAACTCACCACCCCCTAAAGTTGTTTCCTATTGGTTCTGTAAATCTCAGAGATCAAAAGGCAGCAGCAAGGTATCAGAAAATTGAACACTGTTCTCTCAAGAAAAATGTGAGTATCCAAACCATTATGGCACCTCTTCTTTAAGTCAGCTACATTGGAAATCTGATCCTCAAATATCCTGATAGCTGCAGCCAATGTAAATATGAAGGGTACTCCCCTGAACAGCTCTCCACAAAGCTGATGGCCGTCTAGAGATTTGCAGCCAGCATTGGGCAGCTTGGCTATTCCCATCTGGTTTGGGTTTTTTTTTTTGCAGAAATTACCATCAGAGCTTAAGTGGTGCATGTTGCCCACATCTGCTGTGCAAGATTCAGGCAGTCCAGAAGGAGTGTGGTATTCCAAGAGTAAGGTTTTGTCAGAAGCATTAATTGTTGGTTCCAAGTCCAAAATCTGTTAACAGCACCCTCCACCCAAGACTTCAGCATGTGGAACAATGCATGTAGTGTAACTGGGTTGTGGAAGGAGACATACAGGGTCACAGCCCCACACTGCTTTCAAAGAACACAGCGACCACTTCTCAAGGCACTGAGCTGGATTTATTCATTCGACCATATCAGTATCAAACTGGAAATAATCTGTTTAAGATTACATGTTAGAAAGGAGCAGCATTAAATAATGGATGTATGAAAAAGAGACTGTGCTTCAGAAAAGATTCAGTGTACAACATACATAGTATGCCATTTTAACAAAAATGCTTAAAAAGAGTCATCCTAAGCATCAAAGAGAGTTTTATAAAAGTTTACGTTCTCATCCCATGGGATGTACAGAACTATGCAGTTTGCATAGTTTTACTATCATCCAAAACATCGTGTTTCAAATGTATGAGGCACAGCAAGAACAATATAATTCCATTTCCATAGGAACATAAACACAGCTTGTCACTAATGACACGCTTTCCAAACCGCAGCGCTCACGCCAATCATACACAAGTTTAAAGCATTAAAAAGCAAGAGACTGGAGATTGCCCACTCTTACCAATATGAACTGACACTTGCCCTACCCTTGAAAACTAGCAGAGATATCCTTGCAGTAGCTGCAACATTAAAAGCTGGTGGAGGCAGGGCCAACTTGCTGTGCCACTCCCAGAGCTAACAGATACAGCCAGATACTCCCTCTGCCCAAGGAGCAGGGGGACAGGGAAGATTCAAAGCTAAAACATATCTGTAACCAAGTGATGCTTTGACTCCAGAGACACCCGATATAGAAACTAGCTCAGCTTGAGGAAGCTCCTGATTTACATTGAGAACAACCAGAGACTGGCCAGGTCTCAAGACTGAAAAAAGGCTTTTTGGGGGAAGGTTTTCACTAAGGACAGCTCAGACAGACCAGATCTTATGGCCCGCATGCTCCCTTTCGTTTCATATGTTTGTTTTTTTTTTCTTTTTTTTTTTTTTATGGCAATACTTCTAAGCATATCATATAAGCTTTACAAAAGTGTAAGGCCCAGCACAGGAAGGTCCCCCAGAAGAAGACATTCCTGCAGTGTTCTTTTTGTTGTCTTCTTGTTGGTCAGCCAGTAGATGCACCAATACCATTGCTTGAGATCAGCTTATTAGAGTCCCTAAGGGCTTAGCTTAATCATCTGTGCAATTACAAACTATTCACATTTTACAGCCTACAATGGCAATATTTTTATGTACAGATTTGAAAATCAAGTCTTAAAATCAAGTTTTAAGAGGTAGAGGTCCATTTCTGACCTTCTGATAGAAAACGTTATTGGGTCAGTCATATTCTAATGCTGGTGGTGCCCTAACAATATTGAAGTAACCAGCAAGAGCTCCAAGGTCTATGTAAAGTGATCTTTGCCTCTTTACCAGGTCCGACTCCTCCATGCTCCCAGTACACAATGAGGAATCTAAAAAGAAAAGACACAAAGCACGCCATTATTGCACAGATAGCGCATCAATGCAACTTCATAGTTAAAGGCATTATTGGAATGCCTAGCATTTGCTTTTATTTGTTTGTGGTTTAGAAAGCTTCATTTTTAAAGCCAACATAAAATAAATCTCATATAAAATAAAGTGAAAGATAACAAATCAACCCATAAATCCAGGACAAAGAAAAGTAAGCAGCTTGGTACTGCAAATAGCAAGTGTGCTCAGTTGCAAAAAAAACCCTGTCTGCTGGCACAGCTAGAGAGAGCTTCCTCATTCTCTGTGCCACAGCACTGAAGGAGAGTTTGGTGCAAGAAAAAACTGCTAGTTTTCTGACAGTCGAGAATTCCCCTTCATTACAGGGGACTTTTCATTTAAGTAAACGACATCCTCTTTGTGACAGTGTAGAACAAACCTGGGACTGTCTGTCTCCGATTATTTTCTTTTAAGTCAAGGTCTGAAGAAACTTTGCAGCTGCAGAACTCCCCTGAATACTTGTGCAATGAGTGTCTTGGAATCTCAAGCACCTAAATTAGAGTTCCAGTGTAATGGTCAAATATTCTTTCATCTTCAAAAGAATTGATTGAGATAGCCTGTGCTGGTCATAGGATTATGCACCCATACGGCAAAATCCAGAAGGAGCAACACCACTATAGATGTAAAGGCAGTGATTACTTCAAATGTTTCATTTCAACAGTTACTCATTAGCGCACCCAAAATTTTGCACAGGTATCTCTTCAAGTAATTAGTGCAATTAAATGAACCACTTGTCTGGGCTCATTTTATAAATGCCCTTTATCAGGGTGATCCTAATATATTTTAGAAGTAGAAGAAAAGCATTTTGAAGCCTGCTAGTAAGTTGCTGACACCAAAACTCCCTTGAGCTTGATACTATCTGAGGCCACATATTTATGGGCTTTTTCTTTTTGTTTGTTTGTTTGTTTAACTGGCTCATGTGTTATCCTTCATAGAGCAATTATCAATGCACAAGGGAGCTGAATTCCATCCTGCAGTCATTGCCCTTTTTAAAACAAAGGGCTTGTGCTGTTGACAGCATCATTACAGTTAGATTTTGTGTGTGGCTTATCTTTAAGGAGGCATAAAGTATTTATTTTCAAGGCAGCTGTTGAAACTTTGCTTGCTGAAAGACAAGTTGCTGACATAAATAAAACACCTGTAATATAGGGATGCATTTAGTCATCTTGGGACAACAATCTATACTTAATGAAAAACTGCCCCAAATGACTGCCAAGGCCTTTTCATGAGCCAATTCTTCTGGAGCCGCAGAATTCAAGCTAAGTTCTCCTGCTGAAGTCAATGAGTGTTTTACATAACACCTAATGAGTGCTGGGTCTGACCTAATCTGATTGGGATTTCTACTGATCTCCTTCCAGAAGCTTCTTGAGTTTAGCTCATTTCCAAACACTTTGTCAAGCTGAAGTTTGACACAATGTAAAATCTACAGAGTGCAAGGTAAGGCTGCAAGGTAAGGTATTACTTACCTGTAATGTTTTCTGGCAACTGCAGCTCCTTCCTTGCAAGTAGCCTTTTCCTTTCAAACAGTGCTGAGTCCAAACTCTGGCAACGTGGCTGGTCTTCTGGGGGTGGGTGTAAAGCTTCATGTTTCAATAATTCTGCTGCAGACAGTCTATGGTTAGGATTCCTTTCTAGAGCTGCTTCTAACAACTCCCTCATGGAAGTGCTACAGTCTTCAGCAATATCCTCTAAAGGGGGAGCTTGTTTGTGTATCTGTTGGAATTATAATAATAATAATAATAATAATAATAAAGACTACTGATACAGTTCCTGCAAAAACAATGGAAAAAGAAGTCACAAATAATCACCTTGGTGATCTGGGAATTCCTCATTTACAACTTACCACATCTCCAAGCTAGTATAATCAAGTAGAACATAATATGTAACTACAGCAAATCCACCTTTTATCAGATGTTATCATAAATTTTAAAACTCAAAGCAATTCTAAGAAAGTATAAAATCCAGTGCAGCACAAATTCACCAGACTTTTGTACCACAGCATGTGAACTACAGAATCAAGCTCTTTTTATCTGCAGCTTCTAAGCAAAACAGACCAACAGTGGGACAGAGATGAACTTGTTCCAATCAAGTTTCACCCTGTTCTATCCCTGTTCTTGCAGGAAGCTCAAGGCTTGTCAACTTGTAACAAAACCGCAGAGATTACTCCAGCTCAGTTTCAGCCTTCCACTAAATGATCAAAACCTACTTCTTCCCTCCCTCCCCCAAAGCAAAAAGGATGATATCATCTCTCTGACAAATATTTTGACAGTCTTTATATGACTGAAGCTTTCCCAACAAGAGTACAGGAGCCCCTTCAATGAAAGCAGAGATATGGTTTTTCCAAGGGCACTCACAATATAGAGGTAGGATGGATATGCAGAACGAGGATATCTGTTCACCCAGGGCGGAATGCCAGTTTGCATGTGAATAATAGTAGCTCCCATGCTGTAGATGTCTGCTTTGGTTGTGTGGCCTCGGCACAGGATAACTTCGGGGCTCATGTAAATCTGTGAAACATAGCAGAAAAAAGACTATCAGCAGTGGAAAACAATAAGCAATGACCAGCCATGATATGTTGCGATTTGAAACACACACACGACAAATCCCTCTGATACTTGCAGCCTAGAGACCAAGCACCAGCTGGGGAACAGATTTTCTGCTCTGTTACACTGAACAATACACAACTGTTCGGGCAGATCTGGCTTTCTTAGTCTTCTCTCCACTCTTTATCCAGTAACCAGCACGGTGGGGAACCACCCTAAGAAATGGGGCAGCGAAGCACAAGCCAGGTCTAAGGTAAGGCACAGATTAAAAGTCAGCTCCTGCTGTGTGACCAAGCCCCAGAGCAGCTATTAAGGCAAGCATCTCTCTCCCACTTCTTTTTAAACCAGAAATTCCTAAAACCTAAAACTAATTTCTAAACCAGAAATTCCTTGCCGTCCAAGTTATGGTTTCCATCCAAAATTTTCCACAGAAAAGCTGAGCTTTGTCAGAGCAGTTGAAGCACTCTGAGGGCACCTCCCTGCCGGCTGAGCTGGGGTGAGGAGAGCTGAGATGCGAGAGGCACTGCCTGCCCACCGCTGCCGAGCACCTGGCCATGCGCAGGGGGAAGGTTTCAGCACCAAGCTGCCCTGGTTGTCGCTCCTGGTTTCCACTTTTCCCTCACCCAATCGCCCTCTAAAGGAGCCAAACAGATCTTTAATTAGTTCATGTTACCCTGCCACAAAGAATCACATTAAAAGCCATTAATTGAGACAAGGGCAGGAAGTTAAATCATCGCCGCATTGCTGGCCTGCTCGCTACCAGATGGAGAATGGCCACAAGGCTCACGCAAATACCATGGAATATTTCCCAGTAAATCACACATCACATCTGCAACCAGAGCTGTGGACTGGAAGCACATGCCCAGGAGCACGTCTGGAGCTGCTACTGACTCCTGTCCATTGCCCTCCCCAAAGCTGTGGCAGAAAGAGGCATCTGCCACAATTAAGTCTCACAAAGACCAAAGAGCAGAATCTCATTTTTATGAAATAAGTAATTACAACTGCATACAATGCAAACAATGCAACTACAGTGAAATCTGTACGAATGAAAAGCAGTTACTTTCATGAGGAAAAAGGATGCTGGAAGTATAACCTGTCTGCAGTTACAGTCAGAGTGTGAGAAAGGTCAAGACACACCCCGATTGCACAAGGACAAAAAGCAAACATGAGATGTGCACCCACACTGTGATTTCAGACTGATTTCGGCTTGAGCTCAGCTGCCATCAAGGTGGGCAGCCCAACCCCCGATCCTGTCACACTGCCACTGCTCTCTGCTGCTGGGCTGGCAACCCAGCCATATCAGCCTTTTTTTTTTTTTTAAAACACTGTGCTAGTTTTAGTTTAGCATTCTTGCGAATTAACCACACCCTCGATATTTAAATACCTCAGCAATATTTGCAACTGAAGCTTGTGCAATTTAACACAGTGACAGAAACATGGCACAGTACGTAGCTAGTACCCAGACCCTCAGAGGAGAACACTGATTCCAGCTGTGGCCTCCTGAGTGAAAACCAGCCCCGGCCAGTGCAAAAGGAGCCAGGCAGTTCCTATGAAGGAATCTGCAGGGCAGCAATACAGCCCTAACAAGGGGATGTCATTACACAGCCATATGCAGAAACAGCCCTCCTGGACAACAGCTGCACCACTTCTTAAGGCTATGTAACAGAGGTGTAAAGCTCAGGAGGACTCTGGAGCAAGAGATGAGATCTTACATGGAAGAAACAATGAGAAAACAGTGCTGTGCATCTGAAGAAAGCATTTGCGAATGACTGGACTCCACAAAGCTCAGCATGAGTGCTGTGGGTCTCGTGAGCACAAAAACTCATATGCTAGCATTCACAATGTTCCTGTAAGTCTTCGACTGGAATTTCAGCATCTCTTCTCCCAGTAATCTTTCCACAGCCTACTTGTCACCCAGCATGCTGCCTCTCTACACCACTCCGTAGGATACAGCACACCACAGGACCCTGCATGTTTTAGAGCTGCATGGACTGTCTGCTTTCTGTGGGCATGACTGCAGGTGCTCAACAATGCAAACTCATTTTTCTTTCTGAAAGGGAAGGATAAGCGTTTCTCACCATTGTGCTTCCCAACATTAACTTGACCTGTCCTCCAACAGCCAGGGTTGGACCATCACCTGCTCCACAAACCTGCAAACTGCCCATCTAAAACAACTCTATCCTTGGGAAATTACATAGCAGGGCTTCCATCTCATTTTTTCTATCATGTCCCTTCCCCTCCTTTTTTTTTTTTTTTTGATTCTTATTAATAGCATGCATGCACCCACACACATGATCAAAGCACATACATTAAATGCCAGAAAGCACATTACTTCCAATACAGTAAGCATTTTAAACTCTTAACTCCTCCGACAACACAAACAAATGCCTGAGTATTTTCCCAAATACTCTGAAAACAAAAATCAAACAAGCTTGGCATTCTGTGAAATATGAGTTTATCCTACCCTTCCAAGGAAGCAAGATGCTCTCTGTCAGTTACATGAGTATCTCTTCTGTACACATGCCTATGCTGTGAAAGAGCATCAAAATAGTAAGTGCCAACAGTTTAGCTGGAGTGTTTCCTGTAAACAGCCTCCTGTGGCAACAGAGAGCAAGCAAAGGCCCCTTTGTAGCAGCCATCCAAGCTAATTGCTGCTGCTTCGCTGTTTGCTAAATTGCCAGTCTGGAAACACTTTGGTATGAGAGTACTCAAATGGTGAGCAGGACCTCTCTGCGTGTTCAGAGTCCAAGTCATTGAGAATGTTTAAAGCCCCTGCCTCCTTTGCTGTAACACCTAAGCATTTTACCAGATAATCATCAACCACGCAGTACATAATCTCCATAGGACATAAGGACTACAGACATGTGGGAAATGCTAAAGAACCCACAGGTTTGTTGTTTCTGTGGTTTCAAAGGTGGAGTGCTCAGCAGGTCACCCCAGTCAATGGCTGGTATCTCGGGAGAAATCTTTGACAGAGCAAAGAACTAAATTCCAGTCTGAAGCATCTCTGACCAGCAGCTGGTGCACTGCAAACCACCCTCCCCAGCACACTGTTCCTTTGTTTGGCTTCAGAGCATCCTGACTTCCTCCTTGACTTCACGTTGAATAATCACTAACAGGCGGGACAGCAGGGAAGCTAACACAGCTTTCAAAGTGCAACACCTGACTCCACTCAGCAAGTTAAAAAAAAAAAAAAAAAATTAAAAACTTACAAACAAATATTAACATCAAGTAATATATGTATTTACTCTCAAGCTCCAAAATTGAATGTGGGCATCACAGTAATAGGAGTGATACAACACACAGATTTTTGTCCCTCTTTTGTCTTACCTCTGTTCCTCTAAGGTCTTTGGGATAGTAAATGTCCTCAGTCATTTGAACACTTAAGCCAAAATCCACCAACACGGCCTTAGTTGACATAAACACAATGTTGCTTGCTAAAAGAAAAACAAAAAAGTGGCATTTAAGGTTCTAGCATGTTGGGCATTTATTTCACAATGTGACTGTTTCATTTGGATGTTTGCCTGAAACAGGAGGCCAGCACAACCAGTCCCAACAGCCAGTCCTTCTGCTAGCCAGAACATGTCTGTTAGTGATCCAAGACCAATTTTTAATTATATCTCAGAAAATCAAGCAGGACTGGTTTGTTTAAAAGCAGAAATTAATGTCTGGTCATTTTCCTAACAAAACAAAACAAAAATAAAATAGAGTGAGAAACAGAGAAAATGGCTGAAGGCAAAGGATCAAGCTGGGGGATTGATGGAGATCTCTGCACAGCCAGTCTGCTGGCTTGCTCTGAAGAGCCTTCCTGTCTCCAGAGTTGCGAGCATGCTGTGCAACTATTGCTACAGACAACAAAACTGTGGTCACCAAGGGATTTCTTAACACTAGCAAAATAAATAAGAACTGAGGCCCCTCCACAGCCACCATACCTGTCAGCAACAGTGGCTCAGCATAATGAAAGAAGATAAATGCAAAAGTAAGAAAAGGCAGAGTTCCCTGTCTGAATTGCAGCACTATCTAGGAGCTTCATTCACCTTCCTTCATCAAACTCTGCCTAAGGCACAGTGTACTCAGAGACTTTGTCTGCAGCTGTATTTCTGATCAAATAGTTATGAACGTAATGCTTCTTTTTAAGTCTTGAGAAATTCTTATTCATTTCTTCTGCAGCTACATATAAGTCTCCAAGTTATGCAAGAGAAATATATTTTCCCCCCAAAGCAAACAGTGGAGTCAGGTGATTTCCCATCTTGACAGTGCCCGCCAATACACTGGGAAGAAACAGAATTTCATTGCACTGTACTGATTCCTCAAGTAATCTCCCAGAAAACTGCTTACTTACAAGTGCTATGAATAAATGAATAAATCAGTAATTTTAAGTATAACTATGAAGACACAGATTTTACACAACACATAAAAAAAATCACGTAGAATGCAGCATTGCCATAAACGTGGCAAGTTTTGCTGCCTCCTTGGGATTGCATTAAATTCCAGCTTCTGTCAGGCTCTGCTTCACTTCTTGTGTGACACAGCTGAAAAAGCCCAACACTGACCCCACACTCAATTAGGCCACAACAACCCCAAGCAACATTACAGGCTTGGGGCAGAGTTTCTGAAAGACTGCGTGGAAGAAATGGGCCTGGCAGTGTTGGTCAATGCTCAGCTAAACACGAGCCAGCAGTGTGCCCAGGTGGCCAAGAAGGCCAATGGCATCCTGTTTTGTATCAGAAATAGCTGGCAGCAGGTGCAGGGAGGTGATTGTCCCCTTGTACTCAGCTCTCGTGATTTAACAGCTTGAAGGGTTAAAACAACCCACTGATCTACTGCTAAAATCCAACAGAAAGTGGTTCCTCCTTCTTGGCTCAAGGAAGCCTTTCTCTCACTAAAATCCCAATCCCCCATACGTCAGCATGACAGACTCAACAGAAGAGGATTCAATCAGGAAGAAATCAGATGTATGGGGACTTTTTCTATGTCAGGTATCTGAGGCAGAGCACTGGGTAGTACTCCAAATAAACCTTTTGCTAACATAACAGAATAACAACTGTTGGAGTTGGAAGGGACCTTTAAAGGTCATTTGGTCCAACACTCCTCCAAGGAACAGGGACACCTACAGCTTGATCAGGGTGCAGAGCCTTGTCCAGCCTTACCTTCAGTATCTCCAGGGATGGGGCACCCACCATCTCTCCTGTTCCAGAAGCACTGGTAATTCCTAATAATCATCCTGTCAACTAATTATTCTAACACTTTAAGTTGAATATTTCTATTTTACACACACAGAAAAAAAAAATCTACTTTAAGCAAAAATAAATTTACAGAGGAAATATGTCTTAATTAGAAACACTCTTACTAGAGTGGCAGGCAGATTTTATCTGTTTGCAGTGGGGAGGAGATATACTGGGAGGAACAGTATTCAATATTAAATTATACGCAGTGCATTAAAGCTGTATGATAAAGCAATTAAATATGATTCCAATAATTTTAGTTTTAGTATCAATATATTTTGATGATTTACACAAGTTAATGCCCAGGGGATTTTAAAAACAAACAAGTTGAAATCTGAAATAATTGTTAAAAGAAAAAAAAAACAATAGAAATTATGTACTTAGTTCCAAAACGGAGTTAAACTGAGGAACAGCCATGTACAGGCAAAGAACTACAAAAAGCAGGCACAAGAAGAAGACAGGAAAGATTTAGGTTGGATGTCGGGGAAGTTCTTTATCAAGAGCATGGTGAGGTGCTGGAACAGGCTGCCCAGAGAGGCTGTGGGATGCCCCAAGGTGTTCAATGCCAGGTTGGATGGGGCCCTGGGCAGCCTGGTCTAGTATTAAATGGGGAGGTTGGGGGCCCCGCCTGCAGCAGAGAGGTTGGAGTTTGAAGATCCTTGAGGTCCCTTCCAACCCACACCATTCTATAATTCTAGGAAGGGAAATATTTAGGGCAAATTTCCACAGAAAGAAGTAAACTTCTGGCTTAATGCACTCTGATAATTTTGCTCAAACTTCTTTTGATTTTTATTTCAAATCTGTATTGCTCAAGAAAGGCAAAGGACCGATGACTTTTGAATCATCCTCTCTATTAACATAGCAATACATAGTGTATATAACTTATCTGAAGAACCGACCTTGTTATCTGTTGGCATGATCCAGTTTCTCCGTCCCTGTGATGCAAGGCTACACACCCCACCTCTGTAGCAGGTTTTTAGGAGAGCCCCACCCTGATCTGGAACAGAGAGCACTCCAAGGAACAGAGCACACTTACGTTTGATATCATGGTGGATAATCCTTTTGGAGTGGAGAAAGTCGAGCCCTTTCAGGATATGCTTTGTCACCCAAATTATTTCAAATTCTCGCATAGGCCCACAGCTCTCCAGCTTCTCCATGACAGATCCTCCCTCCCCAGCTTCCATGAAAAGATGAATGGTCTCATCCCACAGAATAGCTCCATACAATTCAGCAATGTTTTCATGACGGAAACATGCCTGTATTTCTACATCTGATGGTTTGAACTGTTCCACTGGCACCTAGGAGGTGGAAACAGAACCACATAAAAGCAGCTCAAAACCCAGGTTATTTATACTAACATTAGTTTTCCTATAGATTAAAATGGAAGAAGGAAGCAAAGGGCTCTTAACTACTTGTTTAAATATGAAGCTTTATTTTGATCTTGTGCTTTATTCTTTTCTAATCCAGATACATCCTGTTCAAAAATAAGAGAATTTTTGGAATCTTGCCTTAATAAAAAGTGCAGTCTTCCAGAAAAAGCAATGTAGCAAGAGTTATTCCCGTCAAAAATGGGTGGTTGTTACGCAAAAGCTCTATGCAAACTTCCTGGTGAAGGAGATAAAAATCCCACTGCTTTTTTAGCTAGCTTTGTGCAGCCTCATCTGCTCTACGAGGACTGTACACACTTTTGACATGTGGATCAGTGCTTGCAGCACAACAATGCTCAGCACTGTCTGCAGACTGACAGTACTCCACACCGTTACTGACCTTGTTTAACTCCTTATCAGCCTTATTTTATGGCTTCTGAGAAAGGAAGTCTGCTTTAAAGTGAGCACTCAGCAACACTTTATTTATTTTAAAAGTACTGATGGCAGATTATTAAAGCAATAGTTTGTTTAAAGCAATATTAAATATTAATAGTAAAGCAATGTTTGTTTACACTCAGGAAGGCTATTATCACTCTTTTTATTTTCTGCCCCTCAGGCTTGTGGCTGTGAAGCAATTAACACACTAATAATTTTAGTGCAGTGAGAAATACTTTTTGCACATTCAGAAACATTAGATAACTTTAACCCTGCAGTGGGTTATGCAGGACTGGCAAACTAAATCCTTTTCTAGGCCCATAGGTTTGGCAGAAGGGCAGGACATACAACTCCCTGCCTATTCTGTTGCACATAGAAGGCAGGTACTTATTCACGAGTGGCGGGGTATAGACAAGCATACCACTTGAATTTTTGCTGACCCTCAATTCAGAATACTTCATTGAAAGGTGATGTTAAAAGAAAACACAGGCTTGCATTAACATAGAGGGGTGGTCAGCAATCTCCTAGAGACATCTCTCAAGCTTATGCTGAGTTAGTGTCCAAAACACCATGAGATCTGCACATAAGCTGAGGTCACTATGACATAAATGCCATTGCAGTAACAAAAACACATGTTTGAAAGCCTCAGTTGAAGGGTGGGATCCCAGAATCATCTGCAGAGGCAGGGTTTCGTTATCATCTCCAGCAGGGACATGATTCGATGTTGATACATTACTGCCACAATTACTGCAGGACAAGCATAAATTCTTCCATTTACCCCAGGCACAGCTGCAGAGGGTAGCAGGCCTGCCCACAGGATAGCTATACAGGCTTCCAGACACTTCCACAGCGCTTAAACTTTTTAAGTCTCAAGGCTGAAAACAAGTTAACAATTAAAAACATCCATTTCTCTTGCTTTACGTAGGCCAAAGGAACACAGGCAATATTCAGCCCAGTAGTGGAATGTAATGCAGACACATTTAAAAATACACTACATGCTCTATGTCACACAGTATCTGCACATAAAGCTCCTGAACTAACATACCAGTTTACATGCCATCCGTTTCTTGGTTTCTCTATCTTGGGCCAAGTACACCTTCCCAAAAGCTCCCCGCGGAATAAAGTCAGAGCCAATATTCCTATAAGTCAGCTTCCACGGAAACAGGAGCACATCCGAGTCAATCTGATAGCGGCCATTCTTGGGAGTGATCTGTGGAGTTAAGTTACAATGAAATAATAAATCACTCTGAAGTTAAAACTACATCAAGTCTAATTAATCTTATACATGGGATGGAAAAAAAATATATGTTGCTTATGAATGTACACAATGCACGCAATCTGTTCAGCAGTCTTTATTTAGAAACACCAAATGGGAACAGCATATGAGGTGTGGCATCCATTCACAGCCCAGGCATCCACGTTTCTCTCAAGTGACTAACTCACAAAGTGTAAGTTGCAATTAATTGTCTTGAAACAACAACAACAGCAGCTGGGTTAATGAAATTACCCACCTCTTGTTATTAGATTTACCCGCACATGTTTGCCCTTCCTGCAATCTGCTTACTTGTTATGCCACATAGCTGTTACTCACAGGCTATCTTCTATGATGTGAGCAAGAGTTTCAGCATTTCCTAATATCAAATGGACTGCTAGAAGAATTTCAATTTTCCATCTCATATCAGAATTTCTGCTGCTTACGAAGCAGTTGAAGAAGTCCGCTGTGATTTCACCAGCTACCTTCTTGCAGTTTTACTTTGCAGCTGAAAAGTGACTGGGAGTCACACTATCTGTTTTAGGTGGTCATGCATAGAGAGCTTTGGGTCTCTGCACTATCACCAGGGCAAGGAGGTTCCTCTACGAAGTGGTCCTGAGCATCCAAGTCAGTATCTTGCTCTGAATCGCCCTTTGGAAGAGCTCCTTCCCTCTGCACATGCCAGAGAGCAAACTCCTAACTGTAGTGATGGAAGTCTTGCTTCAGGTTTGATGTTGGTTCTGAAGTCTCTTCATATTCTCTTAGCTAAAACAGCACTAATGTTTCCAGCAAATATGCTTCTTATTAAATCAGGGATATACAGCATCACCGCTAAACAGAATATTGTTAACCTGTTTACTGACGGGTAACCAAGATGCTTAAAGACATATAAAAGTAGATCAAAGATATTTATCACTGTCTGTCACATGGTCTCACTGTGCTCAGCTCTTCTGTGGCCCTTTGTAAGAACAACATCTCAGAAGATTACCAGTTTTAGATTTAAGATGTCACGCACAGAATCTGTGCTTTACCTTGGTGGTTTTGATTTAGGAAAGTATCTAAAGCTGGCACTTGTGACTAGTATTTAAATATGTTAAATAAGTTCATTCTTAGTTAAGTTTTGGGAGGATAAGTTCTTAAGTGATGTGGAGGGTGCCTTTTTAACACAAGCACTTTGCTCAGGATGAGCAGAATGAGCCTCCCTGGTGCTTATTAGAACCAAGGCAAAAATTGTACCAGCTCCTGCACCTCCCCTACACACTTCTATGTTTCACAGGCAGAAAGTAGCTAGTCTGCATGTGTTACAACTGTCTAGTAAGCAACACGGATACAGGGTGGATCTGCAGAACAAAAGAGATCAACAAACAGCACACTGTTCGCATTTCAGCAGGCTTTGCATCAGACTAGATCCTTGCCTGACACTGTGAACTGGACGTTCTCCTGTGGCTGTAGACTGCTGTCTTCCAGCTTAAAAAAACTCAGTGTGGGCACTCAGAGGCCCTTTGCAGTGCAGTCTGTGGGGTAAGCAGACAGCCAGGAATGCTCCTGACCCTGGCTAAGGAGCGGCAGCTACATGCAGTGCAGATGTGCCTGTTGAAATGCATCCATTGGTGAGGCCCTGCCTGCAGTCCTCAGTTGCTCAATGAGTCACGTGCACCTAATAACACCTGGTCCATACCAATTGTATGCATCTATAGAAATAATATCCAAGCAAAACAACTGTGAGTACATAAAACAGTGCCTACCCTAAGTATAGGACACATTTAATATTAGTAATTGTCATTTCAGTGTTACAATTCAAGACGTGACCATTTTGCAATATTCCCTCAAAATCAGGATAACTCATTACGCTTTGCCGTTTCAGTGCTAAGAAACTGGCAAGGCTCAAGCAATGAATCCTCATGTACAAAACACACTGCATGCAAGAATTTTAGATGACAGATCTAGAACATATTAAGAAAACAGCAAGACAAAAATATATGAATAAACTTCCATTTTATGATTGGTTGTTTCCAAAGCAACATTTTTATTTTACTAGCAGTTCAATGACACTAATATCCATAGGTGTTTATAGAAGAAAGGTCATTTTAGGAAAAAAATTATTAACATCTCTCAAGACACCGCATCTATGCTTGCATTTAGCATTGTGTGATATATTACACAATATTGTATTTCTAAACATTGCTGTTGATGTTAAACACCTTTTCTCCTCGAGTTACCATGTTTTGCAACCTTTTGTGCAGATAATGAATTCAGAATAGATTCCAGACCTTTACTTGGGAATTAAGCATAATGATCTCTGCTACCACATGAGCAAAGGCACTGGAGAACTCCCAGATGCTCCTTGTAAGCCCTCACATCTGTGGCTTTTGCTTTCTTACTGCACGTATTAAACTTGCCTCCAGCACTGGGAAATGCCTTCTAATCTCCAGGCTACCAACACGCAACACAGACTGCATCTTTCTGAGCAGATGTTTCTTCACTGCTGCCTGGGACTGCAGGGGCTGCATCTGATGTCCCTAGGAATCCCCTCCAGGCTCAAGCTTCCTGTTACTGCTCAGTCTGCCTGTTACAGCTGGGACTGGAGGTGATCTCCACTTAGATTCGGCAATAACTTGTAACACCTATACCTACTAATTTTCAAGTGAAAAGAAAAAAGACATACCATATTCAAGAGGATTCCAGATTCTTGCTGTCTGCATCCTTTAAATTGTTTTGCAGCGTTAGACACCTGATTTGCAAAAGCAAGCAGGTCTTCCACAGTCCCATATTTGACAGAGGACATCAAAGAAACCTCCCTCTCACAAAACAGTAAAGATTCTGCACGTTCTTCATTTTGATTTTCCTCTTCACACATCGTAATTAAGCTGTCCTCATAGACGGCAAGGTCTCCACCTGGATAAAGGTTTTCCATGATGTCTATCACTTCAGACATATTTAAATTAGTTAGCAACAAGTCAATTTCCTCTTTGCTATCACTACCCGTGCTCATATACTCCATTACTGTCCACTTTGCAAAACCACTCCTGAAAAAAAGAGAAATAAAACAAACCTGAGGACATTTTTTCATCTGAATCTACAGTAGCAAAGCAAGAAGGAAAAGAAGTGATCAGAGTGAGAGTAGTTCATTGTTACATGGTTAGATTTTTAAATTACTTTGTATTAAGAAAAGTCATAACGAGTAGAATGGGTATAGAGGAGAAGAAGAAAAAGTGTCCACTAACAACCTATTTTGGAAGTTATTTGTGAACTCTTCCAACCATTCAATTTTGGACTTTACATAAAGTTTCTCAGTGGAGGTAATGACACAGTAAGGAAGCATGAGCCAGTTATGCTTTGCTGGATATGCAAAAATGGAGCACCCTCAGTGCCACTGCAAGGACTCATCATTTGGAAATGGATGACAAACAGGGATATAAATGTATCATATTAATTTATCCCCAAGATTTTGTGAACAACTTATGTGATGTGTCCAGAAAGAGCAGAAGATCACAGAGCAAAGCTAATAAGCATCCACCAGTAATAAACACCTGTTAGTATCACTGCATGAAGCACCATCCATCACCAGCTGAGATACAACACCCACCTTTTCTGCAAATGACTGACTAGAATTAGACTTGAACTGAAATTTTTACCAACTTACGAAAAAAGTCAGAAATAGAGTTACTATGAAAGTAATGAACTTCTAAAGCAGTTTCAAGCACTTTACTATTCCTACTATCCCTTACTATGCCTAACAACAACTTTTAAGATACATCTTGGCCATTTGGCTGAAATGGAATTTAGCTCTAAGGAACTGGATTCAGCATCCCAAGAAGTCCTTTCTCGTCCCAGATTCCCAGATTGAACCAGAGTTATTCTACCCAAGTGAAAGGCATATACACGATCAGCCATTACCATTCTTACACACACAGTTTTCAACACGTAAATGTCTAAGTGAACTTACCTTATATTTATCCCGGTTACATCACACAAAATCATCAAAAAGGTCTCAATATAATGGGTAAAGACGTCATGTTTCTCCAACCCGTATTTACCACCGATGATAGATTCAAAGTGTTCCTTTGCAGTCTATTAAAAAAGGCAAAACAAATAAAGCCATGGAACACCAGCTCAAGCAGAAGGACTGGTTTATGCTCATATGATCATTTGTTTCACAGGCTTCATGGAAAGTAAAAGTAGTAATCACAAGGCTGAGTGAGATAACAGGGGATTTTTTGCAGAAAAAGATGACAGCTAAAAAGAGTCAAGCTGCTGTATGATCACCCAGATTTCCAGGTACTACTGCAAAATAAGTTTTCCATGGTTAGGTCTGGAGTTTTATTCTCTCTGCCTCATGCTTGATGATAGCAAAGAAGAGACGAATCTTCTTTTCCTCCAGTAGCACATACCCCATTCAGAGAACTCTCATTTCCCTTTTTCATAAACCACCTATTCTCAGTAAAAGATGACAAGCAAACAAAAAAATACTTACAAAAGAAAAAAAGAAAAGAAATAAGCACAATCTATTTATCTCAGGCACCACCAGCAGACTCAGTCCCCCGAGGTCATGAAGCAATGCAGCTTGCCCAGATACAGTTTCTGGTTATGATCACTATCTTACGTCCCCGCAAGGACGTGGAAGCTTTGCGGCACATATTTCTCATGGGCTGGAAGATGCTTACGTCAGCTCTAACGTCGAAGAAAAATGAGTAAATTGGTGCAGCTGGCAGAGAAATTCAGACCATGTGCTGCAAGCTCAAGAGGCAGGACAGGAAAACTCAGCATGGGCAGAACAAAAAACGGCATGAGAGAGCTGCGGTACCACATCCCCCCTTCCAAAGCCCTGTGATGGGCTCAGCACCCTGCAGTCTACGTGCTGGCACCCAGTATCAGGGCACGGAGGGGAAACCCCCAAGCATTTATCTAGCAGGGTGCTGAGAGGGGTCAGGGTTTTGTCAGCCTACACCTATACAAGAACTAGCAGAAGCCTAAGCTGTTATCTAACCCCTAGCATCTCACCCTACCACACTACTACCCTAAAAGCCTACAAGTGGTTACTCTCAATCATAGAGGAGATTTCTAGCCTTTGCCCCACAGCTGGGCTTTTTTTGTTGCTTTTATGATGCTGAATTATTGGGAGTAAAGAGAAAAGCATCAGCCAGTCTACTAACGGGAACTGTGGGGCTGCTTCTGAAGAGCAAGGCTGGGTTACACACCAACCTCGGGGGACTTTGTGCAGAAAAACACGAGCCTCCAGAGGCCCGTCCCTTGTGGGCAGAGACAAGTGAGCGCCACAATTAAACTCATTCACTCCTTGATAATACTTTCATACCATAGACCACAGTGCAGCTGACAGCAAACGCAGCTCTCCATAAGCTCTGTGCCTCAACATGTTCCCAAACCACAGCGTGAAGCTAACAGTACTCTCAATTCCATACCAACGCTTGTGTTGGGCACTTAAATAAAGCTTTAAGTCTTTCTGTACAACCCAGGTATCCGTCACTAATCACGAGAAATCACGTCACTAATAGTGTTCTACCTGTGTTCTCAGCGGGATTCAGGTTTTATCTCAGCTTGATCTCTCAGGTCAGTTGCTACAGCACGGGACTGCTTCTCCAATTCTGTCATTATTTCAACACCACCACATGAGCCGCCTGCCGGCCAAGAATTTATTTTTCCCGTTTATGACGAACGGTATTTCCTTAAAACGATCTTTCTGAGAAAAAGATCTCCTTAACGCGTCCTCATACCCGCCCTTCGCAAACAGCAGCAACCGCACAGCGGGGAGCGCAGCTCCGACGGCGCTGACCCGCTGACCCGCAGGACAGGGCTCCGCCGCCCCTCCCGCTCCGCAGCGCCTCAGGTGCCGGCAGGTGCCGCCCGCCCAAGACCCCCGCGCCCCCCCGCGCCGGGCTTACCTGCGGGGCGCCGGCAGCCTCCCGCCCGTCCTCCCGCCCGCTCTCAGCCGGCGCCGCGGCCGCTCGGCCCGCAGCGGGAAGCCCCGGGGGCGGGCGGGGCGCGGGGCGGGCTCCGGCCGCGGTTTCTATTTCGCTTTACGGGAAGGCGGGAGTCAGCGCCGCCCCGCCGGGACGCGCCGCCGGAGCTCGGAAAAGCGGCGCGGTGTTTTCCGCACCCCACGCAGCGGCGGAGCGCAGCCTGGGGAGCTGTGTCTCGTCCCGCCGCAGCGCTGTGAGTCCTGCCGCAGCGGGTCGCAGCCCCACGCGACCCAGAGCGTTGCACCCGTTCGGAACGCGAGCACGGTGTAAGCGTTAGCTAAATAAAAGTTGAGCTGGAAGTCTGGTGGAATTTAGGACAACAATGTGTAGGATTTGATGGCGGCATTCGGATTAATCCGAATGGCAGGGTTCTGCCATTCTGCAATGCTCCGGGTGCCGGTACTGTTAGCTTGGCAGTTGATGCAGAGCAGCGCTTTGCTTCTCGTCCCAGCGGCGGTAACTCCGGCAGGGCTGTGCTGACCCGCGGCCTCTGCCGGTGTTTCATCGCGGAGGGAATGGCGCCTCTGGTCGCCGACCCTGCACCACGAGCAGCCGTGGGGCGGAACCGCCACACCATCCCAGGAGACAAGTACTGCCTTTTCTGTCTATTATCTGCATTATAAAGGACTGTTTGCGTCCATTACAAAGCTTTCATTACATATGTTTGGGACAGGCTCCCCTCAGGGCTTCAGTGTTGGGGCATGTGTGGCTTTTTTTCTGTTTGTCAGCCAGACACACTGAGTACCTGTCTGAAGGTCACAGGTGCATCCCCTGCTATTCAAAACAGTTCAAAGTATGGCGCAAGTGGTGTTCTGGAGTGCTCAGGGACCACGATGCACCAGGACAGCAGCAGGACAGAGCATGCAGAACCCTGCCAGCAGCACTGACCTCTGCTTTCTCCTCCAAAACACACAGGTGATAAATACGTTGGCAAACCTCCACTAACAAATACGTACCTTCTGTGTCAGGTTTGAACTTGTTCAGTGGTGCTATTTTGGATGGGATGCCATCCAGAGGGACCTAGACAGGCTGCTCAGTAGGTACAGGAGAACCTCATGAGGTTCAGCAAAGCCAAGTGCAAGGTGTTGCGCCTGGGTTGAGCCAACCCCAATAAGTGCATGCTTAGGGAGGTAAAGATGGAACACAGCCCTGCTGGAAAGGACCTGGAGGTACTGGTGGACAGCATATAGACATGAGCCCTCGCAGCCGTGTAAGGCAACTGTATCCTGGGCTGCATCAAAAGAAGCGTGCTAAGCAGGGCAAGGGAGGCGATCCTGCCTTTTCACTCTGTAGAGTGAGACCTCACCTGGAGTACTACATCCAGTTGTGCAGTCCTCAGTACAGGAGAGATGTAGACCTGTTGGAGTGCATCCTGAAGAGGGCCACAAAAATGATGCCAGAGTTCGAACACTTCTCCTACAAGGACAGGCTAGGAAAGCTATTGCTGTGCAGCCTGAAGAAGAGAAGGCTCTGGGGGATAGACTCTTTAATGGGGCTATGTCAGGGTAGGATGGGGGAAATGGTTTCAAACTAAAATAAAGGAGATTTATATTGGATATAGGGAATAAGTTTTTACACTAAGAGTGGTGAGGCACAGGCATAGGTTGCCCAGGCTGTTGAGCAACCTGATGCAGCTGTAGGTGTCCCTATTCATTGCAGGGAAGTCAGACCAGATGATCTTTAAGGATCCCTTCCACCTCAAATGATTCTAGGTTAAGGCTGAGTAACACATCCTTCACGCACAGCAGCTAGCACGCTGGTTTTCCTCCAGGAACATGCCTGCGTTGTTAGTTTTCCTAAACCCACAATTAATTTTAATGAAACAATTTTCTTTTTTTAGACCAGCTTCAAAGGAGGAAAGAGGAGGAGTTTCTCCCACCCCACATCAATGAATTTGGGAAGGATGTGCTGTAGGATTCCTGAGGAAGCTTGTGTACTTGTTATGGACACGTGGAGGAAACCGGAGTTCACGCTCTGTGAAATAGGGTATTAATTCAAAGGCAGTGTTTTACAAGCAGTCTTCTGGGTCATCCAGGGATACAGAATCAGGGTAAGTTACACAACCATAGTCCCCACAGGACATACAAGAGTGCAGCTCGCCAAAGAGCACTGCTAAGCAGGCACTAACCTCACCCCTAACCTACGCTACCGGTGTGCCCACAGGTCTTATGTATGTGACTGCTCGGACGCGTTTTATTTTACTTTTTAATTAATCGCTCAGATGAAAGCTACGCCTTCAGGCTCTCCACAGGCTCTCCAGGCCCACCTTTCTGCCCACGGTTCCCTCCCCCCAGGTCTACACGACTCCTGCCGAGAGACGCGCGGAGGCGCCGGGTTGAGCCCCGCCGGCTGCCGTAGGCCGGGCGCTGTGCGCGTGCGCGATGCCGGCAGGCGGCTCGGAACGGCCGGGCGATGGCGCAGCGTGCGGGAGGGCGGGCTCTGTGCCTGCTGCGGGGCCGCCTGCTGCCCCCCGGCCCGGCGGCCGCCCGCCTCGGCTCCTCGGGGCCCGCGCTGCAGCGGGCGGCCGGCGCCGAGGAGGCAGGTGAGGCGGTGCGGGCCGCGCCGCGCTCCCTGCTCGCCTCGGGCCGTCGTGTGTCCTCTTGGGGGGCGGGCGGACGGGCGGTGACGCTCCGGGAGAGGCCGCGGGGCGTCCGCTGGTCGCGGCGTCCCGGCTGAGACCGGCCGAGGGCGGCGGGGTCGGCGTGTGAACTCCCGGCTCGGACTGCAGCCGGGAGAGCGGGGCCCGCCGCCCGGCCTAGGCGTACTGCGTGCGTGGAGGCCGGAGGTGGGTTAAGCGGAGATGGCCGTCCCGCTGAGCAACCCAGGGGTTTAGCTGCGCCTTCAGGACGAGTCACGGAGCAGAGAGGGCTGAGCGGTGTGCCGTGGCCGTGCTGTGCAGCTCGGTCCAGGCAGCCAGACTGTGCCCGTGCGCCTGAGTCAGAGCTGGAAAGGCCTTAGGCGGCCACGTGTATGCTCCTGTTTCTGAGCCTGAGAGGCATTCTGTAGTTCTGTAGCGGGGAAGGCTGAGCTGTAGTATGACAGTCACACAGAAGAAACACAATTCTGTGGTGTTTCTGTCCCTGGATTAACAAGCATGCAGCAAGTTGGGTGAAGGACCACGTCCAGATTTCAGTTAATCCTCTTGTTTTGGTGTATGCATTAGGTCGTTTGTCTCACCTGGTTTGCTCCATGCTATGTGAACAGGTATGTTGGCATCACAGAGGGCAGCATTAGGGTGCATTGAGCACCATGGGGGACCAGTAGCAGTGCAGGTGAGCACCTGTTTGGTGACTACAAGGCTATGACACAAACCTGAAACATTGTACAGAGGAAGAAAGAAAGCAATGAGGACTGCGTCTCAAGCATTTAAAATGAACACATTCATCTGAGGACTGTCTACTGTTGATACTCAGTGACTTGTGCCTCTTCATTATTTTGATGAGCGGTGCTACGTAGCTCGTGTAAAAGGCAGAAAGAAACCGTAGAACTTCTTTTTTTTTTTTTTTTTTTGCATAAGTATAGATGCTAACAGGTTTGGTTAGAAGATTTTCTTCAATCCGCAAAGTCAAAGAAAGCAGCCTATTGAATCTGTGTAGCAAGTGGTAGCCACAGGGAAATAGCTGCATGCTCTCTGTCTTCCCAATCTTGAGTTATGAATGGTAGTGTGAACAGGAAGCCTTCAACATGTAACATGGTGTGGTCATTTGATTATTTGAGTTGTGCAGGTTTGCAATTATAATTCAGGTTTGGGATGTGTTTTCTGTATTTCTGGATATTCCAGCATATCTTATTTCCATGCTGATTTTGTTGACTGTCAGCAGCAGTAGTATAGATTGCCAGTAGTGTGGCAAGGTGTGACTGTTCTGCGCGTTATTTGAAGTGAGTTGATGAAAATACAGTACAAAAAGAAAATTTTGTGTAGGAGTTTGCTGTAAAGGAAGATGATGAGTTGTAAAAATAACCAAGTGTAGAATTGTTCCAAAGGTGAAAGTGCTGTTTTTGTGGTGGCAAAGAGGCATTATCTTTTTAGAGCAGCTTGCTAACAGTGTAGCTCTGTCTGGTGCTGATGCTGGACTCACGTGCTGAGTTTCTAATGGTGAGTAGCAAA
Source organism: Centrocercus urophasianus (assembly GCF_019232065.1). Taxonomy (NCBI): domain Eukaryota; kingdom Metazoa; phylum Chordata; class Aves; order Galliformes; family Phasianidae; genus Centrocercus; species Centrocercus urophasianus. Next base: position 33,159,669 of record NW_024884711.1, read on the forward strand.
TCAGAGACCAAAGATTCCTCATATCATCAGATGTCCTGTGGTATCGAGGAAGGTCAATATTGTTTCCATCCTACATTTTCTATTCTTTGTTCTTAGAAAATGTATACATTTGTGAGAGAAATACACTTCTGAATGTATTTCTTTCTCTCTGGAGTTTTCTGTTTTGCTGTGATCCTCCCAGAGTGCAAGAGCAAACCCAGAGCAGAGAACAAAAATCAGTTTTATATATTTGTGTAGAAGGAAAGCTTGATGCTTGTTTCTTCTTACAGATGCTGAAGTCAGTAGCAGGAAGAAGACATTCACTGAGGTTCAGACAGAACGATTGGAACAGGCAGATCGGAGTGTGTTAATTAAGTGCCCATCAAAACTTAATGAAAAAAAATTACTGCAGTATTTATCCAGTCATGGAAACATTGACAATTACTTCTTTTTTGAAAATCGTGTAAGTAGCTGACAATACAAACTAGAATCTAAACTTGGATGAAAAGAAACACAATCATTTGGTCAAGCCTTCATACATCTAAGTTATGCATATTAAACACAATATATTCAACTAGTTTTTGTCTTTATTATTGTTTACAAGGTGTTGCACAACAAATTTTTGTGTTTAAATTACCTAAGCAATGCCTGTTTTTAAGTGAATCTCGCCAAAGATTTTGTGCCAAATGTTTGAAATTTTAATATTGCACTGCTGATTGTCTGAAAAATAGAGCTAACCCTTTGTTATGCTTCTTTTTGAAGGTAGATTTAGTGCTTACTATCAAGAATAACAGCTTAAATTTTTTTGATGTTTTGTATAAAATTATCTTTAAAGTATTAACGTGCAGAAGCTACCATTCAGCTTCAGGACTCTTACTAATATGCCGTAGTATTCCCAGGCAGGTCTGAATAATGTGAGTGCAATCAGTTCAATGCTCATATGCATTTATCTAACTGTTTCCATTTTTAATGTTTTAGGGTATTCATGCTTTAATAGAATTTTCAGAGAAGAGCAGTGTAGCCTCACTACAGGCTGTTACTGGAATTCCAAGGGCTGCTGAGCATCATGTTGTCCCGTATAAATCCAGACTTTTTACTTTCACGCTGAAAAACCCTGGTAGTCAAGCTGCTGAAGAAAGGCCAGTCAACCTCTCTCCTCAGTCTCACATTCCAGTGAATGAGCTTATTCCAAAGCTTTGTCGTGCAGACAGTGTAAGTATAAGTTCTCTCAAATGCAAACAAACCTTGTCCATGTAACATTTGCAAGTGGTCGTGTGAAGCTTTTAAAGCATTTTTTTTCTGTTAAAAAAATAACCCCTGTTAGAATTGTGGCAATGGCTGTCATGCATTGAAACAAATAGAAAAAAATGACTGATGCTTACAATAATTTTGTCTGTAGGAAATAAACTTGTTTGAGTCTAAAGTTGTTTAAGAGCAGTGATAGTACGTGGATGAAAATATATATCGGTAGGCAGAAGATGGGTCGCTATGCTTTAGCAATGTTTATTTTCTTAAATAGGTAAGCAGTCAAATGTACACTCTGCTGGATGAGTATCAACTTACAGAAGAAAACATCAAGCTCCGATACCTGGCCTGTTCTCTGGTTCGGGATTTTGCACGCGCGTATTTTCCAGACAGCACTGTAAAGCCATTTGGCTCTTCAGTGAACACCTTTGGCAAATTGGGGTGTGATGTGGACATGTTTCTGGACTTCCGTGATATACAGAAGCATCCTACAAAAATGGTAAGATGATGCTGGCGGCTCCAGTCCTCATTCTTTGTAATAGGAAGAAAATAATTTGCTGGTTGTGCAGACTTTGTGTGTACTGTCAGGCTGAAGAAAACCTTCATCCTCCAAAGCTAATTCAGCAATACCAGACCTTCCAGTCCTGCTGCTTTTTTCTTTTCTGGAGCTGCTGGACTTGACCAATACTGGGCTGTGATTTTAGGGTCCTCTCTATCCTGATACATAATAATCTTATGCATGTGTGTGCGTGTGCATTTTGAGAGGGCTATCAGATTGTTTTTCCTCAGGTTAAAAAGTTACTGTAACAGTGCTACAGAAACATTACCTCCAAGGGTGTGTGGAGGTGTTGGGACCTGCTGGGGTAATGCTGGTGGATAATTGCAGTTAGTGCTGTTCATGTTTGCAGTGTCTGTCTGGAGACAATTTATAGTGTTAGCATCAGGTGGTTTCATTGAGAAGGGAATTGGTTTGGGTTACTCATGGAAGGAACCTGAGGGTGTGCTGGGAGTAGGACCTAGGAGTGAAACAGGAGCTGAGCCAAATAATAATGCGGACGTCCTTAGTTGTCGCACTTTCCATAATGTACTTTGTAATTATTTGATTATCTCATTGATAACACTGCAGTAAGCACCAAGACAAGTGATGCTTACTAAGCAAGTGTAGAGGCTTGAAATTGAAATATGTTCACTTGAATTTGATTACTAAATGCAGAATTTCCATCTGTATCTTGAGAAGTTGGATGGTTACACAAGACTGCCAATAAGCAATACTCAGGGAACAGCATTGCTTTCTTCAGCACACATATTAAATTTTATCTTAACTGTGTCTTCACCCATGCGAGGATGTGGAAATCTCTGCTGTGTATCCCTGTATTGGGATTCAGGCAGCTTCAGATTGTAAAGGTTATTTAGAATGGGTTGTATCTTAGTCCTGGTGCATGTAGGCAATTCCTTTTGAATTGGAGAAGGAAATACGAAAGGAGGTGAGAATTGGGACACTTTGAAAGCTGATTTGCTCAGCTTTTCTGTGCTACTTCTGTTTTGCCCTGTTTTTGATTTTTAAAGAAATATGCCTTCAATTCAGAGTTTTCATTTTTATTGCAGTGATTGATTATAATGAAAGATATGTCAGCAGAAAGACAGGATCACTGAGAGTTTGTTGGAAGGGTTAAAATCCAAGAACCCTTTACATTTAGTTGCCTCTTGAGTTTTGGGGAAAAAATCTAAGTATAAAATGCCTGTGTTCAAAGCACATATTGTAACTAGCTGAATTTGGTATTGATGCTCTGCAGCAGTAAAATCCTTCTTTCATGTCATATTTTCAAAAGAAAACTTGCACTCTGAAGGCAGTCTTGCGATGAAGAAGATGAATTCAGAATTACAAAACAGGCCTAAGGAAGAAAGGCAGTGGGTCATGGTGAATCTTAGGTGTGAAAACATCTTTCCCACAGTTTAACATTTGTTTTAATCCTTTTTATATGCATATATCTGTTGTTCAGTCAGACTGGTATTAGAAACTGTGTTGGATTGGTAAGCATATGATTTCTCTGAGCACATGTACTTCAGTAGGGCATTAATCCCAGTTCTGAGAAAAATGAGTATACCTAAAATGTATGACTTAATGTGTGGAAGCTGGAAGAGAGATCATCAAATTGGTCATTGTTCTGCAGAAGTCCTAACTGTTTTGTTTTGTTTTGTTTTTTAAAAATCTTTTTAAACTGGTGAGGTGTCTGGAGCACAAGTCTTATGAGGAGCGGCTGAGGGAGCTGGGATTGTTCAGTGTGGAGAAGAGGAGGCTCAGGGGAGACCTCACTGCACTGTACAACCTCCTGAAGGGACGTTGTGGTGAAGAGGGATTTGGCCTCTTCTCCCAGGCAACGAGCAGGACACGGGGCAATGGCCGCAAGTTGTATCAGAGGAGGTTTAGATGAGACATAAGGAAGAACTTTTTCTCTCAGAGTGGTCAGGCACTGGAATGGCTGCCCAGGGAGGTGGTGGAGTCGCCGTCCCTGGCGGTGTCCAAGAGGCGTCTGGATGACGTGCTGCGTGATGTGGTTTAGTGCTGGTGGAGGCAATGGTGATGAGGAGACGGTTGGACTGGATGATCTTGTAGGTCGTTTCCAACCTTGTGAGTCTATGATTCCTGTATTAACGCCCTGAAAAAGAACATTTGGCTGTTGATGTCATTTATCCTGAGAGGTCAACTTTTTGTTTGTGGTTTTGAAAAACATTTGCAAATCAAGAAGGGAGGCAAGTGTAATCACAGCTGCCCATTTTAAAATATTTTTTCTCTTTTGTTGTTTTTTATGTTTTGAATTTTGAAGTGATGACATGCCTCGATATCATGGAGTATTAGAGAATGCTTAATAAATTCAGATTAAATTGAATGATTCGTGTCACTGCAGTCCTATTTTGTAAGATCAGTGGAACAGAAATTCTCACTTTAACATCGCTGTGCTTGAGATCAGCTTCTAAAATAGTTTTGCAATCAAGGTATAGAACAAGGAGATTTTCTTTTGATTGACATAATGAACGATGTCATTCTAATGACAGATTTCCTAGACAATAGAACTTCCCTTAGCTTTTTTTTTAATTAGCATTTCTTTACATGTTCTTAGATGCCTCAGATCACAAGGACAACTAGTTCATGGTTGCTCTCCCAGTATTTAGCCTTTCTAGAGACATTTCAGTCCACATCATCAGTACTTCAGTAATTAGTTCCCTTCCCAAGATCAGATTATCAGCACAGCATTTGTTTCCAACTTCTGGTGGTTTGGCAGATCAGTGAATGACTTAAAGCAGAGTTCTGTGATAAGTTTAGAGTAACAACAGGTGTTTGAGAATAACATTTAAGCTACCAAGGGTAATGAATTTACCCCCAAAGTAGTAGTTTGTTCAAACCTGTTTTGAGTGGCATGGTAAGAACTGATGGAGAATCACAAGTGGTGTCAGTACTTCGTTCTCCCACAAGAGAAACCAAAACTCCATCTGTAAGTTCTACCAACTAAGAGCGTCTGTTTCATCATGAAAAAGTCCATCCAGCTTCTAAGATATCGAGCTGCCACCCAGGATGCCTATGTGTCAGCCAAGTCCCTCTATATTTTTTCTCCTGTTACCTCTCTCAGAGTTCATAGTTGCAGGCTCCTTTGAGCCAGCACTGCTGTAGCATGAAGCTGCACAGCGCTGTGGGGTTAGGGACCACTCTTCTGATACACTCACACATATGCTAGCTCTGTTGGCAGCAAGGAAAGGTTACCTTCGTTGTTATCACAGAGACATAAATTTCAGTTCCTGAGGTGTAACTGTAGGAAGGGTTGCAAGGTCTGTGATTTCTGAACTGTTTTGCCGGTCTGCATTCTTTGCACTGGCATGCTGACAACAAAAGTGACCACCTTTACTTGTCTCCTGGAGGACTAATTAATTCACCATGTAATGCTCTTTGTATTGCGTGAATTCATGTTCTATTCATCGTATGCTTCAGAGGGGAGGATAAGCCGCTATCAAGCATCAGGTCAGCAAGCAAAATTAGCTGAGGCTTAAAAACTGAGAGAGTATAAAGAGAACAGATTTTGTAGGTTGTTTTATTGGGATGTAAACTGCACGTGACAATTCAAAATTCAAAGATCCACAGGGAAATTTACGCCTGATGTCAGAGGGCAGCTGCTCTGGTGGAATTACTTTAAATCTTAAGGAAACTAACCTTCATCTTGAAGCAGCAAGCAACTCGCGTGCTGATTTTTTATTTTATTTTTAAATAAAAAGGCATTTTCCTTTATACTTGTACTAACTAGTACACTGTACTTTGAGGTTATGAAATAGAATTACTGGTGGTTTGAAATTGGCAAGTTACAGTTTGGTTGTGTTTTGTCCCTCCTGCCTTGTAATACCTTCTTCAGTCAACATATGTGCCGTCTTGAGAATCCCACATGAACTGTTTTAGGTAATGTAGTGGCATTGCACCCTCATCAGAATAGCCAACTTCACAGTAAGTTACTCACTATCAGCGTGGGAAAAATTGAATCACTGAGAAAAGAATTGTACAAGAAAAAGCAGTGTGGTTTAACTTTTTACAAGGTCTGCAGACTGCTTTGGAAAATCCACTGTACTACACTGCTACTCTGCAAGCTCTTGTAATCTTGCAGAAGTATTCTTAAATTTCTCTTTAGTTCCAGAACTAACAGTTTACTTTTCAAAATCTTTCGTTAGAAAAAAGGTCCCTTTGAAATGGAGTATCAGATGAAAAGATTGCCATCAGAAAGGTTAGCAACTCAGAAGATTCTTTCTATAATTGGTGACTGTCTTGACAATTTTGGTCCTGGGTATTCAAATGTACAGAAGATACTCAACGCTCGCTGCCCCCTGGTGAAATTCTCCCATCAACCAACAGGATTCCAGTGCGACCTGTCAGTGAGCAACAGGTAAGACCTGGTTTTAAATGGTTCAGGGTGAATACTAAGTTCTGGAAACTTGTCATGAGAAGTTTTCAGCCAACTCAGTTCTGTGTTTTGTATCAAATATGAATGTTGGGTCTGAAAGGGATATTTTTGCCTATTAGAATTTTGTTTCCTAGTGTGTTAAATATCAGTTTCTCCAGTGTAGTAAGTAATTGCTAGCAAAAACTGAAAAACTGCCTTCCCAATAAGGTTGTCTTGTAAGGAACTGAAAGCAGACATGGTTCTTCAGTCATCTCTTCATGTACATGTATATGCAAAGCCTTGTTTGGATTGCTTTCCAAATTAAGCAGCCATATCATGATAATTGTAATTATCAGCTGATTTGCAGTCATTGGATTTCAAGTTATTTTGGGTTCTGCATCCTTTTTATGGGCAAAAGATTTGGAATACTGCATTAACATTGTGCATTAGAAAGCAGCCTGAAGTTTTACTGTCATTTGTACCATTCACAACAGCACCCAGTAGAGGGAGCAGGCATCTCACAAATTGTTCTCTGCATCTTTTTTCCTTTTCAGATTGCTCCCATGTTTTTAGGTAATCAGTGGCTGATAGTCAAGCATTTGATTTATTTGTTTTGCAGTCACTTACTTTATTAAGAAATAACCACCTGTGATGTATGCATCACAGAATTAAAAACAAGTACATCCCCATTTTTTTTGTTGGGGATGGTAAAACACAAGTGATTGTCTTTCAAAATTCTTTTCAACTCACCTTCTACTACAGATTTTGTAATTTGCACACATCAGATGCGGTCAGGTCAGTCAGACTGAATTTTCTGAATTACCCCACATTCTGTTTCAGAATATACAGGAGTTCTGTGATATTTATATGTGATATATATATATTAGGATCAGAGGGAATGGTTTCAAGCTATGGCAGGGGAGATTCAGGCTGGACATGAGGAAGTATTACTTTTCAGAAAGGGTGGTCAGGCACTGAATGGATGCCCAGGGAGGTGGTGGAGTCACCGACCCTGGGGGTGTTCAAGGAAAGGCTGGATGTTGTGTTGAGGGACATGGTTTAGTGGGAGCTATTGGGAATAGGTGAACGGTTGGACTGGGTGATCTTTTAGGTCTTTTCCAACCTTGGTGATTCTATGATTCTATGATTTGTTCAGTATTGTCACAACATTAACATTTTTTTAATGTTTAGCCACAGTGAGAGTCAGCATAGGTTTCCTGGCAGGTATTTTTTTTTTTCTTTTTAATTCTCTGCAAAAGATGGTTTTGTGGGACTATGTTAGTATTGTTACCTGGAGAAATAAGAAATCTTTGTGGACACAAGGAGAACCTCACAATTGAAACTTTAGAAGTGCAGGTATTAGAAGGCTTTGATGCAGCAGCCATCCCCAAATGCCTTGGTGAATTTTTAGAGGAATTGAGTGCAAGACTGGAAGTAAGAGCAGGGTAGTTCAGCAAGCACTTTAAACTAGCTTTGCAATGTAAGTCTTGCTCTCACATCCTCCTTCCATTTATTATCTGCTCTATATTGCCCTCCCATTTGTACACTATAAGAAAGTTTGTACATCCATGTGATGAAACAGAGCTGATCCATCTGAAAACTTGTGTCCTTCCAGGTTAGTTGTTTTGCAGCAGGACCTGGATTTGGATAGTTATTATGAACAACTGTCAGCACAATGGATGTGGTAACACAGAAATAAGAGTGAGCACCTGGGAGCAAAGCTGCTGCTTTCAGCTGCAGTGTCTGCTTGTGTTTGTTTAAAGAATTTGCTGAACGACTTCAAATTTCTTCCAGTCACACCAATAACATTTTTAATACTTCAGAATTGTTTTCAAACAAGATTAAGTGCATTTTATGCTGTCACAAACTGAATGACATCCAACTTCAAACGTTAGTTGTTGGAAAATCAATAAATTGTTAAGTCTTTAGAGTGAGATTGTAAGATAAGTTTATTTTGTATTTTTTGTATTGGTTTTTTTCCCCCTCTATGTTAGGATAGGGATGTTCTCTAGTACAGCCCAAAGGCAATTATGGCTAAATTATGTGGTTTTGGCCTTGACTGTGTGTAGATCTAACTCCAAATACATAATGTTCTTTTTTCTTTTCCACTATCCTGTGGAACAAGGAAACAGGAAACAGCACAAGTGCAGTATTATTGTTTACCTTTAACTGTATCCTTTTTATTATTGGCGGTTATCAGATACATTATCCTGGACAATTTCAGACTCTTTCATCTGCTTTGTTTGTTTGTTTTCCATGAATAAAAGTTATATGTGGATTTTTGTTTGTTTCTTTGTTTTTATATTGATGCTCTCTTCCCTTATAACTGATAATTTGTGCTGAACAGCCAGCACTGGCATCATAATAATAATTGCATAATTATTTACGTCTTACTTTTTTTCTTCCTCAGCATTGCTATAAGGTGTTCAGAACTCCTGTATATTTACGGCTGTTTAGATCCCCGTGTGAGAGCTCTGGTGTTCAGTTTACGATGCTGGGCCCGTGTTCATGGCCTTACAAACAGTGTGCCTGGTACCTGGATTACAAACTTCTCTTTAACCATGATGATCATGTTTTTTCTGCAAAAGAGATCGCCACCTATCATTCCAACACTAGACCAACTTAAAGAGCTGGCAGGTAAGAGCAACTGTTTGTGAAAGAGCTTGAGGCGTTTCTCACAATTATTGTAACTTTGTAAGGTTAGGAATAAACCCAAGCCATTCCTCTGTGCTCTCAAGTAGCAATATGCATTGCCTGTGCCTGATGTTTGAGGGAACGTGGAAGTTTCATATGTACTTTTTGTAAAAGTAATTTATCCTAAAATGCAAACCACATCAGTTTTCAGTACAGTGCTTAATTCTGCTCAGAGTGCCTTGGACAACTTAAAATCATTTATGTTCCCAGTGCTCTCACGCTGTTTCTTTTTGTTGTTTATTTTGCAGCAGACTCGTAAGATTTAAAATGTCTCTGCAGGTTTTAAGGATTTTGTGCAGATTATTATATGTGCCAGGGGAAGTTTAGGTTGGAGATCAGGAAAACTTCTTTACAGAAAGGGTTGTTAAGCACTGGAATAGGCTCCCCAAGGAGGTGGTTGAGTCACCATCCGTGGATGTGTTCAAAAACTGTTTTATGTGGTGCTCAGGGACATGATTTAGTGGTGGGTTGTTAGAGTTAGGGTAGGACGGATAGGTTGCGGTTGGACTTGGTGATCTTGAAGGTCTTTTCCAACCTGAGTGATTCTGTGATTCTACAATTCTGTGTTTTGTTTTAAAGACACCAAGTGTACCTGTATTCCCACACTCTTTGTAATGTCCTTGAGACTATTCAGGGCAATTGCAAATAATTTTTTACCTTAATAAGCAAGTTGTTCTGACTGTCGTAATATTTCAATTTCAGAGCATGTTATCTTCAGCTAATTGAACAAAGCATGGAAAATGACATCCCAAATTCTTGATTCCTTGCTTTTTTCCACAGCTTATTGACATGCTTCCTTGGAAGCTTTGAGAAGATGATCTGCCTTCTGTTGCTTTAAAATAATTTGAATGTTTCCATTAGCAGTTACCAACAGACTCTCAAAAATGAAGCGCTTGTATACGCAGAATAACGAAACAGCTATTTATGAAATTTTTACAAGATATTCCTAATAGCTTTTCTGAAAAAGAGGATGGACGCTTGAGTGTAGCTGTTGATGCCTTTGTGTAGTTATTAACCTCAGAAAACTTTACTGGCTCAGTGTATTATAAAGCTCTGTATGCAGAGATACCATGTTTGTTGCTTCAACTTCAGAGATATATAGATGTCATACACCTTATTCCTGTAGGTTTTTGAAAATACATTTTCCCTTAGTTTGTCCAAAGATTTGTTTTTCCTTTTAAATCTTTAACCATTTAATTTGAATCTTAGCCTTAAAGTTTGTTATGAGTTTGTAATTTGCATTACTTAATACGGTACGTTCATTGAAATCTTATATATGTCTTATATCTGAATTTTGTTATGTACAATGGCATTTTACTTTTTATCTGTTCAAAATACGCTTGCAATTTTTGTTTCAGATGAAAAAGACAAACATGTAATTGGAGGGTATGATTGCTCATTTGTGAGCGACTTCAGCAAGGTTAAGCCTACAAAAAACACGGAAACGCTTGGTAGGTAAATCTTCATTACCTTTGCTTTTTCTGAGTGTGCTGACAATAAACATCTCCGCGATGCTCAATGCTGGTTCGCTTTCTCTCCCTCAGATGAGTTGCTGTGTGACTTTTTTCAATACTTTGGAAACTTCGACTTCAGAAAGAATTCCATAAATCTTCGAAAGGTAAATGAATTTTAATTTCTCATCGTTATCAATTAAACTTCTACTGTCTTCAGTTTGAGCAACTGCCCGTGTTAAACGACTGCTTTCATTTTTAAGTATGTATGCAGTGTGCATTCAAATCGGTTGTTACCAGAAACTGAGTCCTCTGCTTGAAGGAAGAGCTTTCTCCTCGAACCCTGATTGCTTATGGTAACATTCTTAACAGTGCTGTGTCAGTACTTGTATATGTTGGAAAGCAGAAACTATGATGCTTAGTCTTTATGATTCTTTTGTGACCACCCTATATAAAAAGTGACTGTTTTAAAAAGCAGGAACTTTTAAAATGTCACAATATTTGTCGTAGCAAAAGTCAGTGACAAACATAGCACACTTAAAAACTTTGCGTTTCAAGCTGTGAGTACAAATCCAAACAGTGTCCACATTAAAATTTAAACTGAGTTTTGAAACTTGCTTTTTACACTTCTGTTTCTTGCTGCAGTTACCATCAACCTTCAGTTAGCCTAGTTACAACTCAGTGAGCATGACAGATAACATGATTGTATGCTTACCAAGAGGTCTGCACTGTAATCATGTTTTCTTTATATAATTAAGTCATGCTCTTTGGGGATTTCTGTGTGAGTATGTATATGAAGGCATAATAGAGACATATATGCAAATACAGTAACTACTAACACCTGTTCCTGCTGGGCTTCTTGCAGACTGAGGGCTTTCATTGCTTTGTTGCTGTGTGGTCACTCTTGGTTGTGTTTCATTTCCTACTTTAGCACTAACAGTTTCTGGCATAGAAGTTGTTTGTTTTTCTGATATAGATCAATCTGGAAACTAAGTAAGCTGGATAACTGTTGTTTGCCACTATGCCTTAAAAGGCAAGTTAAAAAATAAAAAATAAAATAAAAAATAAAAAAAAAACAAAACAACACCATAACAAACCTCCTTGTGCTGATCCTGAACTGGACAAGGGAAATGTCTGCGTTGTGGATGTTCTTCTGTTTAACTAGTTGTCCTAGCCCTGGAGCAAGGGTATGCAGCATGCATGTGAACACTTCTGGACTAGCATTAGCTGCTAGGTTCCTGGTAGGACATGCAGTGGAAGGCTTGTAGAGATGCTGTACTGCACAGCAAGTCACCTGAGGAGTGCTGATAAGCAGTGTGATGGAAGTGTATATAACTAGCAAACTACATAGTTGACAATAACTTGTATTTTACCATACTAAGTGCATGAAAGTGGACCGTGGTCTAAATAGCTCTGTACTTAAATGACAAACTGAACTGGGGAGAATTTCAGCCAGGGCAGTAATCTTGCTTTATTATACCAGCTCTTAGTGAGCACTGTGAGAGAAATGATTTAACAGGTGAAGCTCATGAAGTCATTTATCAGACTAGGCTGTGCACGTTAACTTGATACTCATGCTGCCCATACACAAACAGAGATAGGAGTAGATTGCAGCAAGTGGAGTTTGAGGTTTGTGGAAAAGCAAATGGGAGAACGGCCAAAAAGACAGGGTGAGTTGTTGTAGTACATTCTTTGCCTTGAAGGAAAGTTCAGTGTGGCAAGGAAAGCAACCACAAAGAGGATTTAGAGAACAGGAGTCCTACGCTCAGATTGGCAGGAAAATTAACTTGATTAATGATGCCTATTTTTTTCCCCAGAAAGTGGTCTTCTGGGTCAGAAAACTCTCAGTGTAGTCACTTGAGTGATTTGTTCCTTGCTCAGCGTATGATGCATATGTGCAACTTTTTCTTCACACTATCTGCAGGGAAAGGAAGTAAATAAACCTGAGTCGTCTCCTCTTTATATCTGGAATCCTTTTGAACAAGACCTTAATATCAGCAAGAATGTTAATCAGCCACAGCTGGAGAAATTTGTTGCTGTGGCCAGAGAAAGTGCCTGGATTTTACAGAAGGAAGATAAAACTCAGCAGATGATCAATAAGGAACCCTGGGGACTGGCAGCTGTACTGATACCATTTGGAAAAAGCAATCCAAACACGATGAAGAGTAGGACAAAGGGAATGGGAAGTGAAACAATCAAAAGCCTCTTGGACTCTTTAAAGTTAAGTGATGCAAACAACGTACAGAAAGCAGTGGGAAAGTGACTTTCAGCACAGAAAACACAGTAGCTGCTGTTCTGTTTTAGGAATTGAATGTGGCACAATTTGAAGAATATTGCTTTTAATATTTCTTGTGTGGTGAAATGGAGAGTTGGGTGGCCTCTGATTGTCATTGTGATGTTTTTTGTACAGGTCTACTTTCTGTACATCATCTCCTCCTTTACTCTTCACTTTTCCCTGTGTTTTGTGAATGAAGAGCATTAAAATGCAAATTTTACAGGTACATTTTGGAAGTAGACTTTGGTCACTCTTCAAAAAAGAAAAAAAAACGAACGAAAAGAGGAGCATGGGAAAAAGCCACTGGGAATTGTTTCAGTTAGTTCTTTTTGGTTAAGTAAAAGCTCAAGAAGTAACCCCCTTTCAGTGAAAGTACATCTTAAAAGAAGATGAATTTTGAACCACTGCTTCTGCTGCAGTCACATGCAGGAAGCCAGTAAAAGTAAAGTGCATGTGTCTATTTTTGTAATTGTTTTCAATTCATGGGGCTAGAGCTAAGACAAAAATAAAGAGAATGGAATTAGATAACAGGGTTTACAGTTTCGTAGGTTATTGCTCTCCAAGGATAGAGCACCTGTTTTGTGTTGGAAAAGTGGGTGTGCTTGTGTTTACCACCTGTCCTCAAACTTCTTCAACCAAATCTTTATTATTTTTATGCAGATAGTGCTTGTTCCGACTCATCAGCTCATGTTTCTGATTTTGCCTTCAATTTAAGCTTGTACTTCAGGTTCCAGTAGGGGACTTTTTTTGGTGCCCTTCTGGCCTTATCAACTCTCCTGAAAGTTGCTGCCTACTGGACAGCACCAAAACCTTCCTCTCGCTATCTCTGCTTCTCTTTTTGTCCTTTTTGAGATTTCACAGGAAATCCTGTAACATACTTGAGCCCACAGTCCTGTCTTACTTTTCAGATACTCAGTGGAGTGCTGACTGTCCATGTTTCAGATCAGCTAGGCCAGCAAGAGTCAACTTTTCTCACTGCCTTGAAGAAAGCATTGAGTTCTCTGTGCTTATACCATAAGAGAGTGTTTTTGGGGGAGTGTAGAGAGGGGGCTGGAAGGAATGAAGACACAAAGAGAAATGGAAAGAGAGCACACAAAGTACAGATTTTCAGGTAGATTTGTGATTATTCTGCCTGTCCAGTTTGTGCCACCGATGCATTAAAACTAAATGGCAAGCATGATAAGAACAATTACACAGATTGTTATTTTGACTCTTAAAGAAGTACTGTACAAGAATTACTGTAAATGAGAGATTGTCCTACGGATGCAATATTCATGTTTATGATAACTTTCATTTTCGGTATTTCTAGATTCTTTAATGCTGTTCTGGTATATGCTTTCTTGTGGGCTTTTCTTTTTGTTTGTCAGAACTGGTGTTATCATGTCTCTTTTCCCTGAGATATATTTATTAGAGATCATAAAGGAAGTAATGTGTAATTCCAGAGTATCTGTAAAAACACTGCTCGATAAGGAGTTCAGCAGTTAACAGTCTAAACAGACTTTGAGGGACAGATCAATGCTACATTAATTTATTTGAGTTTTAAAATAATATTCATATGTGTCCATTTCACACTGCTAGATGTTCTATCAAAGAATGACTTACAGATTTATTATCTTAGTCACAGGAATTAATTCTTCTATTAACTTTCCTGAGCCTTGAAATTCAAACTTAGCTTTCTACTTAAAATCTCTGTGCTAGTGTATAAGCTATGACCTTTTTTGGAGGCTGGATGAAGTTTACTGTAACTTATTATTGGTGCTAATACAAATATTTTCATAGCAAGCTTATGGATGCGGTAAGCAGTCTGTTGCTAACTTAAACTTTATAGAACCAAGATATGTTTTCTTCTGTTTCCTAAGGAGTAGACTTGAAAGCTTTTTGAAGCATTTGAAGATTAGGTGACACTTCAGTACTTGTGAGTTGTCTCTTTCCCTGTTGAGTAGAACACGTAACAGATCCCCACATAGAGACAGTGTGGTAGAGAGTCTCTGGCAAGGATTAAGGGGAAGGATAGCAAACAGAATTGGTTGTTGGTTTCTGCTATCAGTCATCCATCCATAGCGACAGAGGTGAGGTGTTCCACAAGCAATGAAGATAAATCTCTGGATCGGTAACTCATCCTTTTGGGAGACTTAAACTTCCCAGATATAAACTGGGAATATGTGAGTACTGCGACAGGTAGGTCTGTGAAATTCCTAAAGGACGCTGAAGATAACTTCTTGTCACAAGTGCTTAGCCAGCTAGGAAAGCTGCCCTTCTAGAACTGTCTTGAGCATAAGGAAAGTCTTGTGGGAGGTGTGATGGTAGGTGGCTGTCTGAGCCGCAGCGATCATTAAATAGCTGAGTTCAAAAGAGGTCAGCAGAGTTACCACCCTGGATCTTAAGAGAGCAAAGTTTAAGCTGCTCAGAGAGCTAGGCAGCAGCATCCCTGGCAATCTGCTTTAGAGAGTTCAGGAGCTCTGTGAGAGCTGCTCACTTCTTAAGAACCACCTTTTAAAAACATGGGAGCAAGCAATCCCATTGTGTCAAGCAAATAGAAGAGAATATCAGCTTTGCTGAGCAGGGAGCTCCTTTTGGGACATGGGCAGAAAAATAACCTATGATCTCTGGAAGCAAGGTCAGGGAGATGAAAAGAGCTACAGTTCACAGCTGTAGAGAGAAAATAAGAAAAGCCAGAGCTCAGCTCGAGTTGACACTGGCCATTGTGTCAGCAAAAAAGGATTTTTTAAGTGTCTCAACAGCAAGAGGAGATCTAAGGAAAACTGTTGGGCTGATACTTGATGAAGATCGTTACCTAACAAACTGGAATGAGGAAAAAGCAGAGACATCTAATGCACTTTTCGCCCTGGCTTTTAATATTAATGATAGTTCTTGGGTTGCTGGTCCTGTGAGTTGGAGGGACACGATTCGTGACTATGGGAGCATGATCTGTGGTCACCATAAGTGTAAGAGAATAGTTGCATCAGCACAGTGTTGGTAGTTTGTAGGACATGACAGGGTTCACTCCAGAGCGAAGGACCTCTCAAGAATTTACTGAAGGTCTTACATATCTGGGGAGTGGGTGTATCAACAGCAAATGTACTGGGAATGCTGAACTGGAAGGTGCTGCTGGCTCTCTGGAGGGATGAGGCCTGAAGCAGGCACACTGTAACCGAGCACTGGGCAACCAACCATCAACAGCGTGATGTTCTACAAAGTAAAATGCTGGATTCTGCAGCTGGTACAGAGCAGCGCTGGACTCGGGTACACGAGGAGGTGGGTGGCTGGAGAGCGGCTCAGCAGGAGGGGCCTGGGGCTGCTGTGACAGCGGGCTCAGCGTGAGCCAGCAGCGCCCCCTGGTAGTCAAGGGGGTAAATGTATTTTGGGGATTCATTGCGCACAGCATAGCCAGCCAAAGGAGGTAACTCTCTCACTATTTCGTGTTGGTGAAGCCTCATCTGAAATACTGTGTGCAGTTCTGGGCTGTATGATGTTAAAACTACATTGAGATGCTTTGAGAGGAAGGCACCAAAGGTGACAGGGCTGGAAGGAATGTCCTGTGAGGAGGGGCTGAGGCCACTTTTCTCAACAGGAGTTGAGAAAACAGGAGGCCAGGAGGTGACCTCAGTGCTCTCTGCAGCTCTCTAAGGAGGGGAAGAAGAGGGAGGTGCTGGGCTGTGCTTCTGGGAACCAATGGCATTAGGAAAATTCCATTACCCTGAGCGTGGTCAAACACTGGAACAGCCTTCCTTTCCTTAGCAAGGTGGTTGATGCCCTGTGCTTGTCTCTGTTGAAGAGACACATGGATAATACCTTCAATATGCTCTAACATTGGGTTAGCCCTGATGTGGTCAGGTAGCTGAATACTGTGGTCTTTGTAGGTCTTTTCCAACTGAATTCTATTGCAGTGCAATACTAAGAGAATGGCATAACAGAAACAGAAGCATACAGCCCTCTGTTATAGCTTATACCTACTTGCATTATATTCACACTGGTTTGATGTCACATAGAAAGACTATAACAATTTTGACACTTAGACATAAGATGCTTGTAGTCAAACACCAATAAACTTTGTATTTTGTTTATACAGTTGAATGACTCTGAAACACGACTTTGGGTCAAAATGGTTTATTTGTAAATGTACATTGGCATTCAAGCTGCTTAGAATTCCTTAAAAGGCAAGGCAAAACGTGGTTGCTATATATGCAGAGCTTTTCAGCATCACGTTTCTGTTTAGACTGTCTGTCTCTTCTGGGAATAGTTCTGAACAATTGTCCTGGCTACAGTCCGACTTCTGAATAGAAAAGCTAGAAGTCCAAAGCATTGCTGCAGCAATGAAAGTGCACAGGTGCTTGTTTCAGGTACCTGCAGGTTCAGGGCGCTGGAGGCCAGCTGCTGAGCAAAGCCTGCAGGAACAGTTCTCTTTGGCAGTATGAATCAGCCAGTCAGCTTCCTTGGAAGAAGCTGAGGGCAGGGTGTGGAGGGCAGCCGATCAGCTTCTGCCAGACACAGCTTGCAGTCAAGGGAAAAGCAGTGAAACCACCTGTGAGAAGAGGATCCCTGCCTTGAGGGGGTGTATGTAGCAAATCAAGAGGATGATGTGATTATAATTTCCTGAAGGCAGCAGCCTTATTGCACTGATATCTTTAGAAGCCATCAATATGGTTCTGTCAGCAAAAACAAGGGTTGGATGTTTGTCAAAAAGAGTGGAGATGGTCTGTACTTAAAAGTTCGTGTGCTCTAAACAATGTCTCAGCAAGAGTGAGGCAGTAAGTTTTAGTTCTCAAACTTGTTGCTGATACATGTGTCCTCCCCAGCAATGTAGAGTAAGGAATATAAGTAAATTAAACACATTTTTGACCCTCTGCCCCTTCCCCTCACTGGGAGTACTTTTTAGTGCAATCTTACATTCCCTGACTCTTAATTGGTGAGAGAAATTGGAAACATTTCAAAGTTCCTTGCCCTGAAAAAATGCTCTCTGGGACATTAACTTCAAGTTCACACTTGTTGCCAGGTTTGCTTTTTTTCTTGTTGTTTGGTTGTTTTTTTGTTTTTTTTTTTTTTTTTTTTTTTTTCCTTTTCTGTACATTTTGATGCTCACGAGAGTTTCGGGAGTGGGTTCTGCTGCAATTGCTACTATTCCACTATTCCTCTGGGGCTTCATGGGACTCCAAAGCTGTGATCTTCAGCCTTTGGCTGTGTGAGGACCTGTCCATAATGCTCTTGGCTGAGACACAGTCACAATGTTGGGTCTTCTTAGGTGGTGCTTTTCGTCTGCCTCAGTTGTGGTTTTGTCCTTTGGACTTCAGATCCTGGGATAAATCAGGTTGGAAGGGACCTTTGGACCTATTCAGCCTCCTGCTCTGGTAGGATTAGCTGTTAGCTCCAACCAAGTTGCTCAGGCCCATATCTAGCCAGGTCTTGAAAATTTCTGTGGGCGAGGACTGTACAACCTTCCCAGACAACCTGTTCCACTGCTGGACTTCCCTTAGCACCCTGCTCAGCAGGACTGTAATACATTCTCACCATCCTGTCACTGCTACCATCTTTTCTCAGCCTGAGAGCCATGCCTAAGAAGGCAGATTGTTGTCCAAGCCAAATGCCCAAGCCACTCCTTCACAAAAAGGGCAATCCTCTTCATCCCCAGGTCTTCCCCCCTTCCCTCCTGAGGAGTGTGTCCATCCATCACCATCATCTTGCTGTTCCAGTGTTGCTGTACCAAAAGCATGAATTCCTCCCACTTGTTCCCCAGGGCTGCACACCTTTGCATCCACACATTTGAGGCAGCTTTCGTCTTTTTGATATTCTTGAAATCTCTCTTGTTCCCATCAGCCTGCATCCTTACTTTCAATCACTGCCTCACTTAACTGGTGCTTACAGTAGCCCTCTCTTTACTGCTCACAGCTGAAAGCTGCTCTCACCAGCTTGGCCGAGTTACAGCCACTCATATGAGCCCGATTAGGACATTCAAATACAGCCTAAACATTAATTTTTAAAAGGATCTGGAGGAAAACCAGAGGCTGTAAACACAAGGTTGCCATGACAGAAAAGCAGCATATTGCACACTTCTGAGCTAGCTTCGCCAGTGCTGTGGCATCTGCAGGGCTGCACAGCACCATATGGAGACATTGGTTCAGGTATGTACCTTTGGAGCAGGAAAGATAGGCAAAGAATATTTCAATAATTTTGCCAACAAACTAATTACAGGTCTGTGCCGAGTTCAGCTGAAGCAAGTTCAGGATTTCTAGCCTGAGCTGCTTTTGAGATCTGATGAATCAACAATCAGGAAGTTTTTTAAGTGAAATCAGCTTGTTCACTGGAAAACTGTGTTCCAAAGACTCTATCTTGCTTATCACTGAATTACCTCCAAGACTCTCTTCTAGTACAGAGGTCTTCCAGACACTGTGGATAATTCGAGGCTTCTTGAAAACAAGGATTAAGATTCACACAAGGCTAACCTGGGCCTGGAGGTAAACTCACATGCTGCTGAAGTTGCCTTCTTTGCCACTCCGACATGAACTGAGGACTAGATGATCTCCAGAGATCCCTTCCAACCCCTACAATTCTGTGGTTCTGTGTGATTCTGTGAATAGATGGTGCCTAGTTCTCTACAACTAACAGGCAGCTTGTTTGATGCCACTATGAAATCCTCAATTACAAGTGGATTTTTAACCACTTCAAATCTGAAATCATTTGGTATCACTGTGGGAGTACAGTTCTCTGCCAAGTTTGTTCTGCAGGAGGAGATCACAGCAGGTGCATGAATGCCTTTCTCCTCACTAATTCCTTGTGGGATCTCTCCAGTACTATCATGATCATGAATACCCTTCCCTCCTGCTTCTTTTTTTACTGTCCATTCTCTTTTCACTGTTCCAATGCTCCATCACCCTTAAAGTTCTTCTGCATGTTTGTATGTAACTTCCTATGTTCAAGTTTTAGGCCATTACTCCTTGTGCTATACACTATCAAGGAGAACCTGGCCTCATCCATTTGCCTCCCACCTCCCTTTAGTTATTTATAAACATTTATCAGATTCCCTTTCAGTCTTCTTTTACCTAAGCTGAACAGATGTGGGTTATTCAGCCTTTCCTTATATGAGCAATGCTCTAAGACATTTATCATCTTTGTGGTCCTATGCTGGACTCCTCCTAGGAGATCCCTGTCTTTTTTGAACTGGGGAGCCCAGAACTGGACACAGTAGTCCAAATGTGGCCTTGCCTGGACAGAGTAAGGGGGCAGGATCAGCTCCCTCGACCTGCTGCCCCTGCTCTTTTTAATGAACCCCAGGTCCCACAAGGGCAAACTGCTGGCTCATGTCCAACCTGTTGTCCACGAGAACGTCCAGATCCTTCTCCAGAGCTCCTCTCTAGCCAGTCATCCCATCATTAAACATTAATTTGATCGTTAAACAGTAGTTTTTCATTTGGCCCATAATTTTTTGGGGACCAGCAGTGAATAAAGCTATGTTCAAGGAAAGTGGAGTAGTGTTTAGAGCATTGCACTCCCATTGCACTGCAACTTTCTGCAGCCTGATCTCCTGCGTGGACTGACATTTCATACTGCCTTTTCTGTGGCCTACAGAGAGATCAATTAACCAGGCTTGGTGGCCCTCACCAATTCTTCGCATGTTTTCAAGAATTTTGTTCATCTAAGACATTTGTCTAACACTGGCTGTAGTATTAGAAAACAGAAATTTGGTGCGAGCTCTTTGAGGCACTCGACCCTTTGAAAAAGATTTCTGTTTTTTACTGTTATTATGGGGAACATTATGTTCAATTTGTTTTACAGAAAGCCTTCAGAGATGGGTTTTTGTTCCCATGTGCATACAAATTTGTAGTAAATGTAAACAGTGCAGCCCTATATTGGAATCTTGCATGGATCAACTCCCAGAATATGTCTTGTAGGTATTATCATCACAGCCCGACGGGGAAAGTCAACGCACAACAAATCACAAAGGCATCGGCTCCCACTCGTGTTGCTCACTCTGTAGGGTGGAACAATTCCTGTAATTCTGTATCTCTTTTTCTTATGTTGGACAGAAGCAAAACTGCAGGAACTGCTGTTCCTGCGGAGAGGACTTTACATTAGACATTGGATTGTTAGATGGAAAAGCACTATTATTTAAATACTTTCCATATATTTACATCTAAACTTAGATTTTCTGAAGTCTTTTTCTAGGAGCTATCACTGGAGATTTTTAGGGTGAGAGAAAGAACCAGAAGAGTTCATATAGGTCTCACAGATAAATGGTAATTACTATCCTATTATTCATCAAAAATAATGACATAGTGGAAAGAAATATGTACAACAAACTGTCAATAAAAAGTAAAATGCTTTGTCCCCTTGAAAAAATTCCTCCATTAATTTTCTGTAGTCCTCCCAGTGATGCAGTGCTTTTATAAAAGGATAGGATTTGAGAGAGCATACTGAAAGGGTAATCACAAATTAAATATATGCAACTGTGAGTATTTATGCAGTAAGCAAAAAAGAAACATCGGTGACTCCAACCTGAAATGGGATTCAGGGATTTAGTGACTCCAGAAATACAGTATAGAGAATGGCTTTGTACATCTTTAGGTGATTTGTGCCTCTTTATTTTGAAAATTATCTCTAGACACACAACAAAAGCGTGTTTGCTCTAATTGCTTGATACAGGAGCTTGGAAAGGAAGATCTCATTTGAAACGACCATAATCTCTTTGGTGGAGACACTAAAGACCTTAGCTACTCTAGCTCTGCAATGAAGTCCATCTTTAAGAGGCTTTGCCTTGCAGTTGGCTTAGGAACTTGGAATATTACCTTTCTGAATTACCCTAAAAAACCAGTGCTTACAGATAGGACCAGACTTTCACCCTTCTCCCACACAGAGTATTTGCTTTTAGGTCCTCTCTTTAGAGTAGACAGTATTCTCAATCTCTAAAGTGTTTTGCAGCAATTAATTTTATATTTCCTCTAGGAGATCACACAGTAAGATGATCTCTGTGTTTGTTCAGTAAGTTGCTGTTCTCTTGTGGTGTTGGAGTCTTCAGTACGATAAATTAAACTATCTGGTGCTTTCCTTCCTGAGATGTAGGCAGTTTTTGTTGCATACTGAAATGAGAATGCATTTCCCAAAGCAATGGTTTTAACTATTGATCTCAGAACCCCTGATGGTCTAGAAAACTACATCTAAAGAACTCGCAAAAACGAAAAGCAAGAAAACAATGCTAAGAAAGCTGAGCTACGTGTTGGCCAGCTTAAATTCCCACAACAAAGGCGTTTATCTTTCAGGATCTTCCAAACAAAACAAAGGTCAAAGTGATCTCTATTGAGTTGTCATTAGAGATGGAGCATTTCTTGCATTCCAAGATCACTTTATGATTAATATTTTGTCCAAGTAAATGGTGATATGTGAAGGCTATGTCACTCATAAAGTGTGGTTTCTGATGGAGAAAGCAGAAATATTTTTTTGGATGTCTGACAAACTCTGAATGATATCTCTTAATGGTGGGAGAATTATTATTGTCGAGCAGACTATCTAGAGTTTCTGACCTCTGCCCTGGCAAAAAACTTGCATTTTATCCTTATAAATTATATAGGGAGAATACAGACATCTCTGTTTGTCTTGATTCAGTTTTATCCCACAAGTATAGGGTTACAAGTATGCGGCAGTTAGGCATAAGTGATATGATTTTATGCTCCAAATGCTGATAAGAGAGAAGCTTCAAATCACATAGGTTAATGCAGACTTCATTCAGAGACACCTAGTCAGAATCTCCTAGACTTTTCCAGACCTACCAACTATTGCTGCAGAAGTCTATAAATACTCAGGGCTGCCAGCTGCTTGCTCCCAGTAGGAATGGATGCCTTCTTCTGAAGTTAATCTTTCTGATTCAGTGGGGACCTCTCACTGCCAAGCTGACCCAGGGGCTTCTGAAGTCGTCTGTTTGTTTTATGTGATCCTTAAGCCTGAGAAGGCAAACTGTCCTCCCTATTCCCCATTCCCAGCAAGTTTTTTCCTCCTGACTCCAATAACAGCAGGACAC
Source organism: Centrocercus urophasianus (assembly GCF_019232065.1). Taxonomy (NCBI): domain Eukaryota; kingdom Metazoa; phylum Chordata; class Aves; order Galliformes; family Phasianidae; genus Centrocercus; species Centrocercus urophasianus. The sequence goes on from NW_024884711.1 coordinate 33,182,232, forward strand.
AACCCTGACATTTTTCTCAGATGCAGAGATAGCAGCAGATGATGTTATAGTGTGGCCACTGCCACTCCTCATATTTGCACAAATTATGTAAATGTATGGGGTGTGGTGAATGTTTTTCTCTAGAATCTTTATTCTGTTTTTCTAAAAAGATTGATGAACTTTTTTTTTTTTTTTTTTCTTCTGGAGTTCAGTAAGCTGGAGCTTTCAAAGTTGTGCTTCACTTGCTCCCATGTTTGTGCTGGCAGAAAGAAGAATTTAAAGCTGAGCCTTTTCCTGCTGGGTGTTTTTCTTCTCTGTGATAAACAGAAAATATGCAGTTGGTGTCATGATAGCAGTAGGTGCAGGATTCAACTAACACTTCCCAGCAGAAAATTCCCTGTCTTGCCAGGACATTGAGGAGACGCAAGAATGATTCATTTCTCTGATAACACAGCAGGAACACAGGTCCAATTGTTTTCTATGTAGGTCAGAATGGGGTATATTGGCATCTCTGTTTGCAGACTTTACAAAGAAGTCTGGGAATGGGAAGCATTGCAGAAAAAAAAACCGTGCTGCTAATACTTAAATTGTTCCCCTGGCAGAGGTAGGCTATAAACAATTTGCTGTCAAGTACTTGCAGTCTAGCTGGCATAGCTGGACGCTGTCTGTACACCAGGTTTAGTTCTTCAGGTTAAACAGCTCATTTACTCTTCACCCAAGCTCTTTGATTAAAATCTGGGTCCATGTCAAGGAGAAGGCCCCTAGAAATACTCAATCACGCTGTTCCACTGTGTCTAGCTGACAGCAGTTTATGTTCGTGGAGATGCTTCGTGTACTTAAGAGTCAGGGGAAATTAGCAGGTTACTTGGCTCTGGCTTTTCATTGCATCTCTGTGCCTTTTAAAGTCTACAATAGTGCATCAGAAACCTGTTCCTCTGTCAGTTTGGTTTTAACCTATGCAGTCAATGCCAGCTTCACCTATTGGCAGGAAGCGATGTTGGGAATAATCGTGTTGTTTAATGTATTGTAATGCTTTATTGGATGCCTCACTGCACATTGTCACAGCACGCCTTCTTGTGGGAGTCCTCTGGCTCTCCCCTGCTGTCTCTTCCTTCCAGGAAAGCCGTTTGCATTTGAAGATCAAGAGGTAAGCTTTTATCTTTGTCCCAGTGTAAGTGTGCCATGGGAGGCAGCTGGGGCTGCTTTCGTTTGGTTGCTTTGGATGACACCATCCACTCTTCAGAGCATGGAGTGCTTCTGCATGTTTCCCTGCAGTCACCTCCAGCACCGGTTTGCAGGTTTGTTCATCGTGGTTCTCTGTTACCATCAGCTACATAAACAGAAGCACTAGAAATGATACTGCTCTATGCTCTACACCCAGGACAAACCAAGACATGTATTACGCCCTCCTGGTCTGGGCACAGAAGTCTTTCCTAAACGATGCATCTCCTTGATGCAGACTGTCAGATTCTTCTTGTAACGCTGGGAGAAATGCACAATGCCTTATGGCATTGGGTGAGTGTGTTATGGCAAGGATTGCAGCCAGAGCCATGTTTGATTAGACCCTGCATCGTACACAATTAAAGAAACATTTACTTTGTCCCCATACCTTGAGATCTGAATAGATTTTGAAGCAGTTGGAGGCAGTGTTCCAAGATCAGATCATACACTCATTTGTTTTTCTCAGGAAAGGAGGAAATAAATCCTGATGGCTGGACATGATGTTGTCTGATGATCCTACTTTTTCTTGGCATGTTTATCAGCACAATCTGGACTTTTTGGAGACTGTTCTCCTCCCTCCATCAGACCTAACCATTTATAGCAATTCTTTTCTCAGAGGTACAGTTAATTATTTTATGAAGATCTGTCTCGTAGAGGAAAAATAGCAAGTGAGGCAATAATAAATTTAAAATTAAAGATGTTAAATTGCAACACAATTCAGAAGGAAAGTGGGTGATAACTGACATTTTTATTTCAGCCTCAACATAAGAATTTGATTTAATCTACTTTTTCTTATTGGTGAGGCTTAATTTAAAAAAAGCCAAGGAATTTCTGTCTACCTGTCTGCAGGTCAGTGCTCTCCTCCAGAGAAAAGCAGACTGAAGCCCTGGGCTGTATGATTGTGGAAGCAGCTGTAGCTTGAGAGCTTTCAACAGAAGTCACCAGTTGAAGGTCTTGATTGTTACTGATTGTGAAGAAGGGCATAAATATGTATGATATATAATATAAATTCCAATATTGGGAAAGTTTTTGGTTTCTGCTACAGTGCTCTTGCATAAAATGCACTCAAACAGACCAAACAGAACGCCAAGATCAGGCACAGCAAAGCATCTGTGTATGTAAATGCAACTTGAATTTTCAAAGGGCTTCAGTGTTGAAACCCAACCCTTGTAGGCATCTTTGAGAAACTACTGTCAGTATCAATGACACAACAGTTTATGCTGGGAAGAAGAAACAGGGCATGTCTTCTGTGGAAGCATCATGCTGTGATGAATGGCCAGTAGGTCTGGTGAGTCAGTCATCCATCCAGGCTGCTCTTTGTTTCTGTAAATGAGCTAGTGTGTATCTGGGAGAATGGGAACTCATCTGGAACCTGAAAACCAACCCAAGAAATAGCTCAGTTGGTGCTGTGACAAAAATGTAATCATTTCAGATGTTCAGATAATGGTGATGCTTTTAATATAACAGGATATTATAACCTTGTTTAACACTACCACTACTGTTTGTTGCTGAAAGGAGGGGGAAAAAAAGGAATGCAGATCATGAGATACACTTTAATCTTCTTGTTTTGATATCTAACATAGGGATAAGGAGTAGGAGATAGGATGAAAAATGACCTTTTGGTAAAACTTTGCCGCTTGAACTTTAATTATCAGGTTTAAAGATTGTATTTGAATATGAGTGGTGTAATAATTGAGCTCTATTAAGCTATTTTGTATGCATCTATTTAAAACAGAAATTTAAATAAAGCTATTTTTTAAAGTAGCTTATTAGATTTGGTCTGTTTTCTATTAAGGTAAGTGAGGTCCACCTTATTTTTCTTCATTGACACTCAAGGGTGCTGCTGACAAGGTGGTCAGAATCCCATAAAGCTCAAGACTGGATTTCTGGCCTCTCATAAAGGCTTTCTTATTCCTTCCTCACAGATCTAGAGCAGTGTATATGTGTCTGTGGGAAAGCTTGTTGCTGTGACATAACAGCATGTTGCAGAATTAGAGAATCGTTAAGGTTGGAAAACTCTAAGGTCAGCTAGTCCAACCCCAGCCCATCACCCGTGCCCACTAAAGCTCATCAGTGCCACTGATATCCCCCCAGTACAGTTTTCAGAAACAAGCTCCTCCATACAATGGGCAAAAAGTCTTGAAATTTGCAGAACACTGTGTTACAGCTGTGGGGTTAGTATGGCTTTAGCACCCCGTTGAGTTTGGGTGTTGAATCAGGAGCAAGCTGTCATGGACTTACAATTTTTGATCTGTATTCCAGCACCTTCAGCTCTTCTACAAAAAGCCTGATTTTGCACAGCAGCAAGCAAAGCAGCAGCTTACTTTTGATGGAAAATGTAGTAGAAAAGCTGTGAAGTGCAAGGATGTCTATAGATAGTCTGTTATAATCCCTCTGACATTAAATATTTGGAGAACTGAAACAGCCTAGAACCACGGCATGCGTGGTGCATTTGTCACAGAACTAGGCTGAACTAGGCCAAACCCTGGCACAAGCTCAAGGCCGTTCTGCTGCTAACATGGGCCCCCTCCACAGCAGCTGAAAGCCTTTTTTCAGTGCCTGGCAATACAGCATCTCCCCTCTTTTTTGTGGATAATCAGTGGACACAGAGTAGGTGAATGTAGCTGAAAGGGGACTGTGGAAGCCTGCAGCTCCTCTGCTCCTGCTTAGGCCCTGGTCAGTTGCTGGGTTCAATTCCAGTTGTGAGATGCAGGGCTGGAGAGCTCTTTTTGTAACTGGAAATAGAAATGCTGGCCCAGAGAAGTGAATAAATCCATTAACACGAAAAGAGACTAATTCACACATTCACATCTCCTCCACAAATGCTGTAGGAGTGTTTCTGTGCTGCCGGAGCCCTGCTGGGGATACAATGCACAGCATGTTTTCTCCAGGTATGGCACTGGAGGGAAAAAGTTCATCTGCAAACTGACGGAGCACAAACTGCTTATTCTGTTTTCTTCCTTTTAAGGCATTTACACAGCTTGAAGTGATTTTTTTGGGTTTTGTTTTTTGTTTTTTGTTTTTCCAACACCAGAGAGCATGGGCAGACAATGTGAGAGTGACTGTATCACCCGTCACATCACGGAGCCCTATGCCTGACAGCAGGGATGTCCGATGGACACGGGCTGTGATCTGCCTGCTACGAGCACTTGGATTTTGGAACTACCTTCTGTCTACTTCCTCCTGCACCTCCCTGTTTATTCAATACTGGATTGCTGCATCACTGACATCTTTGTGGTGTTAAGTTCGTGTCCTGGGCAGATTTTGTCCTTCTGAACATTCAACGGCTGGGAGAAGGACAGATCCTGAAAGCCAGATGATGGCAAAGAGTCACCTCCTGTTGTGCGTGCACTGCTTGCTGCCTTCTTCATACTGAGCACCTTGCCAGCAAATTCCGCTTCAGAAATTTTGAGTTTACCTCCAGCAATAATAAAAGAAACCTATCTGCATAGCCTTTAACCATAGCCAGTCTCTGACAATGGCAAAGGTAGCGGGCTGGAAAGCTCTCTGCTCCATAGCAGGTTAGGACAGCACATCACAGGAGTCTGTGTTACACTGAGAAAGACACTGGGTGGTCTGCTCCCAGGAGTAGCAAGTCGGTGGGTGGGGAGATGCTGTAGATCATAACTTCGGATGACTTCAGTGCATCACAGAAGACTGAACTTCACACTGCTGTTCCCTGTCAAAAAATATTTACTGCTTAGCTGCACCCTGGCTGAGCCTCGTTCCTGTTGGATGAAGGTGCCCGTGGTGCCACAGGGGTCAGGCTGCCTTGAAGGGGCCTTGAAGGGGCCCATGGCCCATGAAGCTGAGCATATCCACCCTCCTGTGTGCTCCCAGCCAAGCAGCGAGTGTGTTGGTGGGCTTTGCTGGAGTGTGTTTAGAAATGTTCCGTCACAGTGCTTGGAAAACCTTGAAGAGCAAAGAGTATATTTGGCCCTTCCAGTAAAAACATCTCCTAAAAGAAGAAGATAAATAACTTCTTTATGCAGTAGGCTCACTTTCCAGAAAGGCAGTCTGCCACCAATATTTGGTGGGAGGGATACCAGAGGCTGCTCATACAGGGAGGTGATCGTCCAGAATGAAATTATGCATCTGTTCTGCCTGCTACTGACCTCCTGACATAAGCCCTCACTCCCTCGGCTCAGCTTCTTTCTCTCAGAGTGAGTCTGTGTTACTGTGCAAAAAAATTTACATAATTTCTGAGACAGAATAGATGCTTCTGTTAGAAGCACACGTCTAAGGTGCCAAAGTGATCCCTGCGAAGCTCTGCCTGACCTTTCCTCCTGAACCTGAAGTGTGAGGTTGCTGGTTAGAGAGGGCTTTGCTGAAGTCCCAAACAAGCTGTGAAATCCTTCCCATCACTCCACAGCTTTCTCTTAAGTGGAACTTGAAAAAGATTCTTCCTGGGAGGCTTGTTCATTCTCTTGCAAACACCAACTAGAAAACAATACAATTTGTTTTGCTGAATTCCCATTATTTCAGGGTAACTTTTCAAGCCCTGTTAAGTACACCTGGTAGCAGAACTGTTTAGTCCTTGTGAAGACCTATAGACTTTTCCATTTGGCCTGAGAGTTGATGAAGTCCAGGATATGAGATAATCCCTCCTTGCCAACAAAAAGCTGTTCTATCATTCATTAAAAAGTCTTTGTACCAAAAATTGAATGGAGAAATAAAAATCATATCAGTTTTAAGCTGGGTCATACAGAATTGCAAAATGGGTGAGGTTGGCAGTCATCTGCAACCTTATTGTGGGTGGTCTCTTGCCCATTGTCCAGGCAACTAATAAAGCTGCCTAGGTATTAATTCCTGGGGTACACCTCTGGCACAATGCTGGACTCTTGTCACAAATCACATCCCTCTGAACCCAGCAGTTCAGCCAGTTCTCAGTCCATCTGACTGTCTATCTAGCCTATACTTCTTCAGCTTAACTATGAAGTTGGTAAGAGAGAGAGTATCAAAAGTCTTACTGAAGTCTGCATAAATAACGTCTACCTCATCTACCAAGCCAGCCATCTCACTCTGGAAGACTACGAGGTTGATCAAGTGTAAGTTTCCTTTCATAAATCCATGCTGACTACTTGCAGTCACCTTCTTGTTCTTCATATGTCTGGAAACAGTTTTCAGGATCAGTTGCTCCAGCACCTTCCCAGGATTGAAATGAAGCTAACTGGTCTGTAGCTCCCAAAATCTTTGTTCTTGTCCTTTTTAGAGGAGTGTTTTCTTTCTTCCAGTCTTCAGCAGCCTCTTCTGATTGCCCTGACCTTTCAAAGATGATCGAGAGTGGCCTTGCACTGACATAGGCCAGTTTCCTCAGCATCCCATGACGTCCCAAGGACTTGTGTATGTCCAGCTTGTTCAATTTGATGGTCTCCAGAGGCCCATTCCAACTCCTATGATTCTATTTTCTATTGTATGTTCCTTAATTTCCTTACATACCTCTCTGGTGTAGCTTTGAAAACTTCAGCTTCATTTTCCAAAGGAGGAGCTATGGTGAAGGTTTTCTATTAACCTCATGCCAGTACCAGCACTCAAGCCACTGCTGATGTTGTCAGATCCCCAGGAAGGAGGACTGCCACATCACTGCAGCAAGAAGGTGGAACGGTGCTTCTTAAACACACAGATTTAACCTGCAGCCCAGCATGTGCCTTGCAGTACGGCAGGATTTCCCTGAAAGATTAATGATGTTAAAATGTGTTAATGGAAGATGTGAGCTGCTTTTAGCTGCACAACTTGCCACCAGTGCTGTAAAAATCAAAGTAAAAGTGATGCTTGGGGGAGATGCTGTGCTGGTTTTGGGGCCATGAGTGTGGTACGGGGTGCTGCTGCCTCCCAAAATTCCTGCCTCATGCTTCAGCAGAGCAGGCATGCTCTGAAATGACAGTTTTTCCAAACACCTCATCTGCCTTTCATGTTTGCCCCCTCAAGCAGAAGAAGGTTCTCCACATTAGAAACCATGGCAGGTTTTTCAGAAATGCAGCTCTGGCCTCTGCCTGTCCATCCACATAGCCCCCAGCTGATGGCGAGAAGCACAAGTTCATTCCCTGTGCCTCTCTGCCTGTACTCACACCCTCCCGGGAACCAGACTTCTCCCCATCTTCCAATTGGGTGCCAAAATCTGTCCATGCCCCATGCTGGCACTTTTCTCCTCCCCAGCTTTTTCAGGGAGACTTCATTCTTCTTGTAGTTTCACCACTATGGGACAATTGGATTTTGGGCGTTGTTAGCTGGGAATATTTTCTCTCCTTGGAGACATCATTCACTGCTCTGAGACATGAATAAAGAACAAAAATTTGGCAACCTACACCCCACTGCCAGTGACAATGAGCATGGGGCACGGGGCTGCTCCAGGGTGCTGTGGGCTGCATTTGGCACAAAGCAAAATGCCTAAGGCACAGGACACAGACAACAGGATGGGAACATAAGATCCTCCAACAGGTAGAAGAGCAGCTCTCTGGTTTCAAGCCCATGCCCCTGATAATTTGCCACTCTTGTTGAAAGAATCAAGTTAAATGCCATGCTCTGGAGCACGCCACTTTCGTTTGGAGACAGAGAGGATCCTACCAATAGGCCTGAACAGAAGATGGGAGGAATCCCATACATAATGGTTTTTCTCCATTAATAGAAAATGAATTAATGGTGTCGATCTCTATTAATATACATAGTACCGATGATTAACTTCAACAGAACCCAGCTGTCAGGGTTATATTATATAGGGTTATATTAATAAGGTTAATCCCTATTCATTCTTTTAAGCTTTTCCAGGTGGAAGAGAGGAAAGTGAAATAGTAAATACGGGCTATTAAAATACACGATTCAGGCTGAATTCTTTTTTGGGGGGTGTCACACTTCAAGCTGCTAGCCCCCCAAACCATCTAACACCATAAATAAATAAAGAAGGTGAAGCAAAGACCAGTGCAGAGGGGACTGGTGGGGCAGAAAACAGACAGGAGATGTGAATGGCTGTGCTCCTCAGCAGGAACATTGCTCTGCAGTGCTGCATTGCAGATGTGAAGGGCCCAGCTCCACACAGGCCCTTGCTCTGCCCTGCCCTGCCTGCAGAGCAGCACAGCAAGCAGCTGCCTGGGCTCTGAGGTTGATCATGTCTGACTTTCTGTGGCCACATGCAGTGGAGAGAGACAATTAAAGCAAACTCCAGTGCTTTCTAGCTCTCCTTGGTACAGGGATGCTGATAAGCGGTGACAGGAGCACCGCTGCTGTCCTTTTCCGTGGTGGCTATGGGAGATGGGAGTACAGATCGTGGCAGTGAGTGCGGCTTCTTGCAGTGTGATCACAGAATCATAGAACATCCCAAGTTGAGGGGACACGCATGGATCACTGCGTTCCACCCCTGGCTCCGCACAGGACCACCCAAACTTCAAACCACGAATGTCATGCCTGCCATATAACATAAACAACTGTGGTGGTGAGGGAATGTTTGTGCGGGTCCACAGACACCACTGGTTTCACCTGCTTTCTGAGATGAAACAGACTGTGTCTTTTGCTTTGGGGAGGTGGAGGAAGTGTCCATGTGGGGCTGCATCGGGATGTGCTGGGTTTGCTCTGTGACACACTCTTCAGACCCATGTCACCTTACAAGTGTCACATGGTGATTCACAGTGCCCTCTTGGATCTTCTGTATGCAGCCCCTTCACTTACCTAATGCATCAGCCATGGGAACCACATGCTGCTCCTGGAGATCCTGGTGGGAAATCCCTACGCAGCACACAGAAATGTAGTAAGAACCCAGAATCCTGCAGCCAGTTTTGAAATCAAAGAGCCTGTGGGCACGTGAACTGTTTCTTCAGGGATCACAGAATTGGAGGGGTTGGAAGGGACCTCTGAGAATCATGGAGTCCAACCCCCTGCTAAAGCAGGCTCCCTGCTGTAGGTTGTCATGGGCACATCTGCGTGTCAGCTGTGGGTGAGCTGGAGGGCATCAGGCATGTGCTTGATGTACCTTCTGGCAGGGCAAGGTGGGCCCAGGGGTGTTGGCAGCACTGTGTTGGAATGGAGAAACAGCACGAGTGTTGTCTTTGGGGCTGGCAGCAGAAAATTGGCTCAGGGTTTTGTTCACAAAACCACAGTCTCAGCTGGCGGTTGCAGTGCTGACATGGCCAGCGGGAAGGTGGTTGTACTCCAGTTTTAAAAAATATATGTGACATTTTCCTGCCTTCAAAGACATTGATCTGCAAAGGCGCTGTGTTTGCAGGAGTACACTCTCTCCCTTTAGCAGGGGAGGGTTTTTAGTGAAGCTTCTCATCTAACATCAGTGCCATATGGGACACCGAGCAGCAGAAGAACACGGAAAAACCGCAGCAAAGGGCGGCACGTTTTGCTTTGAAACTTCAGTAGCTGGTAACGGAGAGAAAACTGTGTTAATATGAGGTCCAGCACATCCAGATTTGGCAGCAGGAACTGCCCAGTGGAGTTTTAAATGTTTTATATATTTAAGAACAGATGTGAAACTAAAGTTTTGTTATTGCTGGGCATTTCTCAGCTATTCTTTGCCATGAGATGTTTCATATGTTTTATACTCCGACGCACTTCCCCTCCCATTGCTACAGCCCTGAAACATTTACAATATAGCTTCACTTTGTAGAAGTGGAAAAAGAAGTGTACTACGTCTCTCCCATCATCCTCTACTCTCTCTCTTCTTTCCATTTCATGCACACATACAATAACGTGATCCAAAAGGCCGTTCTGGGCTCTTCCTCAATCTTTGTCACATATTTCTACAATACATTTCTACAATGTTACTACAAAAAAAAGCAATCATAGCCTGATTGGTACAAATGCCTTTCTTTAGTTAGGACAAAAATGTAGCTGTTTCAAAGCTGATTTATATTTCTAACTGAAGCCCAGAATCTTAATCTCTCCTACTGTTTCCTCATCTGAGCTATGCTTGGCTGTGTGCAGAGCAAGGAATTAGGGTTAAGATGGCAGTCAGAAGGAAGAAGGATCAATTGTTCCCATTGCAAAAGTAAACAGCAGTAAGTGCTTAATTATTACTGTAACTTGTTATCAAGTGGATGCTCAGACTGCTCCAAAGAGCCTTTCCTGTGGATGAGCAGCATGGGCTGCCACCAGACCAATCTGTGTCCTATCCCTCTTTTCAGATGCTCGTGTTTCTTGTTAGTGGCAAGTGGTGAGGACAAGCTCTTTGAATGCTTTCCAGGGAGATTATGTCCTGTGCTTGCTGTGAGCTCCTCCGCTAAGCATTCCAAAGTAGATGGACTTTGCCAAAAGGACAAGAGACCATGCAACATCTGGCAGACCTGCTGTGTCCACAGGAGCCAGCCCTTTCCCTCAGTCCTTCCTGGGGATGCAGAAAGCCACAGGTCCCCACAGAGATGAGGATGTACTCCTCTGCAGCAAAACAGGGCTGTTGTGGCTGCAAGTTGTATCAGAGGAGGTTTAGATTAGACATAAGGAAGAACTTTTTCTCTCAGAGTGGTCAGGCACTGGAATGGCTGCCCAGGGAGGTGGTGGAGTCGCCGTCCCTGGCGGTGTCCAAGAGGCGTCTGGATGACGTGCTGCGTGATGTGGTTTAGTGCTGGTGGAGGCAATGGTGATGAGGAGACGGTTGGACTGGATGATCTTGTAGGTCGTTTCCAACCTTGTGAGTCTATGATTCTATGGTGAAGAATGACATTCCTGTGCTTGCAATAGCTCCATGGGTGGTGAGACTAGGACAATTGCCCTGTGATGTATGGCTGTCTCATATATCCCACAGATGTTGGGTTTTTTCCTTTCAAATTTTTTTCCCAAGTTTTCTTAGTTTTGACGACTAAATGTAACCAGATCTGGTTGATCACAAAGTGATTAACCAGAATCAGGAGAACTTCCACAGCTGTTGGTGAACTTGGCTGTGACATTCATTCTGCACTTCCCAGAGGATGTTCCTGTACGGGTGGTAAGGACACTGTGTAAACCCAGGCTGCTAAACTGCAGGTTAGCTGTGAATGCAGCAGAGAAGAAAAGAGCTGAACTCGGACAAGAGGCACACCCTCTGTTTTGGCAAGAAGCAGTTCAAATTCTTACTCTGATTTATGCTAGTTTATAGAAAAGGCTGTATCCAGCTCTGGAAGCATGTGGTAGTATTTAACTGTATAAAACTTGGAATCAGCTTCAAGTGCTGCATGTGGGCAGATCAAAGCAAATAAACTATATATTTTATATAGGGAATATCTGCGATGAAGAAACAAGTCCACTTCAGCAATAGCCAAAGGCTATTGCTCAAACAAAGGCTGACAAGGAAACTTTGCTCTGTTTGCTTGTTTTTAAAGGAGACTGTTTACTGGAGCCAGTGCATTCATACAGATTGCAAAGTCCTGTGCAGGTTGCAGGGGTGGCTGATACAAGGCAGGCAGATGGGTGCTGTCCCTGAATGTGCTGGATGGCAGCTCCCCATTGGGGACACTCGCTGCCAAGTCCTTTCCTTCTCAGGCAAGCATTAGGGAAAACACCTCCCTCCTGGTGCTGTTAGGCTGACAGAACGAGCTGTGGCCATGCTTTTCCAAAATGGGAAGAGTGTGGGCCTCTGCTCACCCCATAGCTATGCTGGTGGCTTGTTCCCCAGCTTCACACGATAGCAAGCCCCTGCGTCCCACGCTGGCAACAGAGAACTCCCAACCATGGCAGGCTCAAGCTCATCACAAGTCAGCAGCCCTCTGCCATCCCTTTCTGCCCCCCAGCCCTGCTCGCTCCCCCTCATCTCTCACAGATCAGCTGTCCCTTGGTCATTTATTAGAGGCCAACTCTGCGGGCTGCCCCGCACAGCTATTCTGGTCGCTTCCTCTCCAAGTTCCTCCGATTGTTGGGCTGGCATTGTGTGAGACACCCGCCACGCTTCTTCCCATGCTGGCTCGCAGCTGGGAACAGCCTCCTCTGGCTCATTTTCCTTTGTTCACTGAAGCACTCTGAAGTCATCCAGCCTTTAACACCACCATGGCCGAGCTCAGTGATGGCAGCCCTGTGCTTCACAGGTGAGCTGGGAGGAGGAAGGCAATGAGCTGCTGGGGAACAGCTCAGTGAGGGGCCTGGTGCCAGCAAGGGCAGGGAGGGGATCCTTCTCTCTGCTCAGCGCTGCTGAGGCCACACCAGAAGATCTGTGCCCAGTTCTGGGCTCCCTGGTGCAAGAGACAGAGCTAACAGAGACAGTCCAGCAAAGGGCCACAGCGATGATGGACTGGAACATGTCTGAAATGAGGGAAAACTGAGAGAGCTGGGACTGCTCAGCCTGGAGAAGAGGAGCCCAGAGAGGCTGTGGGGTCTCCATCTTGGAGACCCTTAGAATCTGCTTGGGCGTGGGACCCCTGCTCGAGACATTCCTGCTGCAGCTGGGGCTAGGCCAGATGGGCTCAGAGGTGCCTTCTAACCTCATCCGCCCTGAGGAGCCCTGAGAGAAGGTGTCCCGGAGCAGGGCCCATTTGGTAAAGGGGTGCCGGTGCTGCAGGTCATTGCTCTGTGACACAGCATGAGGCTGAGCTGTGGCAGCACCACAGCAGCCTGCAGGGCGCAGAGGGCTGTGCACACAGCTGGGCACCACACGGCCCTGGCAAGCAGAGGTGCACACCTGGCCTGGCACGCTGGCTTGGCTCTGTGTGAGAGAGCTGCTGGCAGACAAGCATTAGAAGTTATCTAAAATATACACAGCACAGGTATTTAAATATTTGTGATGGACAAGTATTAAAAATCTTGAAGAAATAATGCAGTTTGTATCCCTTTCCATCACAGAATCACAGAATCACAGAATCGTAGGGGTTGGAAGGGACCTCCAGAGATCATCGAGTCCAACCCCCCTGCCAAAGCAGGTTCCCTACAGCAGGTCACACAGGTAGGCATCCAGGCAGGTCTTGAACATCTCCAGAGAAGGAGACTCCACCACCTCCCTGGGCAGCCTGTTCCAGTGCTCCGTCACCTCACTGTAAAGAAGTTCTTGTGCACATTTGTGCAGAACTTCCTATGCTGCAGTTTCCAGCCGTTTCCCCTTGTCCTGTCTCCACTCACCACTGAAAACAGCCTGGCCTCGCCATTCTATCACATTTATTTGTTTTACTTTAAGCTCTTTTGTAACAAAAAATAAAAATGCATTTTACCCCCTGAGCACCAGACTTACATGGGACTGACATCTTTGCCCCCATAGGAGTGGGAAGCATCAGCAAACTTGAGTCCAGCAATTCCTTTTGTCGTGTGGAGACGCAGGACTGAAGCCAGCAGAAACACCTGCCTGCGTGTGGTCGGGTGATGCAGCCCGGGCATCGCTGCTCCGATGTCCTCCAGCAGATGGAGACATGGGAAGAAGAGAGGGAGAAGGGAGGGCGCTCAGGAGAAAAAGCTCCAAAACGCAGCCTGCCAGCAAGGGCCTGCTATGCCCCATCCCCACGACCTGGTTCCAGGTGTGCTGATCCAGTAGTGCTGCAGGGACAGGTCTGAAGTGATGTCAGCTGGAGGGGCATAAGTCAGGCTCAGCCTCATCTCCCAGGCCATGTCTGTGGCTAAGAAAGATTTCAGGGCTGAGGAGCAGAGGACCACATGGTAAATAGAAAGAGGCAATGAATGGCTTCATTATTCCCCAGAGAAATCCATTCCCCCTCTAGCAGACAGTTGCAAGGAAGCTGGAAAGCAGAGTTGCAGCACTACGATGCTGTACACAGGCCTTGCCTTCCCTTGTCACTTCTCAGAGCTGCTGAGACCTCATTTCCTACAAAACAAGATAAAATCTGGACATGGGGTCTCATCCTGACTGCAGCCCAGCAGGCAGGAGGTGGGGGGCTGGCAGCTCCTGCTCACAGCTGCCTGGGTTGTGCTGCACCTGGGGCTGTCAGTGTCTTTGGGTTGCCTTTGCTGGAGGGGCCACTCAGGCACCTTACAACCTCTGTGCTCTTTGAAATGTGCATGCCTGCTTTACAAACGGTTCTTTAAGGTTTTCTGGCACTGGTACAGGGATGCTTCAACTGACCTAATTTCAGTGATCTTTCTTATCTCTGACCTCTGTGGTTCATTGACTACAGGGATTGCTGGGTTTCTCATTAGTGGTTAGAAAGTATTTTTATGCTCCTGTTCACTTGACACACAGCAAAATCTTCCAGAAAGTAATCCTGCTGTGCAGCTCAGGGCTGCGTTCCACAGAGAAGCAGGCTTCTGCCAACATCAACCCCTTTCCATCACAAGGGAACAGCCAAGGGTGAGCTTCAGGGCTGGGTGCAGAGTGCTGTGCCTGAGTGTCCCTCTGCTCCTCACTCTGCAGGAAAGATTCCTTCAAAGGGTTAAAGCCAGAAGGTTCAAGTTCCTTTTCAGGCTGGTTTACTCCTGATTTTCTGAAAATTTTCATAGTATGGCTTGAGGTGAAAGGGACCTCAGAGTCTGTCTAGTTCCAACCTCCCTGCTGTGAGCAGAGTTGCCAGCTGCTATGTCAGGCACCCAGCTCAGGCTGCCCAGGGCCCCATCCAGCCTGGCCTCAAGTGCCCCCAGGGATGGGGCACCCACAGCTTCCCTGGGCAGCTGTGCCAGTGCCTCACTGCCCTCTCAGTGAAAAACTTCCATCTGATATCATCCCTATTCTGATGTCTTTAATATAAATATATTTTATTTTATTTAAACTGCTCAAGCTCAGTATCTCTTTAGTTGGGCCACTTCTCTAAGCATTTGGACACTGACTGCTCTTTCTTCTCTGGTTGCAGGATGTTGGAGCTGCCTCCCACGGGATGGTGATGGGGCTTGTCACAGTGCATGGGATAACTCAGGGATGCCTTTCTGCCACCCCACCCTCCCTATCTGCCCTGTGAGGCTTTCCAGCCTCCTTCACATCAGTGCAAGTGAGGCTGTGCAGCTCTATGCAGTCCCTACAGACTCAGAGAGGAGAGGGAGGAGTAGCATCAGGACTTCTATTGCTGCAAGGGAGTGAACGCCCAGCATCAGCCAGATAAGGACCCAGGCTGAGGTTAGCATTAAGCTCACTTTCTCAGCAGATAGCAGGCAGGGGAGGTTGTATCCCATTAATGAGAAGTGCCATTCCCAGCAGGTCTAAATCTGTCCTCTCCTTTCTATACTGAGTTCTAATGCTTCTCATTTTCTAAGTTTTGAGTTTGTTCTGATGTCCAATGTTTGCCACAACTGTGGCCCAGATGAGCCAGGCCTCACCCTGCCAATTGCTGCTGTTGTGCCAGCTGCTGGTGTTGTACTAGCTGTTGGTGTTATACCAGATGCTGGCGTTGTACCAGCTGGTGTCATGCCAGGTGATCATGTTCTACCAGATGTTGGTGCAGTGCCAGGTGATGAAGTTGTGCCAGGTGTTGGTAGTGTGCCAGGCGGTGGTGTTGTGTTAGGTGGTGGTATTGTACTGGGTGCTGGTGTTGTGCCAGGCACTGTGACACAGAGCCCACAGGGAGATGGCCAACAGCAACACTTCAGATGTGTTGGAGATGCCCTGCAGGATATTTTCCATTCATCATACACCATAGTGCTTCCCTTGACTCATTTTCCCCTCATACTTACTTGCTGTTTCTTAAGGAGAAAAAAAAGAAAAAAAAAAAAAAAAAAAGACAACTATTAACTAAGCCTAAGATTTCCCAAATACTTTCTTTGAGACTTCTGGTGAAGATCAACTGTAGCATAACATTAAATATTTAGTACATCCTCTCAAAAAGGATTTGTTCTTTACACATGAAAAAGGGAAGAGACTTAAAGATTAGTTTTTATTAACATGCAGCTTTGGTGCCTCAAAAGCCAACAGCAGTGAGTAAAAAACTGGTGTGAGGAGGTTGGGTCATGGCAAGGGCTGTGTGGTGAGTGTCAGATGGACCGCCACAGGGGCAGGAGAAATGAGACAGTGCATAGGAAGAAGGTGTGCATAGCACTCAGACCTGTGGCTTGGGGTGTTCTTAGCTTGCCCCTGTGTGAACAACCCATTGTATGACACTCCTGGAAGAGCTGGGTGTCTATAAGGGAGCCCCAGAGTATTCCCAAATGGCTCTGAGCAGCCCCTCCTGTTGGACACTGGAAGAAAACTAGCCCTCCTGCCACAGAACTTGTTCACATAGTAGGCTTTATGCCAGAGGTATATGTGCTCATACACACACGAGGTGAAGAAAGATCTGTGAAACGTCTCCCCAGTTAATCAATGATAGCAAAAATCAAAAGGCAGAAAATATAGGGAGTAACCCACCCTATATTGTTCGGCCTGGAAAAAATTCCTGTCTGACCTTCTGCAAAGGTGATTCCAGCCTTTTTCCCAGTCCAGCTCTTTGCCATTCCCGCATACCTACATGGGAAGGAAAAGGTGCTGGGTCATACCAGAAGATATCCATTCTCCAGGATTGCCACAACATCCCAGGTTGAACTGCATCCCGCTTTATTCCGTGGAGTGAAACCCTGACTGATCTCAGTCACTCCCCTTTCAAAATGATTGCTTTCCTGGTGCAGCCTGGAACATCCAATCAAAGTCACATTTCTCTCTTGCTGCCAGCCCTGGTGAAGTATTGGCAGGAATACAGAGCCCTGCTGTGCTCAGCATGACTAATGACTATCACATCCACTTCCCATTGCTGCCATGAGGCAATTGACAAACTGGAAGAAAGACTCTGAAGCTGGTGAAACCTGTCCTCAGTTCGCCATTTAGATTTGCAGAATATTGAAGTCGGAAGAGGCTGTTATAAACATTTACTCTCACTTCACATGCATTCCCAGCCAGACGTTCCTTGAATTAGTTTGCTTTTGAACAGAAATATTTCTGTTTAAAGATGAAATATAGGTAGATTTCTGGGGTTTGGAAATCTACACCAGCCTACACTAAGCAGTTCCAGTGTTTAGTTAACACTGCTCCAAAAATGTCTTCCTTTTCATCTAAAATCCCTCCGCTTCAGTTTCCAGCTCCAAATCTGGCTGCGCTTTTCTCCAGACCGATGAACTTCTTGGTCATCATTAATGGTGGGCTCCACACTGCCTTCACTCAGCTACCTGCAGTGGATGTCTCAGCAGGGCAGCCCACTGCATGCTCTGCTTATAATCAGCTGAGGGATCAGGTGCTTTGTGAGTACAGTCTTTGTGACCCGGTTTAGATCTCTGCTTCAGCAGAAGGTGAATTGCATCCCAAAGCACTTAATGCTCTGCACTGACTTTGGAGAGAGTCTGAAGAAGCCTAAATATGTCTACTTTTGGTCAGATGAAACTCACCCCACAGTCAGCAATTCCAGCCATCTTCACTCATCTGTGACAAACTACAAAAACACAACAGAATCACCAAAATGTGTTGTATCAAGCGGAGTCTTCTCTCCCTCCCATCATCCTCAGATCGTTACAGCTTCCCAAACCCTACCCTTGTTTTTCCTCCAACTTTACAGAAAGCCCTGACAAAAATATCTTGCCCTTTCCAGCTGCAGATTAGACTTACCTAAATGTTAAAACAATGGTCAGGACGCAGTCCATTCTTTCAGAGTTATTTTTGCTCCCTCGCCTGCGTCCATGGGGAGCGCCACGCTCCGCACCCAAATGTGGGGGCAGCTGCAGGGACGGCAGCATGAGCCCCAGCCACACTGCGCCCTGACACCAGGGACAGCTACAGGAACATCTGGCTGTGCTGGTGCCTCCCTCCCTCCCTGCTTCCCCAAGCCCCCAGACACTTCCTTTTTTGGTTCTATTCCAGGTTTTCCTTTTGGAGAGACTTTTTCCTGGACGCTCTTTGTGCATGCTTACAGCTCATCAGAAAGCATCTGTTCTCTCCCAAGCTTTTCCCTAGGGCACAGTGGACAAGGAGCCACCAAGCACACCAGAACGTGGAGGTTCCGTTGTCCTCTCCAGAGGTTTTCAAGAAAAGGGGAGATGCGACATAGATTAGTGGGCATGGTGATGAGGGGTTGATGGTTGGACTGGATGATCTGAGAGGTCTTTTCCAACCTTAATGACACTAAGATTTTATGATTCCCCTCATTAACTCTTGGGACATTTTGCTGCTTCTGCACATTTGGAGCAATCCTTGCTTGCTGCAGAGCCATGAATGGGCCTCTGCTCAGTCCCAGGAGTGCCCTTCTTTCCCAAGCTGGAGTGCCTGGCTGCACCTCAGCCAGCTTCTATGCATACAGGATAGTCTGTCCTCGCCAGCTGCTGCCCTTTGAACCTGGGGAAGGGGGTTTAGCTGAGCTTGCTCTCCACCCAGGTGATACTCTGCAGCCAGCAGAAGAATGCCTCATAGACTGACACAGCCTTCTCCTGTGCCAGGGATGACAGGAGCCAGACCCTGCACTGAGCTGTGAACAACCGTGCTCCAGTCACTGTGTCTGTCCCAAAAAAAACAGAGTAGGAGGTTCAGCCAAGCACGTTTATACAGCCTGGAAATTCCACTTGTCTAGAAAAATAAAGGTGTTAAGAAAAAAAAAAGGAAGAAACTTGGATTTGCTTGCAAATCTGTATTGCTTCAAAAGTAGTAGTGGATTATATTAATTGGTATTACAGAAAGTTACTCCCACACAACTTCTGATTATTATATTTTTTTTCCTTCTTTGTCTGGTTTAACAGACATCTATGCTTCTGTTCAGCTTTTCCCCATTATTTTTACTACCTGTACCATCCCATACTGACTTTTCCTCCGTTGTGTCTCAGCTTTTGCTGTTATATAGATCATAAATGGTAGTGAATTCCCCAAAGAGGAAAACAAAGCATAATTGTCTGCAAATATTTGTTGCTAAATTTTTCTACATATTATTCATCACTGATCCCTGTGAGGTGAGTTTTTTTTATTTTAAAAATATCTCTATCGAGCTAAAGCTAGAAGGAAATTGAACAAACTAATGAGCAAAACTCTTGAAGGCAATGAATGTTTCCAAACCCTCAGTGCTCCTTCCCTTGTTACGAAAAGCCACACCAGCACAACAGAGATCTGAGGAAATGGTCATTTGGTGGTCTTCTCACAGTATAAATTGCAGTGCTGTGTCAATTATGCACGTCTCTCTCAAAGTCTGCTGTTAAAGCTTGATGTATGTCTGTATAAAGACTTCACTTCTTGAATAACCAGGGATAATATCAACAATGAAACCAGACCATCCATTTAGAATAACTGCCTTTGCCCTGCTGCATGGGGCAGAACATGCCCATGGTCAGTGCAGGCACTGAGGCAGCCCTACAAGGCAGGAACCTTTGGGGGGGGCTATAGGGCGAGGTACAGACACCAGCTGGCAGGGCAGTGAGCCAGGAGCAAACCTGACATACCAGTGGCATAACGTTCCTTTGCAAAAAGTGTAAAGCTGAGTGCACAGAGGTGAAGGAACGTTTCATTTTTTGCAGTGAACTAAATGTAATGAAAGACTATTTAAACCCACTCCAACTGGGAATGACATTTTTCTGTCAGCCAACCCAAGCTAATATCTGCCTGGTCAGTTACATTACTCGTTGTGATCATTCTCAAGAGTCCCTCATGAATTAAAATGACTATAAGTAAGGTGGCCTACATGTGGCAGTCACACTGGCTGGTGAGAAGGGGTTTTCATGTCCTGCTGAGCAGATTATCTAGAAATCTCATCAGCAGGGAGACTATTATATTGCTGCTTTGTCCCTGCAACCATCGCTGTGAGTAGAGCTCCTTAGAGCTGACTCTTGATTAGGGCTCATGGCTGTTCCCTGCATGGTGGTCCTAGCTCACAGAGAGTGGGCGAAGCAACCTTTGCCTTTAAAGTTAAGAATCTTAATATTTGAGCTGTTCTCATAGAGTCATAGAATGGTTTGGGTTGGAAGGGACCCTTAAGATCACCTAGTTCCACCCCCCCCTGCTATAGGCAGGGACACCTAGCCCTAGACTAGGTTGCTCAAAGCCCATCAACCCTGGCCTTGAACACCTCCAGGGTGGAGCATGCACAATCTCACTGGGCAAACAATTCCAATGTCTCACTCACAGTAAAGAATTTCTTCTTAACACCTAGTCTAAGTCTACCCTTGTTCAGTTTAAAGCCATTTCCCCTTGTCCTGTAGCTACATGCCCTTTTAAAAAGTGCCTCCCCAGCTTTCTGGTAGGCCCCCTTCAGGTATTGGAAGGCCACTGTAAGGTCCCCTTGGAGCCTTCTCTTCTCCAGACTGAAAGGCTCTCTCAGCCTGACCCCATACAAGGAGCTGCTCCAGCCCTCTGATCATCTACATGGCCCTCCTCTGGACCCACTCTAACAGCTCCATGTCTTTCTTCTGTTGGGTGCCCCAGAACTGGACACAGTCCTCCAGGTGGGGTCTCATGAGAACAGAGCAGAGGGGCAGAATCACCTCCCTCAACCTGCTGGTCATACTTCTCTTGATGCAACCCAGGATATGGCTGGCCTTCTGGGCTGAAAGCACACATTGCCGGCTCATGAAGAATCTTTACCAGTCAGCACTCCCAAATTATTCTTCTCTGGACTGCTCTTGAGCCATTTTCCACCCAACCTGTATCTTGGGATTGCTTTGACCCAAGAGCAGGATCTTGCACTTGGCCTTGAATCAATTAGTTGCCAATTAGTTGACTATTTCATAACAATGATAATAATTAGCAGTGAACATTTATCTGTTCTTTTAATTAGTACAGCTGAAAGCACAGAGATTATTCCCGTTTCACGTAAGGTAAAAGTGAAGCATGGATGGGCGGATTGCATTCCCCAAGATCATGCATCAATTCAATGGGAATAAAATCTTATATTTCCAAGCCTTGGTCCAAGGCTGGAGCTGCCAGGTCCCCTGGTGGGATTTCCTGAGTGTCCGTGACTGCTTCACAGCCTTCCCCGTTGCAGCATTTCCAGAACAGGAAGAAACCTCTTACAGGCCAAGGTTCACACATTCAAGGTCACATTGAAAACCACCTCCCAGACAAAGATTTCTTCCAGGGAAGCTGCTGAACTCTTGCATCCTCAGGTACATGTCTTGCATCACCTCTCTGGTTAGTGCTTCTGTTCATCCTGAGCCAAGAGCTGAGTGTGAGAGCCGCTCTGCTCCATCTAGTCATGCAGGGCATGACACTTGATGAAGGCTTGTCACCTGGCACCACTCTGGGAGCATTTTCTGTCACCCTATCTACTGTGGGCACTATGGCTTTCGTTGAGTTTATGTGACAACTTCAAAATCACTAGGAAACTTGCTACCCTGGAGGGATTCAATTAACTTTAAGGGCTTCTTTGGATTTCTTCCCAACTGAGATTTCCTGTATTTCTAAGATTTGATTGCTGAATTCTTATGTTGTAGAGGAAAAAAAAAAACAAAAAAACCCCCACCAACTTCAGCTCTCTAGTGAGGTAACACTTGCATCCTCTCTGTCAATGAGGATTCTCTCATATTCTTCCTCTGCCAGAACCTAAATTTTTGCAAATTCTCCTTCAGGCAAGGGTGTATTGTCTTGAAATACAACAGGTTTAAGCAATTATTCTGTAGCAGGATATTCCTCAATTTCCCCTGCATATATCTGACTAAAAAGGAGAGATGGAGAATAGTTTTTAAAAGCTGGGAGAAAGTGGAGTGTTTCTGTATTAGCCATTAGCAGGTTGAAGGCTTCTCTTAAGGAAACCTGCCCGTTTAAACAGCAAACAGAGAGAACACAGTATTTTCTCCATCTTCCCTGCAGAGAGTGAAGTGAAATCTAGGAATTAGAGCTAAAGTGTCTTCAGTTTCTGTAATGGCTTTACACAAATAGCTTTCTCTCCTCTGTGACAGCACACTTGACAGCCTTTGTCAAAGCAGGCCTTGTGCCTTCAGTCCTCACCCCAGTGGAATTCCCAGTTCCAGCTGGTGCTGCAGCCCTGTGCTGTGGGTGAACCACTGCTCTTGTCCCTTCAGCCCCCAGCCCATAGCACCCCAAGAGCCTCCCACATGTCCCTGTCTTGTTCTTGTGTCCAGAAAAAGGCTGTTACAAAGAAAAGAAAAGGTATTTCAGGCTCTTCCAGTACCTGGAGAAAATTACCAGAACAACTCCTCTTTTAGCTCTCTTCCAGCATTCACTGCTACAACAAACCAAAGCCTTGGAGAAGGCAGTTCTGAACTGATAGATTTGAGAAGATGCATTGGAAGTATTAAAGATGAATAAAGTGGATTTTGCTGACGTCTACCTAGTGCCTCACACATGATCCCTTTCATTTACTTCCTGAACACATGAGGACTCTGTGCACATCAGGATCTGAAGGGTCCCCACTAGATGCCAGGAGAGCACCCACTGCCCCTCTCCAGCAGTCCACAAGTTGGCCCCCAAACCTTAGTTAACCTTGGTTAAATCCAGGTTCATCTACCCCGTTGCCTTCATTTATTGCAAAGAAAAAGGGCTGTGTGCTTGCTTGCATCCCATGGGGACATGGACCCCATGGGAGCTGGAGCATCTCTGGATGGAGGAGCGCAATGGGCACTTGCAGCCCTCAGCTGTCCTTCAGCTGGTGGGGAGGAGCAGGAGGCGTTGTGGACATGTCCTATGGCCCTCCTTCCAGAGACACCTCTCCAGGGAGTCAGGGGACTTGTCCAACTGGACAGAGATTTTTATTCCCAAAAGCCCTACCGACATTATACATGTGTCATTTTGCCATTACAATGCCAATAAAAAGAAAATGTTGCCTTTTCCTCAGCTTGCTTTCTCCAAAATTTTCTCCCAGGATCCTTTCTCTGTTATTTTATTCTTTTCCCTCACTGCGGTTATTTAAACAATTTCCAGACTCACATTGAAGTGAAGTCATTATAAATTGGTTTCCTCCTGTTTGAATTAGGAGGAGAAAGAAATAGGACGGAAAACCTTTCTTACTTTGCTGTCAGCCCTCCTTCACGAGCACATAAAACCTATGTTCAGTGGTTATATGTCCCTTTCCCTTCCAGCACAAGTACCTTGCCTGTGAAGGTAGCAGATTTTCAGGGCAATACATTCTTAACAGCCAGGCCCAAAGCATCCGCACATCTCTTCTTTGGCAAAACTACTGTGGAGGTTACAAGCTTTCAAGCACAGTATTTTCATTATATTGATGTTTTCCAATATTGTTGAAATACATAGGTAGCTTAAAAAGCTGACACTGATAAGAGGAACTTTATAGAAAAAAAGCCTCAGTGCATGAAGTGAGTTAGGGTTTTCTCTTATCACTGGCTGATGACACCCTGCCATGCCCACCCACTTTCTCCACCAGTGAAGGCAGGACAAGGGTGTGAGCCAAAAGAAGTCACCAGGTATCTTTCTAATTTGAGGATTTTGATTCCTTCAGAGTCATGTTTTTGAGCTTTTCTCCCCAAATTGAAGAGCTACTAGTGCTTTTCTTAAATGATCATAGGTGTTTTCACATAGTCACATTATTCCAGGAACTGGAGCCTTACGGAGAAGCCAGAACCCTATGAGGAGAGGTGCAAACACAGGGTTCCTTAAGCATTACAGTGCTGCCTCTTGGCTCGTTTTTGCAGGGGGTGGGAGTTATCCTTCATTTATAGAATTTGCATTTTGATCCAGATCACTTTTTGAAAATTTAGCAGCCTCATAGCAGTTTTCTCAGAGCCGTTGGGAGCTGCTGGAGGGAGCTGGGCAGAACCAGGCTGTGGGAGGTGGGGGAGAAAGACTGTGACAAGAGCGAGTCCACCAGCACCAGGAAATGGCCTGAATTACCGTACTGAACCATGCAGTTCATCAGGCCTTTCTTTGCAACATGGAGTTAGATTAATAGAACTCTGTTCTGAGTTGTCAGTCCAACAATGACCCACAGCATGTACAGAGGTGAGTGATTCACCCTGCTGTGCGTCTGGTTCTTTATCTGTAAAGCAGAGAAAATGAAGCATTTCACTCAAAAAGTCTGAAAGCAAAGTTTGTGTAACACAGTAGGGAAGCGGCATCTGCAGGTACGCAGAAAATCAAGATGATAAACAAAATGCTCTTTGCTCCTTGGTTTCAGAAATCCAGCATTCATTTCTGCCTTATGGTTTATGTGGACAACTCTGCGCTGCCTTTCCAAAGGGGCACTGAAGTAGGTCAGAGTGGGCCATAGCCGTACTTGTGGCCTAAGGTGGCCTCCTGCCCTGCTGTGGAGTGGAGAACAGGGCAGGCCATGAGTTAAGACTTCCCGGTGGCCCAGCCATAACATGTCCCTGGCTTCAGAGGAGGATGCTGACATCTGCCATGTCCCATAAGGTGCTCAGCATTCCCCAGATATTGCCCCTTCAGCTGCTTGTGTCTATGAAGGATAGAGCCCAGATCTCACCTGCCAGTCTCTGCATTGTTTTTCTTACCTTTATAATCTTTTATTGTGATTTTTGGTCAGGAAGATTTCTGTGAGCTCTTTGGTCTGTGCATAGATCCGAGTTTGCTTATCAGAACTTTGCCATAAAGTGCCCTGTTTTTCTCTACCAGAAGAGAAACTTGGTTTTCAAACCAGGTGCGGGCTTTGGTTTTCCTGGTACAGCAGCAGGTGGCTTTGAATGAATGTGGATCTCCTAGGAAAAATGTACAATCTGAATGCAGCTCCCTTTACAGCTCTGCTTGTGAGTGAGCTTCCATAGCTCTAAGGAGCAGTTCCAGCCTCTGAGAAATCATGTGGTAAGTGCAGTTTCAGAAAAAATCAAGCAGAATTAATGTGGCCATAAAACTGAGGAAAGTTCAGATTGCTCTGACCTTAAGGTCTTTTTCATTATACTTCCTGGTGTTTTACTCTTTCTGATGTTCACTCAAGACAGACCATGCTCATCCTTATTCATCTTCATCATTAAAAACCTGAAGAGGATTTACAGGGCCTTTCCCAGCAAAGTGCCCTCTAATCCTCCAAGTGTACAAAGCAGAAATAGGCCCCAAATACCCACCATCTTACGAGAGAAAACAGACTGAAATGGGTCAAAGAGGAATTTAGCATGATGTTTTGTTTCCATTTTCAGTGTCCTTTCTCTGTGCTGCCCTGTTTCCTGTTAGTGATGGTGTATATTCGTGAACAGCAGTCTTGGGGGTGTGCCCTACCACGCCAGAGGGGCTGGGACACCTACATGGGAGTGAGGTCTCACCACGGGAATTAATGCTTGGAACTGAAAAGCCAGACCGAGGACATGAAGGAAAGATGGTTCCTTTCAACACAGAGATGGGGATGAAGGCAGAGGTATAGGGACAGTGTTTCTCCAGAACTTGGTCCTGCCAGGTGAGGGCAGGTACTCAGAAGAGCTGAGATCCCTTTTCATGAGTGAAATAATGAGATGACTCCTTCAAAGAACAAGGGGAAATGAGGTCTGTGGAGGTCTTGCTTTATATAGTTATTGCAGCACCTTGGCTTTGGTGCCAAGTATCTGAAAATCCATCACAGAGTGGAATCCAGTGGGTTAACCTGCAGCTGTTGTGTTTGTTCAACTTGTCACATTGTTTGGGGTTTGGTGCTCACTGACGGTTGTGATTGACATAATTTTAGAAATAAATAGAACAGCAAAAAAAGCACCATAATTCCAAAAGAAAATAATTCAAGAGGTATCAGCTTAAATTCACTTTTCTTGTCATTATTTTTTTCTTTTTTGACAACGATCGCGATTGTGTGCCTTATGGCACTCGATATCAGGAAGGGCTGGTTCAGGGCCTCAGCTCCCTGGTACTTTGATTAAAGAAAACTTTTGCTTTATTTTTCAACAGAAGCAAGTACCAGCTGTCAAAACTACAGAGCAGAAGTGTGAAAATATGGCCTGCTACCATTCCCAGTGGGCTTTTTTCCCAAAATCTTGTGTTTCCTAGATCAGTCTTACAGGTTTGTTTGGATCCTATATGAAGGCATTTTAGCAGCATAGATTGGCAATGTCACCTCTAGAAATGGCTTCCTAATTCAAAAGGAGCAGAAACAGTTTATCCCTAAACCTCAGTTCACTTTATAAAAGAGGGAGAAGATGTGCAAAATAGACAGGCAATGAGGGTGAACGACTTTAAACTAAAAAAGGGGAAATTTAGCTTTGTTGTTAGGAAAAAAATCATTACTCAGAGGGTAGTGAGGCCCTGACAGAGCTGCCCAGAGAAGTTGCAGGTGCCCCATCCCTGGAAGTACTCAAAGTCAGGCTGGATGGGGCCCTGGGCAGCCTCATCTTCTGGGCAAGAACCATGACAGGGGATTGGTCTATATGATCTTTAAGGTCCCTTCCAACACAAACCACTCTATGATTCTATAATTCTATGATTCTGTAACTCTATTCAGGTTCCTTTAACATGTTGCTTTCTACCAAGAATGCCTAGTATGAATTCTTCACCCCATTATCTCAGAAGAGGAGGCCACTGCAGGCGTTGTTACAAAACTGGACTCCTTTGTAGTGTTCACTGGGCTTCACATTTCCTTTCTTTTGTGGCTTGATTCATCTGAGCAATGCTTGAGATGCAAAACATAATTCCTACATAAATCTGGCACGGGCTGTGCATTTTTTGCAGGCTTTGGCAAAAGGTGGGTAAGCACCACTACCTGCAGACCTCAGCCTGGTGGTGTTGTGGTGCAGAAATACCAGTGTGGTGCAGAGGGTACTGAAAGGGAAGGTTCCTCTCACTGGTTGGCAATAGCTTGTTGCCATTAACACTTGCGAAACAGCCATTCCAACTAATTTCCATGCTATTAGTCAAGCTTCATCCCTGGGCAGGTGTTTGGCCTCCAGATGCTGGCTGCTGTGTCAGGGTATAAATCTGGCAAGGGTTTCAGACAGAACTATTTTATTTATTTATTTTTTGAAAATATACAGACTTGAACAAAACAGCTTGTGAATTTGGGTCCAGTTCACTGACTTGTTTGGGAGAAGGGAAACGGACTCTGAACATATCTCACTGCTAAGACACAGCAGCAGTGAGGAAGGCGGAACGCCTTGCCTTGCCATTTTACAAATGAAAATCTTCATTTCCTTTTTGTTTGTTTTTAAAGTGCTGTTTCTTTGTAAATTAAGTGTAGTCTCAGTCTGACCTAAGAGAAAGACTGAAAAGCAAAACCATACATTAGGATCAAATGTTTTCACTTGATTCGCTTTTTCTAACCCCCACTGTTTTTGAGTTTTCTTTGAGTTTCTCTGGAAAAAATGGAATCTTCTCAGGTCAACCTGCAGAGGAACTTCTGTTGTCCTCTCTTCCTCCTACTGTTTCCTATCTAGCCTGCTAAGCAAAAATTGAAAATACACCCCTCTGCAGCACAGAAACCTTTGTGCAAGCAAAACTCCTCTTTCCATATGGAGCACAAAAGCACAGGAAAAAAAGCGTCATTTTCTTCCTGCAGGGCTGTCCAGCAGCTTGCAGTGTTGGTGCACAGGTCCGGTGCCTGACACATCAGTATCTGTGCCTGGGAGAGAGAGTATCTCTAACTGGGAGGCTCCAGCTTGGTGCCCAGCCCTGACCATTGCTGGCACAGATGCTAGGATCCCAGTCCTGTCCCTGCTCCCAAGGCCAAAACCAAGCTCAGCTGAGTCAGGCTGGGCATGTGGGGAGCTCAGTCTCCAGAGCACGTTCCTTAGCAGGAGAACCAGCCTGCCAAGGGGAAATGATTACAAACAAGAGGAAATGGTTTCAAATGAAAAGAGGGAGATTTCGATTGGACAAAAGGAAGAAGTTTTCTAAATTAAGGGTTGTCAGGCACTGGCACAAGCTACCCAAAGAGGTGGTGGATCCCCCAACCCTGGAGACACCCAAGGTCAGGCTGGACAGGCCTCTGAGCACCTGATGTAGTGTAGGTGTCCCTGTTCATTGTAGGGGATTGGACCAAATGGCTTTTGAGGGTCCCTTTCAAAACAAACATTTCTGTTTCTATTATTCCATGAACCAGAGGCCTTCATCCTTCCTGAGGACCCCCTGGGTGATGGATCAGAACACTCCTGCCCACACTGATGGTTCAAGGCACTAGACCAGAACTCAGTCTGGGTTCTCCCAGAGCCCGCATGGACCACAGGACACAGCAGCCAGGAGCAGGACGCTGTGGTGGCAGCCGGACTGCTTCTAGCTCCACAGGCAGGGATGCCTGCTGGCACTTCTCTGATGGGCTGATTACATCTGCAAAGCACTTGGGAATGCCTCAGGATGAAAAGCATTATGTAAGGGCAAGACAACGTTATTTATAGAGCCAGGTTTTATCCAAAATGGAATTAAAATTGTGCTCGTGAAGCCTCTGTTGTCAGAGACAAAAGGGAACTTGTCCTTCTTTCCTCCAGCGTTTTGCATTCATCCTTCCCCTCGGTTCAGCTCAAACATTAAGGAGCGCTTTGTTTACACAACACTCCTCCCCAGCACTCATCAGATCCGTCCTCCTGAGCCGGCAGCTGGAGGTGGACCTGGGAGCTGGGGCTGTGCAGTGACAGCTGAAGCACAGAGGTGTCACAGAGCAGGAAATGATGAGGATTTGGAGCTGGACCAAAAAAAAATCACAGCTGCCACACCAGCTCCCTGGGCACAGTGTGTTGCCTGCATCTGATGATCTCCGCAGCAATCTGTGAGCCACAGGAGGCGATCAGGCCAGCAGCCTTGCTGGAGGTGGCACTTACTCAGCATGCTAATACCTGTGCTCCCCTATTCTACAGCCTGTTTTTTTTTTCCTTGAAGAGCTTTATTTGTGATGTTTTTTGAAATGCTATATACAAACCCCTCATAGCCATGCTTTTTACAAGCCATGAAAAAGCAATTTGCACTGATGTCTGACGAAATCCATGCCAACAGGTGTTGGGAATATCACTTTCAGAGGCACAGCACCTTGCAGAGCCTGCTTTGCACAGTTCATCTGCTATCTCTCACTTGTCTCAGTATCTAGCATGGAATTCCACACATGCCTTTTATTTAGGAAAGAACACAAAAGTATGTTATCTTATTCCTCTGGAATTTTCCGCAGTTATTTAACATGTTAGTTTAGGCATAATTGGTGAGCGGGCTCTTGAAATTTATATTTTCACAGCACTTATTTACATCGGGCTTAAAGTAGTTCGTTGCAACCAAGGTAGATGTGAAGCATTAGGCTGCAACGTACCTAATCCATCTCTCCTCCCCCATGACCAGAAATCCTGTGGTTAAAATAACACAGCCTCTATTCAGAGCGCAAACTTAGAGACGCGAGCAGGAGTCACACAACTCCGCTGATGGATGTACCCTAGGGGCTCTCGTGGTGCTGCTTCCCACCCTGCTGCTGATCCAGGAGAGCACAACGGGGGCTCTCCTGCCTGCACAGAAGGTAAAGATTTGCTGCATTCTGTGTGTGTTTGCATGGATACTAAAGGAGCCTACCAATGTGACTGTGAAAATACCATTACAAATGCAACTGTGCAAATGTTGCTGCCTATATAGCGAGAAGCGTTCGGCAAATGGCTTCACAATCTTTAACTGTTAATCTGCTCCTGCGGCTGCTCCCATACAGCTGAGAAATGGTAAAATGGTAATCTGGAAACGGCAGCAGCTCCCGCCACGCGTGTAGGAGATGGAGCGCTGACAGTGCCGGGCACCGCTGCGATACAGGCGGGCTGCAGCCCTGCAGGCACTGGGGGCTCTGGGCTGGGGGCTGTGTGCAGGCTGTGTGCTGTGTGTGAGGGCTGTGCGCTGTGTGCAGGCTATGTGCTGTGTGAGGGCTGTGTGCGGGACGTGGCGGTGTGACCCTCACACTAACACAGCGCAGTGCGTTCAGGAATGTTGGGATAACAGTGTGCCAGATAATTATCTGCCTTTATTTGCTCTTAGGACTTTCCGAGTCCCAGAGGATGCAGGAAAGCATCATCTTTATCTTAAAATCTGCTCTTAGCTGAAATCCAGGCAGGCAGAAGGATGTCTGTGTGGTGCTGTGCTCTCCACACTGACTCTATTAACTCTCCATGTCCCAACAGGAATCACAGGGCACCCCCGAACACATTGCACCTCCTGCACTGAGGGATAATACAGGAACACCAACACTCAGATTTTTGCTTAATTTTAAAGCATGCTGCTGCTTCCCAGCCTGAGGGGAGGGCACACATTCCTTCCCTCCAGCAAGGCAGTGCTGCTCCAGGTTATGCTCACTGGTCTCGATGAGCCTCATCTCCCATCCTCTTCTTTCTTTTCCCCTCTTTCCCTCCCTTGAGTGAGGCGGGATGATTTCTCACAGTGTCTGTGCCTGCAACAGCCGTTCCCTCCAGTCCCACTGTCCCATTCCTGTGCCACCCTCCAGAGGAAGGAGGAGGAGGATGATGTGCCAAGACCCTTGTAGCACTGAGCTGCCGTGCTGCAGGGAGCTGCTGGCTGGCAAAGGTAACCTCTTCCCCTAAGCCAGCACCACTGCTTAGTCCCAGAGGAAATGATGTGGCTTCACCATGTGAGTGCCTGGCGTGGGGCTTTTTTGCGGTGGTTGTGTACCACATGCCATGGCAGAGAGGCAGCTCGGAGGAGAGAGAATATGCGCAGAACAAAGAAATTTGGTCAGGCAGCAACTATAAAATTTCAATATAGAAAGTTGAGCTGATGTCATTTCAACTTCCCAGAGTGGTGCCAAGAATTCTAAGCTCCATATCAAGATTCAGTGAAAATCCCCCACATACTCACAATTTGTTCATGTGGAAAAATGAACTTTCATGGAAAATATGCATGGGAAACTGCCAGAGGAGTGTGTTGCTTTACTTCTTCTATTAATTTTGAATATGTTAGTTCAGAGAGCAATCCCATTTTAGCATCAGCTGCCTCATCCAAGAAGCAGAAGCTCAAACGCAAATACTGGAGGCGAGGGAAGTGTGTTTTCTGTATGACCAGTTGTTCGATGGAAAGAGCTGTTCAAGTGGGAAGGGTGTGGGAAGGCTCAGTGGGATGACTGCATTAACGCTTTTATCCTGGTGACAAGTCAGAATCATGATATGACACACCTGAATGGAACAGCATCATCCGCTTTTATAGCTTTGAATGTGACAAAGTTGGGACCATGTGTTTAACTCCTATGATTAAGATTACCCGAACATGCCCTGCTATAAGACCACATTCACAGTTGCTTATAACTTTGCCAGACTAGAATCATTCAGACTGAATTTTTCCTACTTGATTGTTTGCCTCAGGCTAAGTTCTTTTCTGGAAAATTTCAGCCAAAACTGTCCAGCTATTTCCAAGAATGAACATAGGGGAAAAAGGCATTGTTGTCCAACTGGAAAAAAAAAAAAAGGAAGGGAAAAACAGGAGGAGAACCTGGTGATCCTTTTGGATAGCTCTTATTTCTCTGCACTTTGGAGTAGAGATCTGAAATTTGGCAGGGTCTGAGCTTTGTGTCAGGACTGTGGCTTGTTTTATTATTGTTTTTTCTTACTTTGTAAATCTCCTCCAATTTGGCCTCGTGATAGACTTTGAAAGGAAAAAATAGCAAGTTATTAAGGACATGCTAGGGCTCAGTAGTCAAAATCTGCTGAGATTTCTTCCAGCGAGGGAGCCCAGCCCACTGCCCCAGCAGATCCCAGAGCTGACTCCAAAGTTCCTGTGCAACCCAGGGGTGCTACCAAGCTTCTGCAACTCCCACAGCTCTGCAGGGACTGAGCAGCCCTATCCCCTGGCCAGACTCTGACAAAATGGGGCTTAATGCGATTGAGCTGTCTGCCTGCATGCGTTTCCTCTGTGACGTTTTGGTTCAGGAGGCTGAAGCACAATCACACCCCAGCTGGTAGCATAGTCTGGGGAACTACAGGCTTGTCAGCCTGACCTTGGTGCCAGGGAAGGTAATGGAACAGATCATCTTGAGGGCAACCACACAGTGTGTGCAGGATAACTGGGGGATCAGGCCACGCCAGCATGAGTTCGTGAAAGACAGGTCCTGTTTGATCAACCTCATCTCCTTCTATGACTGGGTGGCCTGCCTGGTGGATGAGGGAGACTTCAGCAGAGCCTTTGACAGTCCCCCATAGTATTCTCCTAGGGAATCTGGCAGCCCATGGCTTGGACAGGTTCACCTTTGCTGGGTAAAAAACTGGCTGGATGGCCAGACCCAGGGAGTGGTGGTGAACAGAGCAAAATCCAGCTGGCAACCAGTCAAGAGTGATAATATGTTTATTTACCTGCATGAAGGAACCGAGTGTACGCTCAGTAAGTTTGCAGGTGAAACCAAATTGTGGGGAAGTGTTCATGAGCTTGGGGGGTAGGAAGGCCCTATGGAAAGACCTGGACAGGCTAGAATACTGGGCTGAGGCCAATGAGATGAAGTTCAACAAGACCAAATGCTGGGTCCTGCACTTTGGCCACAACAATCCCAGGCAATTCTACGGGCCTGGGGCAGAGAGCCTGGCTGACAGACCTCAACACCCATCTCTCCTTCTGTGTGGAAGAAATAGACCTGGGGGTTATGGTCAACACTCAGCCAAACTATGAGCTAGCAGTATACTCAGATGGCCAGGAAAGCCAATGGCATCCTGGCTTGTATCAGAAATAGTATTGCCAACAGGATCAGGGAGGTGATCATCTCTCTGTACTCAGCTCTGGTAAGGCCACACCTCAAGTACTGTGTTCGGTTTTGGGTCCCTCACTACAAGAAAGATATTGAAGCCCTGGAATGTGTGGAGAGAGAAGGGCAATGAAGATGAGAGGAGTCTGAAGCACAATGCTGATGGAGAGCAACTGAGGGAGATGGGATTGTTCAGTCTAGAGGAGACTCATGGGAGACCTTATCGCTCCACAAGTCCCTGAAAGGAGGTTGTGATGAGATGGGAGTTGGCCTCTTCTCTCAGGTAGGAGTGATAGGACAAGAGGGAATGGCCTTAAGTTGTGCCAGGAGAGGTTCAGATTGGATACCAGGAAGAATTTCTTTTCAGAAGGAATGGGGAGGCATTGGAACAGGTTGCCCAGGGAAGTGGTGGAGTCACCGTCCCTGGAAATGATCAAGAAATGTGTAGATGTGGTACTTAAGGATATGATTTAGTGGGCAATATTGGTGGCAAGTGGATGGCTGGATGATCCTGGAGATCTTTTCCAACCTTAATGATTCTATGATTCAGTTCTACGATAAATGCTGTGAAGCATTCAGGGACCATACAGAGATTGTCACTGTTGTGAAAAATCGGTCTTCTTTGTACAGAGGGAGACTTGAGTTAAAGCCTACGACCACCCTGAGCACTGAGGAGAACACACAATCCTGTATAACATCTTACTCGATGAGGACTGTCCACTTTGTAAACTGGATTAAAGCTGAGATCTCTGGCAAATTCATGGGTGGTCTTCTAAAATGTATCATAATGTACATAGCACAAGGGAGTCCTTGTTCTAGCATCTCTTATCTCCTGGGTTTTTCAGTCTTAACAGTGCTCTCACAGCCTATTTCTGTATGCAATGCTTGTGCAGTATATGCAGGCAGATGGTGAAATGTCAGGGTTTCCATTTTGCCACTTGATGTTAGTCCTACATTGGAAGGTAGGGAGCTGCAGTCTGCTCGCTTCCCTTCTCACCAGAGCAGCAGGAAGCATTGATTTCTTTCACTTCTTGTAGACATACCAGCTATGGAGCATCTTGCATGGCCTCTCCTTTCACATAAACAGGCAGCAGT
This sequence comes from Centrocercus urophasianus, assembly GCF_019232065.1. Taxonomy (NCBI): domain Eukaryota; kingdom Metazoa; phylum Chordata; class Aves; order Galliformes; family Phasianidae; genus Centrocercus; species Centrocercus urophasianus. The sequence goes on from NW_024884711.1 coordinate 33,215,813, forward strand.
GTTTCCTCATCAATATCAGCTCCTGGGAGGACCACGGTCACATTAGGGCTCTGGTGCACAAGGCAGTGTGGGAGCAATGACCAGATGAACAGGCACAGCTTCTCAGGAGCTGTCAGCAGAATAGCCAAAGGGCCAGAGATGCTCATAGGTCATGCCCTTGTGGCAACTATCAAATTCTCAAGGAAGAACTTCAAAGGGAAGAACTCTCAGAAGACATTGCTATTACAGCTCCTATATACTGACCACACATAGAGACTAACACCGTTAACAAAGCCAGTGGGTGGCTGTACGCAAGGTCTCTTGCACAGCTCTGGAAGTGCTGCTGCCTCCTAACCTGCAGCCCTTGCTGGTTCAGACACCTTCTTTCACAGCGAGGTCACCTGATGGGTACAAACCCCAAACCTTCATTGCTTGTAACTTGCTTGAGATTCAGACCTGCTCTTACCCCAGATACATTCACAGCTAGCATCTGGCTTTATCCCATTACATTCTTCCTACAGTTTTGGTTGAATTACTCCAGCCTGTGTGACATGACTAGTTCAACAGTACTGTGCCTTGGGATGTAGTCTTTGCTAAAGTGTATGAAATTCATTTTGCAGTTTCTCAATGAATGAAGTGAGGCTTCTGTCCAATTCCTATTTCTTATGTTTCCATACAGTATTGAAATATGTGCTATTTTGTCTCAGAAGTTAATGCTATTTTCCAAACATTCTGCTTTGCCCTACTCTGCAGACTCCTGGTCTCCGCAGGCTGCACAGGCCAGGTCTCCTATCCTAAGCCACACCAAGGCTTGGGTTTCGGAAGACAGTTGTATAGCACCTTTGAGATCTCCAGATCCCATGTCTGGAAAGATTCAGGCTCACCACAACCCTGAGGGAGGCCAGCAACTTTCCTGTAGTTATGCTGCAGGTATAAATTTGTCTTAATGTTGTTCTGTAACCCAGTGGTGGGATAGGGATAGAAAAAAAAGATTCTTCATGAAAAGTTGCATCTATTTTGTCTCCTAATAACGTACAGCCATGGCTGAGTATTCTTGTAGCAAACATCCTAATGATCCAAACAGTATTTTCCCAGGTAGTTCATGTCCTACTTTGTGCTGGGGCTCTTCCCTCACTTTGGATGCAAGGATAAGGAGAGGCCTTATCTTTTCCAAAAGAAGGAGCTACAGCATAGGGTGAGGAAGATGAGTGTTTCAGCCTTTTGCACTGGCAAAGATCATCTGGGAAGCCCCACCCAGACCTAAATTCAGGTCTCCCACTCTGAGGCAAGTGTCAGATGCTCCTGTATGTCCTTTTTTATTATTTGCAATACTCTTGTGAATAACATAACCAAAATCTATGTATAGGCTTACAACATATACAAGTTCCTAATAAACTCTCTGAAGTTGTTGTGTTTTTTTTGTTGTTGCTGTTTGCTTGTTTTGTTTTTTAACCTCTTACAATCTTTTAGCATGTTTTCTCTTATATTTGGATGTCTTGTCCCTCAGCAGCGACTTTCTCTTATTTTTTCTCTCTTTTCTGCTGCTGTTGGTTGGATGTTTATGCCCTTTGCATTTTCTACCTGCAGGGCACATCTATCAAACCAAGCACAGCACTGAGCTTAGGCTGTGCCAAACTCACCACACAAAGAGCTCTATAGCCACAGAAAAACTCCCACCCATGTTTCCATCCCTAAGCCCAGCCAAATAAAGCAGCATTTTAAGGTGATTTGCACCACTCTACCACCAAGGCTGTGACCTTGGCTAAAGCCTACCTCATGATGGACAGTTGGCTGAATATGAGTCAGCAGTGTGCCCAGGTGGCCAAGAGGGCCAATGGCATCCCGGCTTGTATCAGGAATGTTGTAGTGAGCAGTACTAGGGAAGTAATCCTGCACCTGTACTCAGCACTGGTGAGGCCTCACCTCGAGTACTGCGTTCAGTTTCGGGCACCTCAGCACAGAAAGGACATTGAACTGCTGGAGCATTTCCAAAGAAGGGCAACAAGGTCCTTGCAGAGGCCTTGAACTGGGGCTGTTTAGTCTGGGGAAAAGAAGCCTGAGGGGAGACCTTACTGCTGTCTTCCTGAAAGATGCTTACAGAGTGGGGCTGGTCTCTTCTCACTGATTACAGGTGACAGGACGAGAGGAAATGACCTCAAGTTGCGCCAGAGGAGATTTAGGTTGGATATCAGGAAAACATCTTCACAGAAAGGGTGTTTAAGCACTGGAATAGGCTCCCCAGGGAGGAGGCTGAGTCACCATCCCTGGATGTGTTCAAAAACCATTAGGATGTGGTGCTCAGGGACATGATTTAGCAGGGGGTTGTTAGAGTTAGGGTAGTATGGATAGGTGTGGTTGGACTTGGTGATCTTTAAGGTCTTTTCCGATCTGACCGATTCTATGATTCTATGAGCTATGCCTGACCACCCATAATCACCTTTGCCCCATTGCACACAGCCCCACCATGCTAAAACCCTGCTCTTACCCATTCCCCCAGCCATCCCATCAGGTGAAACACCAGAATGACTCACACAGTGTGCCCACTGCTGCAACTGCTTTGTACTCCCGTGCTGCTTTTTGGCACAAAGCAGAAATGGGGTTGCTGATAACCTGCCATGGAGAAACACAACCAAAAAAAAAAATTGCTTTTTCCACCACTGCCTTTGTTCACAGTGGCTTGATTTTGGACTCTTGCATGTCTGTAATCAAATGTTGCTGCTTTCTGTATGCTACAGCTCTCTGTTTAAGTTGAGAGGAATCTCCCTTAAATGTTTATTTAAACAATAACATCCCTTGAGCTCTTTAAAACTTGTACAGAATTGTCTGTTATAAAACACTCCAGATTTTATTTATTTTCTTGATCTGTTTCCCTATCCCACGGCCGTACTGGGAACCAGCACCTCCTTCTGCTGAGGATGCAGCACACGTAGCTTAGGCACTGGTGCCTGCTCCATGGGGCTTTCAGAGCTCATCTCCAGCACCTACCAAGGACTGCCAGAGCTGCAGGGTAGTGCTTTGGCACGCATACTGTTCCTGTCCCAGGAACTCAACAACCCTATAACTTCCAGGATTAGGCTACTTTCAGAGGCAGAAAAGCTTCTCTGGTAGCCCTCTCTTCCTACTATTACTCACACACAACAGTTGAGCCTGGAAGCACATGCATATGCAGTCACTTGTTTGTTTTCATATACAAGGTGGATTAAAATTTCAAGTAGTCAATAGCATCTGTGGATTAAATGCCTGATGTCCCCAGGTGGGTGCAGAGAATGGTCCCCAGGAGTGCAACCCCACCTACATTTGGAGACACCAAGGAGGTGAGTGGGGCTTCGTGTTTCAGGTGGAATTCCGCAGAAGAGTGTCCTGTATTTTTATTTCTTTAAATTTCTGATTCCCTACTCAAGTAAAAGGAACCTTTCAATAACACATAAATTATAACTTCCAAACCTGCAGTTCTGTGCATTTTCTGTGCAAAAGGTTTTTGAGACACACAAAATGTTCTGTACTATTCAGATGAAGTCCTCAAATTAGATAAGGGCTCACCATTAACAGCAATACAAAATTAATATTGTACACTATAAAAGAGGATTCACCAACCAGGGCATTTGCTCATATTTAATTTTAGCTGAAGGTACACTTTCAGCAAAGTATTTGGTAACTTCAGTGTTACCTGTTAAGAAGTTTGCCTGGCATTATCAGTATTTAAGACAAAGTGGTAGAGACCTACAGTCCTTCTGTGTTTCTAGTTCCACATTATTCCAGCATCCTGATGAATCAGATATTGGCAAAATCTCCATAGCCAGTGTAGGCTTGAGTAAGAACTGGATTACTCACCCACATAAGCAAGTGCAAAGGAGGTAATTCATTATGCTGTTTCTAAGGTATAATTGAAGCCCACCTTCCCATTCTAGGCTTTATGTGGGTTTAATCGGGGGAGCTGAACAGGGGAGAAATACCACAGCTTCTCTGAATCATTTTTATTCTTGTCCCGGTTCTTTATCACTAGTTACATCACGACATATTTCCATGGAGACTGAGAGTGGTGCCATCAGTCTGCAGTCCCTCCAGTCCCCCTTGGCACCTTCACTTGCTTTTCTAAGTGCAGTGTTTCTCTGGAAGATCCCTTGGGAGGCTGTGTTTTCATCAAGGTCCTTCTTGTTCTGAGTGGAAATTTCAGCAGACTAAATAAAAAGATACATCTTTAGAGAGTGAGTGTTATTGGTGAAGCTGGGGGATCAATTAGTCTTTTTCTGTGGCTGAGGATGATTTCAGAAACAGATTTGAACATGAGCATGGCATAGAGCATTACTTTTCTCCCATGGTGAGTGCAATATGTGGAAAGGCTGTCTCAGACATCCTTTTCTTTTTTTTCAATCTGAACTGGAAAGACCTCCTTGTATTTTACTCTCTACCAACAAGGCGTCTTCAGCAACATAGTATCACAGCTCAATGCATTTAAATAATATATTTAAATGTAATATTTATTATTAAATAAATACCTCTGTTGAGAGCATATTTCCCAAGGTGGGTACGTGAAGCCTTTATGCAGCCACTGCCACATCCACCAAGTTATCTTGTGTCAGTGCCAGGGTCAGAGATCTCCTTTAATTCAATGTTATTTAAGTTCCAGAAACTAAGAATGTTGATAGTTCAGAAAGGAAGCAACTTGTTTCCAGCTAGAACTGAACCAAAATCTCTTATTTCCTCTTGGAATGACATTAGGCCCCTCTTCTGTGCTCTGATTTCTCATGGAGCTGTATCTGTCTCACCAGCTAGGCTGTGTTAATCTGTGAGCCAAAGCAATTGCACTTCTGTGTTGCCCTGGTGGAGCTGGAAAAACCTCTGACATCAAAAAATACATTTTTGGATGGTTGAACTAGATGATTTGGTGGCTGGACTAGATATTAGAGGTCTTTTCCAACCTTAATGATTCTATGATTCTATGATTTTCAATCCTGCTTAATCCCACACACCCGTAATGGACCCACAAAAAGGTCTTTGATGAGGAGGCCCAAAGCACTGGAGTAAAAGTCCCATCCCACTAGGATGTCTCAGAGACCTGAGGTAGGGCACAGAAAAATGCAGTGCTGGAGGAAGATTGATCAAAGCTCTGATGGTGGAGATGCAGGCACCCAGGCCAGGACCAACTCAAGATCAGGACCAACTCAAGACCCGGTTGTCCAAACCAAGAGTGGAGGCAGCGATGAGGCCTGCAGTCCTGTTGCTGGAGCCAGTGGTGTGGGACCATCTGAGAGGTCCCTGACTCTTGTAGGGCTGCACAACAAGCATTGGGTTAGTTCAGTCATGTTGGTATTGCTTTATAAGTGTCGAAAGCAGCGTGAGTCCGAATGATTAATTGTTGCTATTTGTTAGACTTAATGCAGCCCAGTCCTGGTGCTGAATTTCCCACACCAAAGCGTAGTATATACAGTTGGGTTTGCTGCTCTCCAGACAGCATCCAGCATCGATCACGGCACTGTAAATTGTTTATACAAAACTGCAGACATCATAACTACAAAATAACTCTCTTGTCAGTCAGATAAGTAAATATTTCAAAAGATTGTGAACACCATTGCAAGCTCCAACTGCTCAGACCAGCTCCAAGTGGATATGAGTTAGCAGGGGACTAGATTTGCTTTGCCTTTGATATCCCTGCTCCAAATTGTGTTGAGAAGAGATGTGAAAACAAGTCTCCCCTAGGGAGGCTAATGCAGTTTTCAAGATGCTGAACTTTCCATGGAGCTAAAAAGAGGAGGAAAACCATGGCGAGTTCTTACCAGCTATCTTCTTGAAGTTGTAAATTTGTATTTTTGAGACTCAAAGGGTACCCCTTCTCCACATCTTCCTTGCTTAGCCCAGACCAATGTTGTTGTCTGCCCACAGGTAAGGCACCATGCTGTTGAGCGCATACCATTGCACAGCCAAACTCTTCTGAAGCACACAGCCTTTTATTCGGTTTAGGATGTTGTTTCGAGGAGTATTTCTTTCCAGTTGCTTCCAACAATTACTCGGGATCTTTTTCCTTTTGAGTTCACCTAATTGTACCAGCTCACCTCCATACACAAACAGGCATCATGTTACAAGGAGGAATGCAAAGTTAAGCAGGCCTGAGCCTTTGTAGCAGGAATTTGTTTTGGAAGCGAACGAGTCGGAAGGAGAGGAAATGGGCAGCCCACCAAAGGCTTTGGCAGGATTATCCCACACTTACAGCAAATCACAGCAGGGGCAAATCATGGACTGGGGCTTCCCAGAGAGGCAGGGACAGAGCCTACGGCTAAGGGTGGTTCTGGCACAGAACAGGGTCTGGTTCTAACCCTGGATTCCCATCCCTGGTGGTGTTCAAGGCCAGGTTAGATGGGACCCTTGACAGCCCAATCTGGTGGGTGGAAACCCTACATGCGGCAGCAGGGTGGGACTGCGTGATCTTTAAGGTCCCTTCCAACCTAAGCCATTCTGTGGCTGATTCTGTGATTTTAGCACTGTTGTTTGAAGCGTCATGAAGCTCCCCTCCAGCACAAGTCTCACTAACAAGGTAGCAACAGTGAGCTTTGGTGGAAACCAAAGCATGCAGCTCCCTGTGTCGAGCAGTGGCTGAGGAGGACAGTCCTCCGTGCAGAACCCCATGGAGGCCATGGATAAAAATCCTTTTGAGCTGAAAACTCACTGACTCAACGTGAACCTGATACTGAGCTACTGGCTGAGCCACCTGTTTGGTGCTTGCTCCTCTAGGACTTGTCTGGGAGTTACTTCCATCGAATCCCTTTAAAAATATTTTGATCCTTTCTCTTGAGTTACTTCCATACCTCCTGACTATGCTGGTGCAGCTGTGAAGTTTTCCTAAAAGTGTAAGTTTCCATGTTTTGTGTGCATTATTTACTTAGTGTCAGAGGTGTGTATGAGGCTGCCCAAGTTTCTAAGAAGGTAGGTTTTAATCTCAGGGCTAGACCAAATACTGCCAAGACAGCACAGTATGGACATAAATAAAAGATAGTTTGCCTCTGCAAACTGTCAGCAGTTTTCATTCCCTTAAATGCCTTCTCATGGTTGTGCACAGCCATATGTACTGGCATTCCAACCTCAACATCCTCAGAATAAACTGATCAGCATACGAAAGCAAGTAAGAGTAATTTCTTAGCGTGACAGCACAAGCTGGTAAAAGCAGAGGGGAAATGGGAAAAGGATGCAAAAGCAACATTGACCAATGTGTGCAGCATCACATTTGTGCATACTTCAATGTGAAACACACTCAATATAGGGGGTCTACGGGAAAGCTGGGAAGGAGCTTTTTAGAATGGTGTGTAGTGAGAGAATAAGGGGAAATGGTTTTAAACTGGAAGAAGGTAGATTTAGACTATCAGGAGGAAATTCTTTACTGAGAGGGCAGTGAGACACTGGAACAGGTTGCCCAGCAAGGTTCTAAATGCCCCCTACCTGGAAGCATTCAAGGCCAGGCTGGATGGGGCTGTGAGCAACCTGCTCTAGAGGGAGGTGTCCCTGCCTATAGCAGAGAGGTTGGAACTAGATGATCTTGAAGGTCTCTTCCAACCCAAACCATTCTATGATTCTATGAACATGTTCACGCTTTGCTGGAGCAGAGAGGTTTTACTTCCTGCAGTAAATTTTTTCTAATTCCTAGATACACCTGACAGAAAGGGACAACACAGACTGAAATGCATTTGGAACCTGCCTGCATTGAAGGTGCTGTTTTTAAATAGAGACCTGGTAACACTTTGGTTCAGCTCCCATACTGTGTGGGATTCCTGTCTGTCAAAGCTCACTGCAGCTATGTCCCCTCTCCAGTGTGGGGTGGGAAAGCAGGGAAAAGCAATGACCTATATCTCCTTTCCATCAGCCACTGCCTGCTTCTGGATGCATACCATGCTGGCTTATGAGCAGTTGGCATGTAAATAACTACACTACCTGGGACTTCTTTGTAAGCTAAAAGTGCTCCATAGCTGTTTCTCTGTTCCTCTTGAGTAGCCTGTAAAATAGGAACGTAAAGAATGCAAATGGGGGTAGACTTGCCCTTAACTAAGTGCATTTCTCTTCTTATCTTCACTGCAGCATGTCACTGGTTCTTCATCCATTAGTGATTTTTTTCTCTGAACAACGTCTCTGATTTCTGTGTCATGAGGGGGAGTATTGTCAGATCTCATTCGCATGATGGGAGATGCAGAAAATCCGTTCTGTATATCATGTGCCCTTGGCTCCCAACACCACAAAGGATTTCTTCAAGCCCTGCTCATTATCTCCTTTTATACTTTAAAAGAAAAGCTAAAATGCTGGTGACAAATGGTCTCGTTTATCACATTTAATTGACTGACTGTTCTTTTAAGCCTCTGAAATACACACTTTGGACCAAAGCGCTGGAAAAAGAACATGCCATTTATCCTGGTCTGCTGCCAGGTCACATTAAAAAATGTTCAGGAGGTGTTTGCTACACCAGTACATTGAGTGAGCCTGCTCCGGCAGCGTGTCTCCAGCTGCATGATGTGCTGCTCTCTGGAAAGGAGGTTGAGCAACTACACCAGAAGTAATTTTTATCCTTTGCTAACAGCACTAGCAATTTTACTGGATATCTGTGGAAGTGCATCACAAAGTCTGGATTAAAAAGAAGGAAAGTGCAGTTCAGGGCCCACCTCTACCTCTGGAAACAGTATACAGGTGTGCTTAGAGACCTACCCCTGGAGTGGGTTTACGAGTGTGTTCCCATAAAGTCATTCTGTAGGAAAAGAAAAAACCCCAAATCCTCCATGGGCATAATGGTGAAGGGTTGATGGTTGGATTAGATTATCTTTGTGGTCTTTTCCAACCTTAATGACTGTATGATTCAATGATACTATGTAAACAGAAATGCAGCGTGCAAGACATCTCCCTTCCCTCTGTTCAGCAGCTTCACACAGACGCAGGCAGGTAGGTAGGCTGAATAAACCAGAGTAGATTAGAGGAGAGATGGATGGAGGGTGAAATAACGTCTTTCACATTAGAGACTGAGCCAAGGGAAAACAAATAACTGTTCTCTGTCTCTGCTGTAGATAAGAGCCACGTGCTAAAATTTCAGTGAGGGTGTGCATTGAGTCTGGCTGGGAGAAAGATTTAAGATGGATTTAGGAATTGTTCCTAATAGTAAGCGCAGTACCACTGAAATGCTTTGCCTCAGGAGGCTGTGGAGGTTCTGCCATCAGGGATTCTGCAGTATGGGTGATCCAGATGTATGCAAGCACAGAGTCAGGCACAGAGTACAGGAATGGGCTGAAGGCAGCTGGGAGGGCCCTTCTGCATGGTGCTTTCACTGCATCAATCTGAACATGCGAGGCTCCTCTTACACAGAACACGACTCTGGTCTGCAAACCTCCACAAGAGGCATCAGACTCGGCTGAGCCCTTCCAGCTGGAAGATGGAAACCTGCTGTCCCCTTTCCCCACCTCACCCCTGCCTGCTGCAAAGGGGAACTTTGGATCTCCCCTGAGTTTCTGACACTGGGAGACTCAGCATCGTATCCCAAGTCAGCAGCTGACACAAATCCTGCTGCCCTGATTAGCAGCCCTCCTAATCCCTATGATGTCAGTGGGGCTTTGCACGGCAGGATTTGGCCCACCGCCCTCCTGCGGGAAGCACAAGAGCTTTGCTTTCATTCCCTTTCTTTCTAGCCGTGGGCAGGGAGCAGGGAGCAGGCAAGAGCCTGTGATAGGGGACAGCAGCATTCACTGCCAAGGTGTGGCTGTTCTCTGGAAAACACAACAGAAAGGCTTTTCTGGAGGAATGCAGAGGGATCCCACCGGGCGGCTCATCTTTAACTCTACAGCATTCGTGTATGGGTTTGATTACATGTGAGTGTATAAACACAGGTCTGCTGCAGTTGCACTGCTTGCACGCTCCCCACTTGCTCAGGCTCTGGGCTAGCACAAGGCACACGTGCAGCAGGGGAAGAGGAGGAGGCCGAAGGAAGGGAAGCTGCCGTCAGACACTGTGGCTCTCCGCTGACCCCCATTTCTTACACTGCTGGAATGCAACCGGCGACTGTTTCTACTATTTAAGGAAAAAGGTTCCTATACAAAATCCTGTGGTTTTGAAGTGATCCTTTTATAGGCATAAAGAGATTTTTCCACATCCCTCTATTTGATTTCTTTTTTCACTCAGACCTGGCTACTCCAAGAGATGTTTTCAGAATATCATGCACTGAAATTATTCCTATTCTTGGTGCTGGAGATCAAATACCCCATCAGTTTACCACATAAAGCCACAGGATGCAAACTGCCAAAGATCTGAAGTCACTCCAGCCATAGGAGCAGGAGCTGCATTTGGTCTTGTACCCATCCCAAGGGATTTTGAGCTGGGACTGCCTCATCATGGAGCTGAACATGCTGAGCGTTCTGCAGCAGGCTCGCCCTAATCACAGCACTCTCTAATGAATTGTTTACACTTATGTTTCTCAACAGCAGTGCATGTTAATGGCATTTGTAATTTCCTTGATTTGGAATAAGATTAGCTGTGTGTTAGCCTTGAGATAATAACAGGGGTGTTCGGGTGTTTATCCTAAACAGTAATTGGATGCTGCGTGCGGTGTGCGCCTTCAGCAGGGACCTGAATACCTGTCTCTCCTTGCCCAGGGGCGTTCCCTGCTTCTAAAGTGGGAAATGTGGCACCCATGTCTGTTCTGGCCCAGAGCAGGAGGACCCCACATCTTGTACCCCAGGCGCTGGCAGGGCTGGGATTGCAGGGGCTCCTGTGTGACGAGTCATTGAGACGTGGGATGCATCCAGCCCCAGGGCTGCTACTGAGCTGCTTGACCCAGTCAAAATGATGGGATGCAGTAAGTGAAGCACACCTGAGAGTCTCACACACAAAGCGCTGGGACACCTGAGAGCTCCCTGAGCCCCTCTGCAGACACCAGCATCCTCGGGGCTTTCCAGGCACACGTGCTCAGCTGGGATCTGAAAAGAACATCACATGGTTCAGTGCTTTAGAAGAACCAACGTGATCTTTAATTCATTACTCCAGACTATACAATCATATACTGTGCTGGAGGTAGATTTTCTGAAAAAAAATACTAAACAAGGGATGTACAGAATCTCAGTAGCCTCTCAGTGCCAGATGTCTATTATCACATCACGTACACATGCTATGCAAAGATGCCATTACTAACACTTCCCTCCACTACCACCGAGACATGCCTGGCACCACCAGTTTTTGCTGACGTAAATAACAACCTATCCTAGCATCCCCCTGACCAGTGCTGGGGAATGGAAAAGACACATGTTCCAGATGGAAACACAGCCAGGGTTTGTTCCCACAGTAGCTTCAATTTATCTAATTTTACCTCAGATAAGATCTGAGTAGGAGGGAGTCTTTCACTAACTGCATCCTATTTGACTGCTTACACACTTGCTTTTTTAATGAAATTATGGGAGTAACAATAGGAACAATGACAAAACTACCGCAAAGCAGCCGAGACTCTCAAAATAAAGTAGAAAAATCACAGAATCATTTGAGTTCGAAGGGACCTTTAAAGGTCATGCAGTCCAACTCCCCATGCAACCTTCTCCCTGGTTCTCCCTCAACAGATGAGGCACATTCACTCGTTCCTGCTTTAAAGTGATGTAAATCTCTGACCTCAGCAGAATGAGTCCTGATTCATTCCCACAGTGAATGGATGGAAAGTGCTGAAGCTGGATTTGGGGCTATTGGTACAGGCCTTACCCTTCCAGGCTTTGGGTTCCCTCAAATTGAAACCATCATTTAACTGTGTACAAAGCTCCCGTGGAAAACTGTGTGATCCAGATTCACTTTTCTAGCATGAATGGCTAAGGCCAGGCTGAAGATACGCTGACAGAATGGGGATGAACAACCAAGTGATTCCCGCACACAGAGGGACAAATTCATAGTGATCTCCCAAATTGTGGGTGGTCTATTGTGCATTGCTGTAGTCAATGAGAACATTAAACTCGTACATGCAAATCTAATTTGAAAAACCATTATTTAGACTTAACAATGCAAGTATTGTAACCTCATCATTTCCACATATTGAGCCCCAGCTCCGCTCCTCTCAAGTACAGAGAAGTCTCTTCAAAATCCTGCAATTTTATTTGAAAAAAAATGCTGTAGGCGTAAAGTTAACGTGGAAGTACACAGAGCCCTGATGACTGTTTTCATCCACACAGAACACGAGGCCAGTAGATGATTTATTTTTATTGGCACAGCAGTCAGATAAGCTTCCCTTGCGATGAATGAGAGAAGCAGGGGTTGGCCCATGTTGTCAGTCAGGGAATGTGAGGCAGAAGACTAGAAGAGCAGCTTGGTGATGACATGCTGCTCGAGCATGTTCTCAGAGCAGCGCCAGGATCCCACGCTGCTGCTCCTCCCGCTACTTGGAAATAAGAGCAGTGCTCCCAGCCAGTGAAGTCACTGTTTGCCCACTGTTGATTTTGTGGCATGTCATGGGACAGCTACACCACAGCTGGGTAAGAACAAAGCATTGGGGTGAGTGCTAGGTGTGCTCCACCTCCTGCCCTCCCTGGACAGCAGGTCAGTCTGTGAGCATGTCTCATTTGTCATCCGCAGGCACTTCAGAAAGGTTTCTGGAATACAAACCTCACCGTAACAAACCACTTTCCTTTCGCTGTTGTTCCCCTAGTCTCTAAAACACAGTATTTTTAGGATCACTCTTTTGGAACTTTGGAACTAAGCAAACGAACTTTTGATGGACATTCTCACTCTTTCAGGTCATGGCAGATTTATCCAGACCATCTGCTTTCCTTGAAGGAGAATTGATTACCATGTAAGCCACATTTTTACCCGGTTCCTCTGAGATCTCCAGTGGGAAATGAATTTTTGAGGGGATTGAAGATTGCTAAAATCATAGAATCATAAGTTTGGAAAGACCAACAAGATCTACTCTAGCCATCAATTCATGCTTGTGACTGCTCTGCACCAGGTCATTCAGTGTGACATCTACTTTTTCTTGAACACATCTAGGGATGGCAACTTCAACACCATCCTGGGCAGCCTATTCCAATGCCTCACCACTCTTTCTGAGAATTTTCTCCTATACTACCCTAATATCCAACTTGAACCTCCCCTAGAGAAACTTAAACCTCTTGTCCTATCAAAACTGTAGTAAGTAAAAAGACTGTGAAGAGCTTACCAAGGGCTTGAGTTTTCTCTTGCCAGCAGCTGTGCACACTCTGTGCTTGCTGCTAGTGGTATTGAAAATCAGGCTTTGGAGGTTAATTTGCTTTTCATGATGAAATCAGGTTGGGAGTGGTAAAGATCTGAGGGCTCCCTCAGTTGGAAAATTGGATCCAGCTTACTTGAATGTGGAATCGTGTGGGTGGAGTTAATAAATAGCTCGTGATGGAGGTGGACAAACACTGAAGGAACTGCTCCATGCAGGTAGAGGCCTGGCTTGCTGCCAGGCCCAGCCCTTCACACTTCCCTATGGCTCCTCCCATCCTCCCCACGGCCAGACCTCAGCTGGCTGAGCAGTTCCTGGTGCTGAGGATGTTCTTAGGTTGACGCATGCCCCAAACCTGTGGGGGCCCCCTCTATCATGACTGAATGAAACTGGTTGCCCCAGGCAGGTAGAAAGGCAGCATGGGCCTTCTTGGTGCAAAATGCACCTGCCATGGCCGCCGTGTCTTGTTGCAGTTGAGGGTGGTGTGGTGTCCCCAGGGTGCACTGCCTGCACTGTTGCCCATGAAGTAACCCTACACACAGTCCAAATTAGGATGTCCTTCTAGAAATGTCTGTGGAAGAGGAAAAAGGTAGATTCTGCAAGGAAACTTTGGTGTATGATAGCTCTGCACACACAAATCTGCTTCAAGAGAGAAGTTCCTGCTCCAGCAGTGTGCCCCCAGCAGTATGCCATGAGTTCTCTTTCCCTGGGCACTCAGCCATGCCACTTTAGGGTCTGCACATATGTACAGCAATCTCAAAGCTTCTTTCCAATGCCTGGGGTTGTTTCTTAGGCAGCCTGCACAGGTGCAGTTGTGTCCATTCATGTAGATATCTCATTCTGGAAAAGGGGTTAGGACATGACAAAAAACACACGCAGTGCACCAAAAATGCAATTTGTGATTATCATGGCTGTAATCCTGCCTGGCAACCCTTCACTGCTACAGCTGAACAAAAACAGAGCACGGTAAGACAGCAAAATGCCAGCAGTCTGCCACCCGCCCCATCACTCTGCCCTCCACTCCTTTTCCTTTGGATACACCCAGGCACAGAAATACATGCTGGAGGTTATCTTGGGACTCTGGTTACCAGCCACTACCTTGGTTGTCCATCTCCCTCTACTCCAAGATGAGATTATTCCTTTCAACTGCCAGAGGCTGAAAAATGTGGCTTAGATTCTGTACTACAGTTAGATTGTCTGTTCTGTACAGGGGAAACAACAAAAGGTGAAATACCTGTAGGGAAGGATTTGTGAAATTCTGCAGGAAATTGATATTACAGATAATTGTTTCCTGCTGAGAAGGATCTAACAAAACTTTGCAGAAGTTGCCCATGTCAGCAAAATCCACTGCAGTGTACCCAGGCACAAAAGTCTGTCTCTAAAATAAATGTGCTTTGCTATACATTTTTCTCCTGCACCTGAAATCTAATACATTTTCACTGGGAATTCCCAGAAAAGAGACAACATTGTGCAAATGATAAACCTGTGCAATTGTAAATGAGGTGAATTGTGGGGTGCTTTGGCCTCTGGAGCACGAAGGCTTTGATTCTTAATGGCAGCTATTATAACTTTTTGAAAATGTGCAGGGAAATTTTTTTGACTTTCAGAGCAAGTTCTCCTCTGCTAAAAAAGCCTGTATCATCAGAAAGAAACAATTTTGATTCACTTATTTTTGGCTGAGGGTAAAAAAGATGCTTATAAGCAGCTTTGTTTTTTATCTAGTTCACAGTATTTCTAGAATGGGTGCTGTATTTGTCCCTGTTGATGGCACCTCATCAAAGTAAGCCTCTAATAAGAGAACAACAAATGTGACAGTTGATGTGATACTTGCTTTTGCTGTTATATACAGTTATGGATCTGCTTGTACGTGTCCAGTGGAATTCAGTTTTATCTATAAGCCAGGATACCCTTGACAATGTACTCTGAGCTTCACTGTGTTAACAGTGATGGGGAAGTGAGCCTTCAGATAATCTCTCCTCCTCACACTTCCACTACACTTGCCAAAGACTCCTGGTTCTTCCTGGATCAAATACTCCTGTCCATTGATCACAGCACTCTTACTCAGCTGCTACGACAGCTCCAAGCTTGAACCTTGAGAATGCGAACCAGATAAAAGAAAACTTCTGCTTACAATCAGAACAAATGCAAGAACACTGTGACTGTTCTATTAATATGCATGCCTTGCCGTTCCCAACCACTGCAAAACCTGTGTATCTGGCTCTCCAAGAATATTACTACCTGGACCCAATTCATATGGATTGTGAAGGATCAAGACACTCCCGAAAGCTCACTTGCCACCTCTACTGCCCTGCCAGCACCAGATTTGAGTAGGAATGATGGTCCCTTTGAAATACGGATTGCAGTGTGAATGGAGCATGGGGCCCAGCTAGATACATACACATGGGTGACCCATTGTCCTTCCCAGAGTAGCCCTCATCTTCACTCTGCCAAGGTCTCGGTAGGCAGAGGAAACATAAAATCTTATCTTCAAAATCTTTTCAGAAACATGCCACCACTTCGGGCTGTCCAGGCACAAGCACGAGGAGCAAGCAGCAGACTGGAGCGGGAGAAGCTCAGACCTCACATTTTCTTGATATATTTCAGTAATAGCTATATGAAGAATTAGAGCATTTTTGCAGGACCGAAGGGTGCTGACAGCGTCTGGTTTAACATTATAAACCATGCTTGTCATCTCATTTACTAGCTATCAGTTCAGCTCATCTGCTGAATTGTTACAGCCACTCCCTGACATCATCAGGAGCGTATGTGTTAGATCGATTATGCCTTTTACAGTCCAACATGGATTTAGGTAAACTGCTTTAGCTGAAGGGCTAAATGAGAAAAACAGCCTGTGCTTGTAGAGGCCTACCTGAGATGTGTATCTGAAATGTGCAAGTGTCTGTTACACGGGCCATAACTGTTTTATCAGATGAGAGAAGAAACCTTGCAAAACTTAATGATGCCACAGCAAAGAACATGAACAAGGCTGAGGTGTCTGCCAGATCATCCAAAAAGTTACTCTGGCTGCAGGCTGGGGTGCTGCCATCCCAGGTAATGAGTTCCCAGCACAAGCACCTCAGCTCTTTGCTTCTCCAAAGAGCTTCCTGAAAGACTTTTTCAGGAGCAGAATCAATGAACTGTAGCCAAATAGCAGCTACACTCCTCTCTCTTGCTCCTAGTCAGTCACTGAGGTTCAATAACTGGGTTTCTGTTCCAACTGGAGTTTTTTCTTAAGGAAAGACACACATGGAGCGACATATCCTATAATGCTGTAGAAGAGTTTGTTAATGGAAGCATTTTATACTGTTAGAAATGACTTTAAGCTATATCTATCCAGCATGATTGACAAAACATGGTACAAATAGCTCTTAGCCAGGCACTTCATTTCCTCACTGGCCTTACTGCAATACCATCAGTCCAGGGCACTCCAGAGAACTGCCATTGCCTTGTGTTGAAAAGGATGAGTAGCTCCCACCACCCATCCCTCTGGCCTGGTCTAGGAGGAAGATGGCTCCTGGCAGGCAATGGACAGCATTGTAGAGTAGTGTTTCTGCAGTGATGGCTTGCCTCTTTCCATAGAGTCACCACTTGTGAGGAATTGATGTCAGCAACTCATTCTTGAACCTCCCTTCTGATGTGTGTCAAGTGGCTACGTTGTTTGTGATGCTACTCATGAGCACAGAGTTCGAGTTAAATAGAAGAGAAGCTCGTCTGGTAAAGACTGGAAATAAACAACAAAGCCTGCCTTTTTCTCTTCAGGCAAGTGTACACTGACTTTGGAGGACACATGGTCACAGGTGCACGCTGCCTGCTGGGCACAACAAAAGACAGAGATGAAGGAAGAAGACTCATTTCTATTTCAATTTTCTCCTTGGAGTGGATGCAATTCAGCTCCCCGATGTTGTCTGCCCTGCTCCAAGTTGCACATGCATGGGAGTGCTTAATCTCATTTCAGGCAGGAGTTCACTCAGAGGCTGACTGGCTGCTTTTGTCTCAGTGCTTCCGGAGGGACAAACAGCCTAAAACAGCCTAAAACAGCCTGTACAAAGGACCTCCTAGGTTCAGATCTTTGCAATACTTCTAGGCGAAGTGAGATCTCACGAGGTCCCCCTTGTCTGGGCAGGGGGACATGGGATTCCCAGAGTGAAGACCTGTCTGTGGGGATGACTGGGATTGGGAAATCCAGTGATGGGATTAAAGAGCGCGTGGTACAAACACATCACATCACACAGCCTGCCTCTTGATGCGTGTGTGACACTGTACTGCACTGCAGTGCCCCCAAACATGGGGAATGAATCTTCAGCCAGGGAAAGAAAGGATGTGATAAATTAGGGTTCTGTGGTGGTTGTTTCTGATCCAAAGCAGAGAAAGTACAGCATAAGCATAGGTTTGATTTTCACTGATGAGCCTGAAAGCCCTCTGGTGATTCAAGTGGGCTGTGTGTGCAGAGGAGGCAGCCTTGGACTTAAACAGCCTAGTAAAATGCATATGGATGCCTTCTGATTAATCTGAACAAAGTCTTGCTTAATAAAAGCTTTTTATTATTTTGGTCCTTGGTTCCATTTTCCTTCAGGTGTTGGAGAGAAGGAGGGAAATTGGAGAATTCAGCTTAACCAGAGAAGCATTTTGATGCGAGTCTGGGAGTTCTGCAACTTCCAAGCAAGGCTTATTTGTAATATCAACATCAGCTGCCACAGAACTACTTAAGAAACTGATAGTCTTCAACAACTCTCATGCTAAATTACCCCCTACACACCTGAAGACCTTATGTTCCGTTGTTGGTGCTGTGGCCCTGTTTCAGTAATTTAACATGTTACTGAGCAAAATCATGTTTTCATAATGTTTCTCAGATAGCTCTTGGCACATGCACTTTCTCAAAGAAGTATCTCCTTTCCAGTCCCTCCAGAAGCACTGGAAGTGAACACTAGTTAGGAAAAGGGATGACAGCAGTATTGTGTTAAGTACGACTCCTGCTGCAAAATAATATGAGAGGGAATAAGAGTTAAATTCAGGACCAAAATATACATGTGCAAGTTTATTGCTGTGGGTCTAAAGCTCCCACTCATTTCTCCGAACCTGTTCACCAGTGGGTGTGAGGGGGAAGGAAAGCAGCTTGGCAAGCACGTTGTTGTGCCACAGAGATGCTTTTCGCAGCTTGAGGTTTTTTTTTTTTGGACCCACACTTGAGGCAGAGGTGCACCCATACTCCCCTCACAGATAACAGCATGCTCCTAGGGTGATTTCACAGCTTGAAGTCAGGCACTTTGAAAAGATTTTTCTGTTAAGAATGGATTTAAGCTATAATCTTTTGACCCTTCCCGGCACATCAGAGCGACACGTCCTTGCCCTGATAACAGATCTCTGCCGTACCCCGCCTGTTCCATCATGGTGAGCTGTGTGGGGTGGGAGTGCTGCCCTGGCCTCCCTCCAGAGCCCGGGGATCTGCACAATCTCCAGTGTCAAGATGTGTTTGGATATGGAAAGCCGCTCCGTCCTGGTGTATATCAGCCAGATAACTGGAGCATCCCCCCCAGGAGACACTCCCTGTGCGCCGTGTCCCAGCATCCGTCCCTCCACGAGCTGTCTGGCCTCCTTTCAACCCCGGGTGATGCTCCCACCTTTAAGAGGCTGTTCTGTGGGAGATAAGCATGGCTCTTCTGATTCAAAAACTGCATGCCATTCTCACATTTTTTTCTGTAACAGAAGTGTAATTTCAGCTTTTTGGGTGAGGTTTTGTGTGGGAACGTCCTGGCATGAAGGGGTCTCGCAAACTCTTTTTGAACTCTTTGAGTACTCCCACTGCAGACAGCCTTGCCTCCTGCTCCTGCCCCTGCCACAGAACTCAACATCTACAGAAAAGCAAAGGAGAAAGCAGCCCATTACAGGTAGTTTTCTGCCCTCGACATCTCCCAAAATGAGCTCATGTCAATCCGTGGCAAGAAGGCGGTATTTCCAGAAGAAAGACGCTGCCTTTGAAATAGATGATTTTAAAATTTAATACTGCCACAGCTACGGGCTGAAATTGGTCAGAAAAAGTTAAATAGCTGTTATTTAAACCCTTATGGAACTAATAGGAACCGTGCTACAAAAATCATAAAAAGAGCTTTTTTACTGCATGCTGTATGTGGATTTGTATTAAAATGCACCATTTCAGCACTACTCCTCTACTCCCCAGTGTGAACCCACGGTCCTTGGGGACAGGCATGCTGCAGAGTGCAACCCCTCCAGACTCATTTCTTGGTATTTACTGCTGCAACTACGGGTTCTGTTGCTGCCTGTACACATTTTTTAAATTTGTTCCTTATGAATCTCAGGCCTTTAGTTGAATCTTGCAGCAGTGACTGACTATATACAGCAGAAATAAGTAAGAATCCCTCTACTGCCTTTCCTGTTTGTATATTACTTTGCATACTTTCTCTGTTCATCTCTTCCATCAGGTACCCCACTATTTTAGCCTCTGTTCTCCCAGATAAAGAGCTGCTCAGCAAACACACAATGTGTTTGCAAGCTAAATTATTTATGTTGCTAAGAATATGTCTGCAGCTGTTCTGATGATGAAGTTGCTTTTTTCAAAGTAGCTTTGTAACTAGCTTCATGAAAAGCAAAGAATCCTCAGCAGATACCTGTAGCCAACCTGAATTTCTGCTCAGCCTTCACTGTAATGTCAAAAGGTCACTGTCTGACCTCCCCACTGTAAATCTGGGGTCACACTGGAAATCAGGCAGGACCTCACGGGCTGCCGAGTGTTGGCTGTGAGCTGTGAATTTTGGTGTTGGGTCGCTCAACACTGAAGTGGGCATTTAACAGAGACCATCAAGATCTTGTGATTATACATGAGCTCCAACCAGAGTCCACTCTTCTTTTACCTTCTTTGAAGCATGCTTTCATCAGACTATTCCACAGCGATGTCAGTGGATCACAGCCCTTGCTAACCATTGCTTATTGACTACAGAAATAAAGCCTCACCTATGCTCAAAAAAACACTGCTTCCTAGCTGCATACATCTCAAATACCCATTCTCAGCCATGACCTCACCTGACAGTGTCTGAGAGACTTTGCTCTCTAATGAGTAAACAGTCAGGTCAGTGGCAGAAATGACAATGTGGCCATCACAGTCCTTGGCCTTCACACCGGTGGACATCAGCCAAGCTGCTGTAATGTCTCTATGAGAACATCTGTGTACCCATGTACTTAATGCACCAAATCCATCTTCTTTCCATTGAGCTAAAGCAAACATCAGCCTTCTGTAGAGTAGTAAGCATGCACATTTTAAACCAGGAAGTACAGGACAGATCCAGCATCAATATACTTCACTACTTCACAACAATTTCCCTTCTACCTTCCCTTGCTTTAGGAGTGACTTGTCCAGCCCCACATACAGCACCTTTCTGGGAGGCCTGCTGGAGCTCCCAACCCTTCCTGAGAGCTTTCTGGCTGAATGACTGTACAAATATTTTGGTCAGGAAACTCTTCTAAAAATTAGGCCTAGCTGTTCTGTTTCTCATCTGTGTGACGTGGGTAATTGCTGCTGGAGCTTCCCACCTCTCCTGGGTGTTATGATGAGAAATTCATTAATATTCACTGAGCACCCCCAGCCAAGTCCTTGAATGAAAGAGTTGCAAGGATTATTTTAACAATACTTAGCACTTCAAACGTTTTAGAAACACTACCTAGTTTTCCAAAATGTAAAACAGCAAAAACTTAGAGGGTAATTCGTGTGCCACACCTCTTAACCTCTTTGTCAGCCTTCACAATGGCGTTTTCTTACACAGTATGTGTGCACAATACCTCCACATTAATTCCTGTTTTAGCTTTTTATCCATTTTTCCTCCATTCATCACGTGTTCAGGTGTCACTTCAAGATTTGAGGTATTTCTATGGTCAGTGAATCCATACATCTACACGAAAATACTGAATTCTGTCAGTGCACAGAACCACTGTTCTCTGGCACCATCCATAGCAGTGCACCAGTGACTGCCTCAGACATATCTCCGAAGAACTGAGTGTCAAAGGCCAGCAACTACCTGAGTTCCACAGCTGCAGCAGACATCAAAGCCTGATTGAGGCAAAGCCACTTCTCTCCCTTCACCACCTCTCTGGATCAGAGCTGATTGTGAGACCTCACTGCTGTCCCCAGGCTCTATTTGCTTGGCAGTGAATTACTTCAGCCTCTGGTCCAACAGCTCATGCAGACAACTGTGTATTAAGTAATCCTTGCAGAGAGGTCATCACCCAATATTGTGAACTATTTCCCTCTATTCCATACGAATTCATGCTTATTCCATCCACTCCTTTGGGATGTGTAGGAAGTGGGAAAGTAGTTAAGGAGCAGAATTCCCAAATACCAGGTCAAAATACAGGTAAAGCAGCAGGGGGAAAAAAGAAAATTAAAACATCTCCTCTCCATGGTAACGTTCAATGTTTCCCTTGATGAAGCTATAAAATATCTGAAGCCCCTGTTCCAAACTGAAGAGAAGTGCCAATTCTATAAGCAGGTAACTATTGGCAGGAGGGGTATTGTGACATGTTTTCTTGCTTCTCAAGTAACAGCTGCTTTGTTTATGAATATCATCTGTTCTAAAAAAGTTAAACACATTGTGGCTGTAATATGCCATATAGGACAGGCAAGAGGAATAAGAAGAGTTTCAATAGCACATCTGTGGCTAGTTAATTATAGTAAACTTCAGGTATGTGATGATTTCAGCGTATGTTCCTAAATACAACCCCAGCAACTGGATCTAAAACAAAGCTGTTACAGTATTTCAGAGAATAACTATTCCTATGCAGTTAAAATCACACACACAAAAAAAAAAAACACCTGCACTGAGCAGAGCAGGACTTCCCATTCACTCAGCACACAGCAGTGGCCAGCATCAGTGCTGGGGCTGAAGGACTGGCTGGTGGGCAGCATATGTATGTTCTTCCTCTCCCCCTCCCTAAGCATTAATTCATCTGCATTTCCCCCACCTGACCTGCCTCTCCCATACTTGTGAGTTCCTGTTTTCCATTATTTCCCTCTATAACAACCACTAGCCCTGACTTGCAGGTGTTGTTTGTAACTTCTGAAGGGCTGAGCCTTGGTGCTTCCAGCAGGCAACGGTTTCTATTCTGCAGACCCTGTTTGTACGCCTCTAATGCAGCCACGTTTATGTATGCCACACCAAAAGTAGTACCTCCTATTTATTTCCATGGAAACTTCAAAAGATACAAGAGGCACAGTAACACTATATATAGAGCAAATTCTCAGCTATAAAACACTACTTTTCAGTGCAGACTACACCATTGCTATGCATTCCTACCAGCGATGAACAAGAGCCTGCATGTCATCCTGGTAAACATCTGCACCAGTTGAGGTGACCACTGTTTCACAGCTGCTATAACAGTCTCACTGTTCAAGAAAACGTTGCCCATGTAGTCCAGTTTTCATCAGCCTGAACAGACGGAAATCAGAAGGTGCCAAATTTGGACTACATGGTGAGTGTGGTAGGACGGTCCAGCCATGATCAGCTATGTTCTCCACAGTCTTCAAACTGGTATGGAGCCTGGCCTTCTAGTATTGCAAGAGAAAGGTTGTCTTCTCTTGCCTGACTGCAAGTTCAAGCTTTCAGCTTAGTCAGAGTTGCAATGTAGCAGTCAGAACTGGTGGTTTGTCTGGGTTTCAGGAAATCCGGAAGGATCATCCCACACATATAAGCACTGTGATGGCCTAGGGTAGAAATCAACTAAGAGATGTTGAGCAGTTGGCAGGCCCAAGCATTTGCTGAGGTAAATGATTCACAAACAAACCCTTCTTAGAAGGTCATTAAGCTAAAATAGGTTTCCAAATCAGTCACCTGTTTCTTGAGGCTGAATCAATGATGGGAGCCAGAGAGGTAGGGGGTGTTTCAAAAGTGGATTTCACAGTGTGAACCCTGGAAAGGATGAGGCCTGGGCCCACACCAGCCTATGCTGGCAGAGGCAGTGGCTGTGGAGGACGTGCTCCAGTTCCTCTTCCTCCTCAATGGAGGTCTTCATTGTGAGGGGAAAGTTTATATTCTCTTATCAGCTGGGCTGTGTGCTCAGGCCTTGGTGCGGGGGTGCCCGTGGAGGGTCCTGGCAGAGCTCCTGTGTCAGGCCCTAAGGTGTCACCTTCCAGAAAGACACAACGCCAAGGGCCGTGTCTCTGACGGCTCACGGCCCAGGAGGAGGCCTGTGGCGGCGGGCGGTGCTGACCGAAGCCGCCCCGGCCTGCCGGGCCCCGCTGTGTTCGGCCGGAACCGCCTCGTGCCCGTCTCCCTGCCGGAGCTGGATGTCAAACCCAGCGATGCGGTGTTTTCAGAGCCGGATTAAACGCGGATCGGCGGATGCGGAACGAGCCCTCAAGAAGGCAGTGGGGGCTGACGCCTGGAGCTGGCTGTGGGCACAGCAGCGCTCCTCCCGACCTGGAGAAACGGGACTTGAGAGAAGCGCCGATCTGTCCCGAAGCAACCGGGCAGAGGGGGAACGATGTGTGGCAGCTCCCCGGCGTGCGCCGCGCAAGATGCGGCGAGCACAGCGGGGGAACGAGAAAACAAGCCAAAATAATAGCCGAAAAAATAAAGGACACGAGTTCGAGCCCCCCGGCTCCGCCGCCTCCCGCGGACCTGGCCCCAGCGGCCCCAG
>NW_024884711.1:33239647-33330741 GCF_019232065.1 Centrocercus urophasianus
CTGGACTCTCCCGCCGCCCTGCACCTGCCCCCGCTGCTCCCGTCTCTCGCCGCGGGACGAGGCGGCCTGAGGAGCGAGGTCCCGCGCCCCCGTTCTCGGCGGGAGCCCCGGATCCTGGGGCGCCCCAGTGCCGGGGTCGGTGGGCTCCCGCGGCTCAGCGGGGCTGTGGGTGGCCTCGGGGTACCCTGCTCTGCTGCTCGGCACCGGCGGGGGTCGGGCGGCGGGATGTGGCGTGGGGGTCGGAGGCATCGCCCGCTCCTGGGGTCTGTGCTCCTTGCGATGCCTGCTCGGCAGTCGGAGCTCTGGGGATTTGTTCCCCTTCTCGTCGCCGTTTCAAACCGTTGACTGTTGCAAAGGGGGTGAAAAAAAGCGGTTATGTAGGGAGGAGATGTGTACTGTTATGTCATTTCATAATTGGCCCAGAATTACAGAATACGACCTCGATCTGCCCCTGGATCTGTGCCAACGGGCACTCGCATCTATTAAAGTTTTGTTGTGGGGTTTTTTTTTTTTTTTTTTTTTTTTTTTTTTTTTGTGTGTGTGTGTGTGTGTGTGTGTGAAGAACTGAGAATAATAGCTTTTTGTGGTGTAACCCCTACATGCCAAGATCCTGCATCCCATGTCTGTCAGTGGAGATGTGATGTAACCGTGCCGAGCGGCCGGTTTGATCCGCAAAGCCGGGATGTCACATCTCAGCCGGTGATGTGAGAGCGGTGTGCTGCCGAGCAGCATCCTGCTGCGGGATCTGCAGCCTCTTCGTTTTGTTGCTTGAAAAGTTCTGATTCTGTCTGGCAAAACTACTGCTGTCTGCGGGTAACAGACACGTGGAAAATAGCAGCCTTCAAGCTGCAGATGATCAGATGGATGACAGAGAAGGGCTTTGCTGTTTGGAGATGCAGCCACCATGGGAGCCTCAGTTTGTGCTTCCAATTCCTAATCACAGAGGCCGGACCTGCCCTACCCTGTTATGTTCTTACAGTTGTACCACACACCAAGATTACACTTGGAGGAAATCCTGCTGTCCTGCCAGCTGTGCATGGCTGGCAGCAGGAGTCGGGAGGGACCGGGGCAGGCACTGCCTGGGGTGCAGAATTGGGCAGATCCATTCCCCACAGCAGGATGCTCACTCTCACCGCTGGGCACAGTGTGTTTCCAAATGCCACAACTCTGTTGTTTCGAAGGGTGGGCCCTGCTCTACATGCTCCCAATTCTATGGTGATATTCAGGATCTCTTCTCGTTCATGTGACATGTATTCCTCAACTCTTGGCCAACATTGATCTGTTGGAGCCTGCCCGGCCGCGTGTGTCAAGTGGCATATTACAGTGGTATATTGTTCTTTGGATGCATCGTTTCACTGGCCTCCTATGACCTAAAAAGCACACAGAAATAAACAAGGGCATATTGTTCAGCAAAAAGGAGGCAGAAAATTCTTCTGCCTTAGGTGTCTGGTTAGGGAAAGATTACTTTTAAGTGTTCCTCCTGATTGCCAGAGAAATGACATGGTGCACGTGGATTTGGATTTTGCCAAGCAGACTTTGTTTGGAAAATGATGCGTTTCTGAACTTCTCGGACACCTTGGAACTAGTTACAAGTGCAGCAAAGTCTTGCCCAAATCTTCTAATTAATTTGGCTGGAGGCCATCCTAATTAACCTTGAGGGAGTTCAGGGGTGGAAGAGCTTGCTCTGAAACAATTGTTCTCCTGTAATTTGCTTTTCACAATGTGTTGACCCAACCGAGAGCTGCATCCATGAAATCCTTTGGGTCTCTTGCAAAAGCCATTATACCCGTTTATTTATTTTTTAACAGATGTTGTTTTCCAGCGCCTGAGTGGAAAGGGTTATCTCACTTTCTGCAACCTTGCTATTGTGCTTTGTTCCAAGAGCCAGGGGACTGGGGCTGGCCGGGGAAGCTTACTCACCGGTTCCAGCTGCAGAGGAAGGAGCTGGTCAGCCTTCCAGCAGTCTTGATGCCATTGTTAAGGTCTCCATGTGAACTGACGGCATCTTTTCACATCTATGTAGTGATAACCAGCCGTTCCTTTGGCACTGTGGTGCTGCAGAGAACAAACATTAGCAGCAGCCTCTCTGTTGGCTGAGCATATTGCAGTTGGCCGTGACTTGGGCCATCTCAAATGGTGGGGCAAGAGAAGGGTGTTTGGAATTTGAGCTAGTCTAACAACGTTGGAGATGGAGTTCTGCTTTTTGAAAGCAGAAAGTGCAAGGTGAAGGGGGAAAATTTAACGCCCATTTCTGAGCTTTTAGGATAATTCTTCTTCAATGCTGTTTGTTGGTCCTTGGGGCTCCCTGGTGCCTTTCCCCCATTTGTGCATACCCTGCCACTGCAGGGAAGGTGAGCGCGGGCTTCTTTGCTGTCTGTTTTTTTCTGCACTAATGCTTGCAAACACCACTTTGGCATTTATTTTCTAGTAGTGCAAGGGGTCGAGGGGAAATCCTGCTGAGACTCCAAGGCAGGACACACAGATGCAGGAGGGAAAGATCAAAGACATATATAATACAGGAAGAAGCAGAGGGTCAATCCAGAGGAGAGGGCACTCGATTACACGTACAAGGGTAATATAAAAGGGATAACAACGCAGGAGAGGGTGGTAGTGTCTGAAAATGGATAAACAAACTGATGCATTTATTTACCCCACAGACATAGCCCTTATCTCTTTGAAAGAGGAGAAGGCCGTTCCTGGCTTGGAGCACTCTGCTCCCAACCACGTCTGGAGTGGGGGAAATTGTTTGTTTGGGGATCTCCTCTATGAGCCCTGGCTGATGGGCTGGCCCATCCTGCTGTGATGAGTGGGACGTGATGTGCGCGATCCTTTTGATCACAGATCCAGGCTCTAAAGGTCACGTCACTGTCACCTCAAAGATATTTGGCTGTGTGATGGATCCTTTACTAAAATTCAATCTTGGAAATATTTAATATTGTTATGGAGACCCTTCTGTTTATGTTTTGTACAAATGAGAGCCTTCCTTTAAAACAAAACAAACAGTAAACAAAAAACAAACACAAAATTCCTGCTGTCCTAGTATGAGAGTAACTCACTAACGCTTTGCCCATCGGTATTTGAGGTGAGATGATTAGCCCTTAGCATTGTGATTCTTAGATGTGAACAACAAATGGGATGTCATTTGCTTTGTTCCGCCAGAGCCCTGATGGATCATTCTGTACAGAAGTGTCATAACAGCAGGGAAACATTTGTCTGAGTTCTGAAAAACACCATCTTCTATAGTTCTTTTTGGGGAGGGAAAGAGTTGGCTAACTATGTTTTGTTTAATAAATGTACTATTTCGTTCTCCTCTTGTGACAAACAAAAGCTGTCATTTGAGGAAATGCACCATATGCTGCGAATTGGTCTAAGAACTCATTATATCTGTGGGACAGAATAAC
The DNA here is from genome assembly GCF_019232065.1 of Centrocercus urophasianus. Taxonomy (NCBI): domain Eukaryota; kingdom Metazoa; phylum Chordata; class Aves; order Galliformes; family Phasianidae; genus Centrocercus; species Centrocercus urophasianus. The sequence goes on from NW_024884711.1 coordinate 33,243,049, forward strand.
TGCGAGTGCTCTTTAACAATTGCTCCTTTGCTGAGAAGAACCTGGACTGGTGACAGAGCAGCAAGTTAGTGCACTGACAGCAGTGGAAGCAAGCTGTTGGCGTTTCGAGAAGCCGCCTGGATGAGCAGAGGTGTCTGTCTGTGCCTGTATGGATATTTCCTCTCTCTGTTTATGTGCTTGTTTCTCCTTGGATGCTTATGAGCTTCAGCCAATGAATGCTGGGTTGGGCTACAGCAAATTTAAAAATTAACACTATTTCAGTACAAACTCCTGCCTGTGCATCACTATGAGAATACTCAAACACCCACATTACTTTAACAAAAAATAAATCTCGCTCGGTACCATTTTTCCTTGGCAGATCTGGCAAAGCGAGCCCTGAGCTATGCTCATCTCACAGCACAGGGCTGCTGAGCCCAGCAGTCAACACTCCCTCCCTGCCCTCCTGCAACCAAGGAGGCTTCTGCTGCTCTCCCTCTTGCCCCCTTGGGTTTGCTGATGCATCTGTGCCAGCGAGCTAAAAGACAGGAGTAAGTACTTGCTCACTGTTAGATAAACTTTCTTTAATGCTCACTCCTCTCCTCCTCCCTGCTTCCTAATTTTATTGGAGACACGTTGGGTCATTCATTTGTTCATTCATGGGTTCATCTGGCACAGTTCCTTGGTGATTTCAGTCAGGACTTCTTGCTGAAGGAATGCAGAGAGGATGTGAGCTGTAATTTTCCCTGTCTGAGTATCTGCATTTAGATGAAAAAAATGTTCACCCTGCTGCCCACAAGTAATGAGGGTGAAAAATAAAATTCACAGTTTTCTTCATCATTTCTATGAGATGAATGAAACATGCCACCCTGGGAAGAGATGTGAAGCCAACAACATAACATTGAATTGTCTGCCAGCAATAGTTTGGCACATCTTCATGTGTAGCCTGCAGGGATGATGATGCATTTAGCACCAGTGGACTGGAAGCCCTCAGTATGGTGTTGGCTGTAGTGGGAACTGTCTTGGAGCTTTGTCTGGGGCAGCATGGCATGTTGTGATGGAGCACTTCTTTAACTTTTTACAGTTGCATTGAAGGAGAAATTTGCATTAGTTCAGACGGGGTGATTATTAATAAGACTGGAGATCTTCTGCAGAAGGCTTTTGGTTTTCTTTGAAATGCATTATTTCCAATGAGAAAGCCAAACTGCTATACAACACCTTGTATGTGACATGTGTTGTGCTGGAGAGTTGTTCCTGACCCTACTTCTTGTGCAGCTGGCCACTGTGTAGAGGACTTGGCCTCCCAAAGAGCTGGTGGTCCTCAGTTGCATACAGCTGTTTGGGAGGTAAGGTGGTATTGGTCCTGCAGGTGAACAAAGCCATGGAGCCGGGCCCATAAGAGAGAATGGAGGCCAACAAACTACAGCTGGGGAATCAACTGGGAAATGAGTGATATTTGAACTCCAGTCAAATGTTCAGAAATTACAGATGTGGGCATTTTAACAAAGCAGTACCTTTGGGGCTGAGGGGAGGTGGAGTAATGTCAAACTGTTCAGTTTCTGTCCAAAATCTCTTTCCATGTTAGGATCTGCTTTATTTGTACTGTTCCTAATAGATGTCCATTTAGATCTTTCTTTAAAAGCTGTGTCAGTGAAGATTTGTAGCTTCCCAGGGAAGACAGAGTCTTCCCAGGGTAGGCAGAGTTTACCAGTCGTGATGGTTAGATAGCTGATCCTAATGTCTAACCTCAGTCTCCCCTGCTGCCTGCTAAGCTTTCACATAAGATTTCCAAATCTGGAAGGAGCAGAACAAGATTACCACTGCCTTCAAGCAGCCTGATACATTTGAAATTCATTATCATGTCTGCTTCTCTCACCTCCTCCCTCTTCCTTCAGCTGAACAAGCCCATTTCTTGTAGCCTTTTCTCATGGGGTCACACTCCGGTGACCTTTTATCATTCCTGTGAGCAAATGGCAGGGAGCAGCATCTGGCTGGAATCAGGTTCAATGCTGGACGCAGGGCTGCAGCACGAGATGCTCCTCTTGGTCTTTCTCCAGATACACTTGTCCCCGGGTGCCAAGTCCTGTGCTGCTCCTGATGCCTTACCTCTCTGCGGCTCTTCTCCTGAGACTCTCTTGCTCTCTTACCATTCCATTTTGGACTTTTCTGTCTTTCTTCATCAGTGTGGTGCTTTGCGTCTGCCCATATGGAATCTCAGTCATTCACTTCATGTTGCTTTTCTAATTCATTATTATTTTATTCTAATTTAATCCCTGAAAATGCTCACAGCACTCCCCACAGATTTGTAATTGTAATCTTTATTCTGATTTACAAGTCATTAATGGAAATACTGAATAGACCAAGACTCCAGGCGGAGCCGGTATCTGTCTTTTCAGGTTGACGTGGAATTTACTAACTCTTCCTTCCGTACAGATCTGGAACATTTGTATACCCACCTACAGTAAATTATACCTAAATAACATTCACCTTGTTTGCATATAAGACTGTCACATGCATGCATCAAAAGCTTTCCTTGTTCCAGCGTGCTACTTCTACTGTTTTTTCCCCCATAGTCACTACAGCACCAACTCCATCAAAGAAGAAAATTAAATTGATTAGACTTTATTTGTTCTTGACGAGTCTACATTTTCTGTTTTCTCATGGCTTTATCACGTGGGAGTGGACGCAGCTGCAGTGCAGGAGCTGGAAGTGGCATTGCCCCTCTAGGTCGCACGCTCACTCCCTCTCCCATGTGCTCCATGATAATCAACACCTGCAAGAAGGATTTACAAGTAGATATGCTGATGTGTCTGAATTGATATCAAAGGCGGGCTGTTTGGTCTATGATTTCTCTATTCTGTCTCCTTCCCCATTTTGTTTGAAGTTAGATAGGATGTTTGCCCTTTGCCCATCCTCTGAGAAATTCTCAGAGATGTTTGTTAATGGCTTGGAGGCTGCTCTGGTGAATTCCCTGCTCCCTCCTCAATCCTGGTATACACTTAATCGGGCCCTGCTGTGCAGAACGCATCCAACCTACATTAATTTTCTGTAATCTCTTTTGTCTGTGTCCTGGCCTAGCTTTGCATTAACTATCTCATAATTGACTGCAGTGAATGCTGCTGTTGTAAACTTTTCAAATACATGAATTTTATCTTTAGCACGTGAATGTGTTTATCAGTAACTGGCTGTGGAGGCTGTTGGGCAATGTCTGTGGGTCTGAGCAGAGGGCACGGGCATAGTATGCTCTGCTCTGCCCTATATACCCCATCTGACTTCAGTGTCTCCAGAAGGACAAAATGATCAAGGTGAAAGCCCAGCTGAGTGTGTGTTTTTGATAAGCTGTCTTGTATGCACACATGCAAAACCAGTGAAAAAACAGGAGGGATTACCATGGCCAAAGACTTGCATGTTCTCCTGGGATGTTGCTCAGGGTTATATTTAGACTGAGCTAGCAGTCCCATCTAGTATTATAACTTGTGCTCCAGGAACCTGTTCTTTGTCGCTGTAGTCTGTCAGGCTTTTATCACTCAATCTGAGACTTTCAGGTTGTGTCTCTCTCTGGCTAAATTTATTCTCATATCATCAGCCAAACTAATTCAACCATTTCCAAGAAAAACTAGGGGGAGGAGGAAGGGCAGAAGGAATGTTGTTTAACCCACATTAAACAGGAGAAAGAAAAAAAACCTTCCAGCTGTTTGATTGAGAGCTGCAGTGCCATCACATTCAGGAACAGGATCTTTGGTTATGAGACTTGGAGATGTTTGTATGTGTTCTCAGCAGGTGCATCTCTGATTCTAGTCACTCAGTTTTCCCAAGATTTTGTCTTCACATTCATCAGCATCTCATAGCCCCGGCTGCAGGGACGGTGCTGGTGCTCTCATTGTTCCTATAGATGTGTAAGCAGAGTGTGACTGTGTAGCCCATGTTTTCTGCAAGCAAACTGCTCCTTAGTTTCTCAAGGAACTGAGAAATGAAGGCACCAGAATGCAAAGAGGTGAGAAGTTAATGGCACAAGGAAAGTGGGGGCAGATTGGACTAAAGGGTTGCGGCTGGGTTAGGTGGGCAGAGGAACAGAGATGAGTAAGAGAGAAATTACTGCAGCCAACCTCTTAGGTAATCTCGTTTGTGGAATTGTTTAGTCTGGAGAAGATGTGGCTTAGGGAGACCTTGTCGCTCTCCTTATGACTGCTTGAATAGAAGTTGTATTGAGTTGGAGGTCAGCCTCTGTGCCAGGGGAGATTCAGGTTGGATATTTGGAAAAATTTCTTCTCAGAAAGAATGGTAAGACATTAGAACAGCTTTCTGGGGAGATAGTGGAGTCATTCCTGAAGGTGATCAAGAAACATGTGGATGTGCCACTGAGGGACATGGTTTAGTGGACATGATGGAGATGGACTACATGACCTTGGAGGTCTTTTGCAATCTTACTCATTCTATGTTTCTATGTCTTTGTGGGGTCCTTGCACCTGGCTTCCCACGTGTGGTGTGGCATGCAGAGCACTGGGCTCTTCAGCAGTATCTTGCTCAGTTTTAATGCTGTGCTTTCAAAAAGTTTGGGTGCAGATACTTCACACTGGGTGCCTAGAATGGAGAGGGTGGTTTTCACTTAAATCTGTCTATGTGAATACTTCTATGTGGCACTCTCTGACATAAAACAAGAATAATGTCACCACACTGCAGAAATGAGGGAAGATAAGCTAGTTTAATTGTGACCCATCTAGATAACACAGTTTATAATTCGAATGCCTTTTGGTAACTCCATCTTCAGAGTAGCATCTGGATAATGGCTGTAGATAAGCCATGAAGATAACATCACCTCTGCTGTGCATCAGTGGAGGAAGGAGTCCTGCAGGCTCGGTGTAATCACTATCTGCAGCACCTTGTGTGTCCATGCAGAGGGCCCTCATTTGGGCAACTCATGATGGCTGAATGATTCATTTTGCAGTGTGAATAACGCTCCCTCATTGTTTCTGTTTCTGTAAAGTTGTACAGAATTGCTTGCAAAGTGTTATAGTTGGAGCAGAGGTGAATGAGGAGAATCATGCAATCCAAATTACTTTAAATGGCAGAGGGAGAGGAGATGTAAGAGAGGGCAGCCAGCCTGTGGCGAGCTCTGTGTCCCTGCTACTTCCCACTGAGGTGCATGGTGTTCTGCCAGGGAACTCTGCCATGTGCTGAGTAAAGGGGCACAGCTGCATGGGGGTCATTAGCACATGAGCCCTTCCAGAGCACTGACAGAGCTGCTGCTGCAGCAAGAGTTGGCATTCATCGTCACTTACAGCACTGGTGGCACTCCCAAAAAATAAGGCTGGAAAGCAGCTGTGCAAACGATACAGGCAGAACATAGCAGAAATGAGCATTTTTTTCCCACAGGCAGGGGCTCTGGAAGCAGCATGGCGGTGGCACTAGCACCAGGTTTCTCAGAGGCTTTTGGAAGTGCCTGGGGCTTATCCCTGGGGCAGTAATGCCATCCCCATGCAGGGACAGGCATCCCTGCCGCTTTGTGGCCCTCCCACCCAAGGCTCCCATTGTGACCTGCTTGCTGGGGTCCCATGGTGTCTGTGTGCTGGTACCACAGCCAGCCCCGTGCATCTCAGAGTTGCTGAGAAGTTTCCGTAGAAAAGCTTGGCTCTGTTTGCAGTTCAGTGCTGAGCTGTACCGGCTGACGGGGACAAGTCGGAAACCCTGGCAAGATAGCAGGCATCCTCAGGAAGCAAACCCTATCAGAGAGCACTGATGTCATTGGCAAACAAAACAAATGAGCGCTGGAAAAACAAACTGTTTTCCAGCGTTGTTGATCTTACCTCAAATTAGAAGCCCCATGCAGCCTTTGCTCTTTGGCCCAGTCTCACAGATTATTTATAAGGACGTGCTGCAGCCACAGTTTTGCTACTCCTGCCAGTGCAACTCCTTTGATAGTCATTTTTTATGTTTATTTATCTAAGGGAGGCTGGGAAGAGCATCCCAGCACCACGACTGCTTTGGGGAAGCCAGCCTGTGTCCCTGTGGGTGCTGGGTGCTAACTCAGTGGGCATCCCACTGCTCCTCACCAGGAGTGGGATCGGAGCTGAGCCCATGGCTGTGTGTTCTCACTGCTCCCTCTGCCTCCCCGATGGCCCTGCAGCGGCAGCGAGAGGGTTAATCCACGCTCTGCGCCAGACTGGCAATAATAGCAGGAAAAGCGCAGCTCTTCCTTGCACCTGTGAGCGCTCCGATGGGCTTTCTGCTCTCCCGGGTCGTCACATCAGATCTTTCTCCTGTTGGAGGCTGAACAGCTCTAGCAGCCAGCTGTTCCCCTTGATCAGCGCCTACCTGGTTCCTCACGCAGTCCAGGGTGGGGGGACGGATGGAAAATCAGCCTTTTAGGCTAGCGTTCAAAAATAACCCACAGAGCCTTCCAGGAGGGAACGGCCCGCTCCTCCCTGCTGAAGTTTGGAGCCGTGTTCAAGCAAGGGATACTCCTAACGTATCTTCACCACGACTTTATTTTTATATTTTAAAGGGTGTGTAGTGTTATGTGTGTGAAGAGGGAAGGGATTCATTAAGCTCCAGAGACAAACCGGTTTAAATGCTAAGCAGGCTAGCAGGCTGCAAAGCCACTTTTGCAGCGTTCCAAGTTACTGGCTGAATCTCGGCTCTGCATTACAAATGTTTGTGTATTTCTGCACTACATAGGTTCATGTATTTCATTAAATAACAGTGACAACAGTTCTCACCTTCCTCTTGCCCAAGAAGAGCAAAAGAGCCCTGTGTATAACATGCACTCACTTTTCATGGTTGGACTAGATAATCTTAGTGTCCTTTCCCAACTGTAATGTTTCTCTGATTCTATGATTCATGATCTTTGCAGAGGCATTCTCCTTCCGAGCAGCTGCCAGTGAGAGCTCTTGTCCCTCAGGTAGAGCTGCTGCTATGCAGGGTCCTCAGCACTCACCCTGCATGTTGGATGAAGTGCATATGCGGGGAACATCATCTCGAGTCTTCCGTTTTATGTAACAAATCTATTTTGGTGTGTTTCACTTCTCATTTATGCACCTTCTTCTTTTCTTGTAGTGCAGTTCAAGCAAGGAGGAATGTCCCAGAATTGGTTCCTCGCTGTGCACAACCTACAGAGTAGATCATTACCTTCCAGTCGTTTTAGAACTATGGAGGAATGGATATCCCATAATTGCCGTAACAAGATGTGAGAGAGGTGCAGACAATAGAGATTGTTTCCAGCCAACTAATTCATTTTGCTGAATCTTTGCCGTAGTTGGTGAAGAGTTGAGAGCTGTCACCAGAGAGAAAAATCCTGACTGTCGTGTGTGTTGGAATCATTGAGACATAGGCACCTCAGGTTGTTTTCAGTCATTTTTCACAGGGAAAATGTGCTGTAAAAATAGAGCATTCTTGAAATCTTAGGCTTTGTTTTTTTCTGGGTTATGATTGCTGGATTCCAGCAGGTCAGTGTAGGCCAAGAAGAAAATCATCTGTAAAAAAGGCTGCTTAATGGGGGTGTTGCATGGCATTACCTGGGTTTCTCATGTGGTTGCATCATGAATTTTGGTTCTCATGCAAATACTGTCCTTATTCATGTGAACATTTTTTCTTAATAGGAATATGCAGAGCTGTAGGGAGTGGCACGTTGTCTTGTAGGCCTTCCCCTCCTACCACAATGACTTGAAACATAATGCAGAGCACATCACTCAGGACAGGAGTGAAGTTGGGTTTTAGGCAAAGGCTTGACTCGGACGGGGGGCTCAGCTCTGGCACAGGGTTTTTTGGAGATCCCATAGTAAAATCTGAAAGCTGCACTGACCATTGAAACCCTTGTCTTTAGTAGCACTGCCTGTGGATCAGGGATGTCTCTCCTTGTTTAAGGCTGTCTTCTCTTTTGATTTTTTTCCAGTCATGGGTCTTGCTGGAAAGAGCTTTCTGATGGCGTAGCTGTGAGTGAAACCAACGCAATATGTTCAGTGTGGAGGACCTCTTGATTTCTCATGGATACAAATTGTCTAAAAATCCCCCTGCTTCCTATGAGAACAGATATGATGGATACCGGCATGAAGCTGCAGGGAACAGATCTGCTCAGAGGACACTGAATGGCTTGGAAGCAGACCCTAGAGCTGCTTACTGCAAGAAGCCTCTGACGAAAACCAACTCGAGCAGCACTGAAAGCAGTCATGGGAGCCAAGGGAGACAAGCAGGTCCTGGTTACCACCATGACCTTCAGGGTTTGTCCACTTTTCATACTTCAGAAGGGGGGTAAGTTTCAGCACCATGCCATGGCTTTGCTTTCTCTTTCTTTTGGTTCTGGCAGATAACTGAGCATGCCCCTAACCCCTGACACCATCTTCCTGTGATCCTTTCCTGCTTCCATACCAGTGTGATTATTTCCATGCACTGCAAATTGAGATGAGAGGTAATAGCCTTAAGTTGTGCCCAGGGAGGTTCATGTTGGATATTAGGAGAAAATTTTTCTCAGAAGGAGTCGTGAGATATTGGAATGGGCTGCTGAAGGAGTTGATGGAGTCGTGGGCCCTGAAGGTGTTCAGTATAAGTAGATGTGGTACTTAGAGACGTGGATTAGTGGGCATAGTGGTGATGGGTTGATGGTTGGACTTGATGATTATAGCACTCTTTTCCAACCTTACAATTCTATGAAATGTCCACCCAAAGAGATGGCACTTCCACTTCGCTGCTGCTTTGAGAATACTGAGGTGAGGGAAAATGCCACTGACTCATGCTGTCTGTCTCAGAAATGCCTTGCTGATGCTCTTAGGAAAGCTCAGTCTAAGTGCGGTAAAACATAAAGGGGCAAAAGCTCTTTTTGTAAAGGAGTAGTTTTAAAAATCCAAACCCAGCTTCTTCTGCCACATGCATGCCCTGGTTGTGGTGGTAGATTCAGCTGTGTGCAGCTCTCAGTGGGTGTTCCTCCATGCACAGAGGACACTCTTGTTTTCCTGAGGCTGTTCTTATGAAGTAAACATAAGGAGGTGCCTGTGTGTTTCTTTTTAAAGCAACTCAAAGCCAGTGGAAGCTCTTGTCGTCACTCCATAGGACGTGCACTAGTACCGGCATGGCTCTCTCACTGCGGAGTACGTGCGCACTGGGCTGGGGCAGGCTGGCAGGAAGAGCTGTGTGTATACAGCAGCCCAGCATTGTTCTGCAGCTGTTTGAGAGCTCCCCGTGAACAAAGGAAGGGGTGAGAGTTGGACTGGGATTCAACCCTGCTGTGACGGCATTTCGTGAGGAAAAGCCCCTTCCTCCTGCAGAACAGGCTTGAAACTGAAAGCAGGACACAGTGCTCCAGCCTTGGGACCCTGTCCTCTTTCAAAGACCTTCAGTGACACTTAGCAAAGGCATGTGTCCCCTGGCTGCTGGGCCTGTCTGCTTTTTTCTTTTTTCTGCCATCCCCTTCATCTCCCTTCCCCTTGCGAGGCCAGTTGCCTGGAGCAGGAGTGGCTCCTGACTGCGAGCTGGTATAGCAGGCAGGGTTGGATGGGAGCACTGTGAAGTGGTGCTAAGGTGGCATGTCCCACAGCAGGGAAGGGCCCAGGTGAAAGCAGCACTTCTGGAGGCAGGAGAGGACATGAATTTACTGGTGGTAAGGAGGATCCTTCATGGTGTGCCTGGAATGAGGGGAACTGGACAGCAATGAAATGAAGAAAGCCATGGCAGAGGCTTACTTGTCTGCCCTGTGTCTGAGATGGGATAGAGGCATCTGCAGGGGCGAGGGGAGGCTAAGTGCAAAACTCCTGGCAGGTTGAGTGTCCCTTTTGAACCTCTCAGAATGCAAGGTGAGGAATCTCTCAGTCTACAGCATGGTAAATATGGTATCCTGGTTTTAAAAAGCTGCTTTTTCATGTGAAATAGGGATCACAGTCCTGTAAATGACTTTCTGTCACACTTCAACAAAAATAGAAATCTTTTCTTTTGTTAAGCAAACTGCAACTCCCAGTGAACCTGTTGGGAGCTCTTACACGTCACTCACAGCTAGGAGTGAAGGAGAATCTCTGTAGCAGCTGCCCCTTCCTTGCCATCCCTGGATGCACAGCACAGTGCTGGCTCTGCCCAGGAGCAGTCAGTGGGCCAGATTGAATAAAGTTCGCTGCAGTGTTGGTGCTGCAGCACCTGTGCTTTAACTGCCAGGCTGTAGGGTGAGAACCCTCCAGCCCATCTCCCTAGGCTAGACCCTGGCTTTCCCTGTTTTTAAAACTCAGGAGAAGAAAAGACACAGCCATACAGACACTGCTCTTGAGAGATGAGCCACTTTGGGGTTGTTTCACTGTTCTGCCAGTATGATGATTTATTACATCTTGTTCTCCACATAGAGGAGCAGGTGCTGGTAGGGCTGTCCCAGTCATCCTTGCTTTGCTGAGCATTAGGAAGGCTGCACGGTGAAGGTTTGGAACAGGAGATGAGGCAAAGAAAGGAGGGAAGCTGCCCTTGTGGTAGAGAAGAGAGGATTCATAGAAGGAGAACGGCTGCTTCTTTTCCGAGTGAGGAGATGCATGCTGCTTCGTTATTTGTGTGGGAGGAACTATGTTAGTAGCTAGCAAATTTAGAGCTAAGTAGATAGTATCATTAATGAGGTCACCTGCTGCAAAAATTAGAAGACAGTACTGGTGTTTCAGAGTGGATGAGTGTATGTGAGGATAGGATCCCAAAATAGAACAGAAGTTGCCAGTGTCCATAAAAACTCTCTGAAATGTTTCCCCTTTGCTGCCAAATCCTGTCAATAAGTTCCTTACAGCACCTTCCTGTTGGGCACAAAGAACTGCCCCAGTGCCCACATCTCATGGACGCTGAGTACCTGGGTGCCTGATGCCTACCGCTTACGCTCTGGGACAGAAACTCCTGTGCTGTTTCTGTACAGCCCTGCAGTTTTGTGATGTCAGCCACGCTCTTTTGCTTCTGGCGAGTCATGCGAGGTCCGCTTGTCCAGCATCGCCCTGGGGCAGCCATGACCCATTGCTCTGAGGGCATCAGCTCAGTGACATGTGGTTGGGCAGCCGGTGCAGGGCATGCTCATGGCCTCCTCTACTGAGAAGAGCTAGCAATAGTTTTTAAAATGTTTTCTCATTAACCTGATTTTATATAGAATTAATTCCAAGCACTTTCTGACAGCACACGTGGTGCTGCTTGAAGTCTGCTTGAACCAGGACTTTCAGAAAAGAGTTCATAATGTTTTAACTTTCCTACTTGGTCCAATTGGATTCTTCTATATCTCTGGATGCCTGCACATAACCACCTCTAGCACCTAATGCGGGAGCTGGAGAGAATGCATTATTTACCTAGTGAAAAGATCATGAAAAAGATCAGGTTTAAATGCTCTAAATACCTCTTTTTAAATGTCTTTTCTACACTTGCATGACCAAGAGATAGATTGTTTGTATCATGTCTGGTAGTTTATTATCAGAGTCCGGCTATTAATTGTTTAATCTTAAAAAATAAATTTAATCTTTTTAACAGTTTTTATACATTTAAAAGTTTTACTAAATGGGGGAACACCCTTTCTGTAACTGGCACTCTCCTCACTTAGGGCCAATTTACTTTAATGAAAATCTGCGCTTGAGCTTTGGTTGTCTTTAAAAAAGCAAACTAACCAAAACTGCTCTTTTATTGGTTTCCTAGGAAAGAGTTGAGTAATGTTTCCTTCCCCAGTTCCTGTTTCCTATTAAAGCCTTTGAACAGCCAGCCCATTTCATTTCTGTACTATTAGCTGTGGCCATTGCAAATCTCAGTATTAGTGTCGACCATACTTCCTTCCCCCAGTGTTTTTATACTCGGCTGATAAGTATTTGTTTTCACTTTATATTCAGTGTTTTTGTTCTTTTTTTAAATGGTGAATGAACCTTTGCAACAGTAGTGATTCACCACTTCTAGAAATGTAAAGATTTTGAGATGCTTTTTTAGGAGACCTGGTAGCACTGAAGCAGGAACCATTTCAGGGAAGTCTGCTGGCCTGCACTGAGCAGGATGTCAAACCAAATAATTGAAAGGGTCTCTTCTGATCTTAGCATCTATGACTGTAATTTCTAGGATTTTCCTTAGATCCTCACGTGATGATTAATTAAATCACATTGGGTATTTTGTGTTGTTAGCAAATCTGACAGAACAGAAAGAGTAATCTGTCCGTCCCCACCTCACTGCTGCTGGAGCCTGCTTCCCTCCTGGTGTTGTAAGCAGAGATACAAACAGTGCTGTAGTAGCTAGCACTGGATCAGGTGAAAGTAAAGATGTGATAATCTCAGAAGACAGCTTTTGTTCAGCTGTTTCCACATGCTGAAAGGCACTGAAAAGTTTGTTGTTACTGCAAACAACTTTCTAATATAGGAGGTGCCCTGTTGTATCTCATTGATTAATTTAGACATTTATTACTTCCTGGGGTTCTGCAATTGAACGGTATTTTGTGCGTTAGAGTCAGAACATTTTGTTCAGATGTTAAGTCTTAATCTAACAGAATTAATGTGAACAAGATATCCCAGCTTTATTTTCAGCTCTTACAGGATAAAGTTAATATATGTAAAAGAAAATTACTGTGGATCTAGACTGAATAATTTTCAGTTGAATTATATTAAGTTTTCACAAACTGCTGTTCAAATAGAGTGTTTATAGTGAAAAAAAGAAAAGGAGCCCAATGACACTGTTTATGTACCTTGGGGTTGACGGAAGAGGGAGAAATTCTTGGGTTCCATCTACATACTTGTCCTATTTATGTCAAAATTGATTTTTCATTCTAGTTGTATGCTGGTGGCAGCTGCATAGTGTAATAGCAGTAATCCTGTTGGACACCATAGGTACAAGAATAGCAGAACACAGTTGAAGTAGAAGATGAATTATTTAGAAGAAAAAGTACCAATTTTGTTTAGTAGTAATATACAAAATAGTTTAATCTGTTCAGAACACATAGAGAAACTGTTTTGTTCTTTTAAGTCTGTGTTCTGAATTTCTAATCTGCGATAAAATGTGTGGTGTCTTTCATATTTCAGTAATGGGTAGCTGGAGATGATCCCTCTTTTATTTCTAAGCAAAAGTTATACTTCTTTTGGGGTGTTTTAGATTTAAATGTTGGTTTCATCATAGTAAGAGCTGTGCTGATACATTGCCACTGTTGTGTCATGTATCATTTCATCCAAAGCCTATCAAAGGGATTTGTGCCCTCAGAAAGATGAACAAGAATCAACGCAGGAAACGACATGTTTAATTTCAGCTTATCGTGCTTCACACAGGATATATTTTAGGAAGTAGCCCTCTACTTGTTCTCCTTACCCTCTGCATTTTAGCTTTAGAGTCCTGTTAAACTTGCTTGTACCAGTGATCCCCTTGAAGTTTATAGATTTTGATGTAACAGAGTGCAGAAATAAGTTCATCATAATCATTTCTGGCTTTCTGATGCCCATTGAGGGAGCTGTATATGTTTGCAGAGCACATAACTGTGTGCATTTGTTTCTCTTTCTAACAGCTTTGCATTGCTAACAACATGCCAGAAGAGCATCGGTTCCTTTGCTGTTCCTTTGCTCGTGCTAATGGCTGACTTAAATCCTCTCATTAAAATCATAAAGCCTTCTGGTTGCAAATAGATTACAGAAACCCCATTGGCATAACTCAACATTTGACCTCTTAATGGAATTACCCATAAGGGAAAGAAAGTGCATCTGTGGAAATTGCCTATGATGACACTGTGTTTCTTTTTCAGGGTTTATGACAGGCCCCAACTAGCATGGTCTTCCCAGCCCAAGAGTGATAAAGATCTGGCCTACTGGAGAAGGAGAGGGCAGGACTTCAGCGTGCTGCTGGGCTACTCCCAGAAAGGAGGTGCAGAAATGCAGGGTCTGGCCACGGCCCACGGGGCACCCAGACACCCCAAGGATGCCCAGATGAAAGTGGGGTTGAGCACAGAGTACGTCAGGAGAAGTGGATTGCCCGAGAGCTGTGAGGGGCCTGGAGACTGCAAATGGCAGAACATGAGAACAGAAAGCTGGAACCAGCCAAAAAAGGTAGGAAGGCAAATGTCAGATGGTGACAGAGAGAAACTGCTCCAAGAGCTGTATTCGCTGACTCTGGGAGACGATGTCTTAGGCTCCCACAACAAAGGGAAATCGCAGTCCTTGCCGAGAGTCCTTCTGCAGGAGAGCATGAGGTGTGTGGAAATGCCCTCCGTGACCAACAGCAACAACTCCCTCAGCGTAAGTAAAGCCCCTTCCTATCCTTCACACAGATTGACTGTGGAATCGGCCAAGCACCATGAAACGGGAGGCCATTTCCTTCCCCTGGTGAAGCCCAAGTATGGGAGACCTCTGAAGCCTCCATCCTATGAACTGCAGCGACAGAGCAGAACTGCCGAAACTGGTTTTCAGGACCACTACCAGAAGGATGAACCCATTTCTTATTTAGCCAAAGCAAGTGAGCCGAGGCAAGATGCTTGTGTTCATGATCCTGGTTTGGAGCCCCCGGTCTATGTACCTCCTCCTTCTTACAAATCCCCACCTCACCATACCGTGAGCCCACATCCCCTCAGTGAAGTGCCTAACAATGCCACATATGCCAGCAGTGATCAGCAGGACACTGCAGAGCGGGCTGTTGCCTGCCAACGACCAGCTGTGAACAGTGTTGAAATGGGAGCCGCTCCTTGCAAAGACAACCATCTTCCTCCTGGGAAGCAAAGCCATTCGAGGCGCCCCGCTGACTTCCTGCGTTCTGTTCAGTATATTCCCTTTGATGATCCTCGGATACGGCATATTAAAATTGCACCACCTGATGGTCTGCAGGGCAACATTAAATACATTGAAAATGCACACAGTCCCAGTTCCAGTACTTCGCAAGAGAGAGATCTTGAAGTACAGTACAACAGTGCCTTTTTGGATGCATCACACTTAGCCGGTTCTGTAAAGGAAGAAAGAACTTCTGACAGCTCCACCCACAGCAGCAGATGGTTGGCACCATCCGTCCGAGATCAGGAAAATTGTGCCTTGCTGGACCAAAGAGACAGTTGTAGCACAGCTAATCACAGCCCCTGTAACAAAGCCAGCACAGAGTACACAAAAGGCAAACTTCTTATAAGAAACTCACATATGGACAGCACCTGTGAGACCGTTACAAAAGTGAAAAAGTTTGAACCTGGAACTGGGATGCAGAGCAAAAAGAGTTCAAAGAAAAAAATGAATGAAACTATATTTTGTTTGGTCTCTATCCCAGTTAAATCAGAATCAAATCTGCCAGATACAGATAGGAACAACAACATAACCCAGAGCCCTGATAAGAACAGGTTTGATAACAATGGGGCTTTGCAAGAACAAAGTCTCTTAAGTATGTCTTCAACTGACTTGGAGTTACAAGCTCTTACAGGAAGCATGACCAATAAAAATGAGTTAGAAAAACAAGAGCTGTGGAGACCAGAAGAGTTCAAACAAATGAATGACCTCAGATTTATTCAGCCTGCAAAACACAGAGAGCTCAAATACTCTGGCTCCTGGCCAGGTGATCAGTACAAAGACCAGCAAACACAGACCAGTTTCTCTGAAGAACCTAAAAACCCACAGATTTTCCATGGTCCAAAGCCTGGGCAACCCAGCAGTAACAAATCGCTGTCTCCAAAGCAACTAGGATGTACGGCATCCACAGCTGGGTCGAAGCAGACAGGGTCACCTTCTGATGACAGAGGCCGCATACAAGGTGCGTATGGCATGAAGGGGCAGATGTACCTCAGCCAGTCCAGCAACAGCGCATTTTCTAGAACTGCCACCTCCGTCCCACAGGCCTCCTCACCCAAGGGCCACCAGAGCCAGCCCCTGCCTGCCCAGGAGCGGGAAGCTGGCGTTATTCCCAAGGCTGATGTAGTTAAGGGAGGAGCAGGAGCTCCTTGCAACAGTAAAGAGCTGTTTGGGCAGTTCCTTCTGAAGCCTGTCAGCCGCCGACCATGGGATGCAATAAGTGAGCTAGAAAGTTTTAACAAGGAGCTGCAAGGGCAGGAAGAGAGCATGAGCAGTGAGGAGGACTTGGAAAGTGCAGGAGCTTCTCCGCAGCCACATGCCCTTCCACAGAGAAGGTCACCTAGAAATGGGAACCAAGAACCAAAACGTAGTGGGAAGTTGGAAACAGTTGTGCCAGAGGTGCCCGTATTCAAGTCAGGGAGAGTTAAAAGTAAATCTGAAAGTTGGAGCACAGGGACAGAGCATGGTGCTGAGATGAGCTGTGTTGGCTCTCAGTGCTCTTCACAGCCAGGAGGGAGCAATGAAGGAGTCAGACCAGCAGATGGAAGTCTGATAACAGAAATGAGGACGGGGGAAGCCAAGAATAGAGCAAACAGCCAGCCAGTTCGCACAGGACCTGTCAAGAGATTCTTGTCTAGTAGCCCAAGCAGCTCCTACCATGGTAATCCTTTCAATAATCCTGTCTTACAGGAGATGAGCGAAGACCAAAATTATCTAGACTTTGTTAAACTGAGCAAAGGTGCGGCTCCCCAAAATGATACAAAATTCGAGAGAGGCTCAGTTGTACGCTTGTCCTTAACCAAGAGGAACCAAGGGTGCTCTGAGCCAGATTTGAGGGCAGTGGGACTTGATACAGCCTCAGGCCCTGGTGCTAGCAATTCTGATTACTCTTCAAATGAAAATTCTGTGGAAATCCCTGTGAATGAGTCCTTGCAGGCAAGAGCTGCAAGAATTTTAGGCATAGAAATAGCAGTGGAATCTCTCCTTCCAGATGACCACGTTGGGCCCCAGCCAGGCACAAGGCCTGCAAACAATGCCCATGACTTTGGGTCATCAGCAGAGAGCACTGTAAGTGGCAAAGAAGGAAAAAAAGACAGTTCTTATGAAAGCAGACGTAAGTGTGGGTGGACAGAGAGTGCTCTCTTTGTTGGAGAAAAGGACCAATCATTATACCCTGATGAATGCCAGACCACTCACCAGGAAAGCAGCACTAAAATGTTGGTGAAGGAGCAAGCGTTTGAACAACCTGAGAGGCCCAGCCAAGGTGGAGACCAAAAGTTGGTATCCAAACCAACTGTGTGTCAGCACTCTGAAAAGAGAGTGAGGAGCACCTCAAAAGTGATAGAGACACTACAAGGCAAGCTCACATCTCCACCAAGCCGGACTGCCATGGATCGCTTAGTGCGAATGAAAGAAGTCGACTCTGTGTCCCGGATGAGACGTCTGAGCATTAAAAGTGCAGACTCAGGAGAGGAGGTGGACGAGGAGAAGCTGGCAAAGGTACATGAGGAGAGAGGAAGCAAACTGGCAACTTCAGGGACTGTGTCCAAGCGTGTTGTCTCTCTCAGTGAAAATGGATATTTAGGTGGAATGGACAAGAAGAAAATCGACAGAGATTTTTCCTTAGGTAAGACCCTACTTTGGGAGATCCAAGTGGGTACTGTTTTCTTATGTAACAGGCACAATTGCTTTCCTTATGCCCACGTAATGATGCTCAAATAGTAACAGGCTGTAGGTGGTACTACCCCCATCTGGTTGCCACCTCCTTTACTCTCCTTGTGGAAGAGGTAACATGAGTGAGTGATCCTATTTTAGGAAAACTTACTGTAAAAGTAACTTGTGATACTGAAACTCATTCACGCAGGCTGGAGCAGTCCCCGAGGTTTGCTGTCTGTCTAATTGTTTCAGGGAACTGCCAGTTTTAAATAGCTCAGTTCAGAGATAGTCACTCTGGTGCCAGTGTTTAGGAACATGTGGTGATTTAATCATAGCCTCTCCTTGAATACCTAATTTTCCATCTCTAATACTTAAGGAAACACATACTGTATCAGAGTTCAGAAAGAACTAAAAATAAAAATCTGATGTTCTTCTGTGAAGCCTCTGGGAAATGGCTACATTAAGGGGCCTGGAAAA
The DNA here is from genome assembly GCF_019232065.1 of Centrocercus urophasianus. Taxonomy (NCBI): domain Eukaryota; kingdom Metazoa; phylum Chordata; class Aves; order Galliformes; family Phasianidae; genus Centrocercus; species Centrocercus urophasianus. Next base: position 33,260,853 of record NW_024884711.1, read on the forward strand.
TTCTCTCTCTCATGAATATTTTCCAAATCACGTGTTGAGCACAACTGTTATCCCCAGGTCAAATGGAACGTTGACTTTTTCAGTGAACACCTTTTTTTTTTGGTGTGTGTGTTCCTCATCTCTCAAGAGCACATAAACTTGGGTAGTCCATATGCACCCCGAAGTAACGTGAACTGTTCTCTCTCCACAACAGTTTTCATATGGCATTGTATTAAGCAACTGAAAATCATCTGTTGCCATAGATCTGTGTAAAGGTATAAACCTCCCAGGCTACCTGCCTAGTGCATTAAATGCATTGGAGTGAGCCAGTGCATAGTGTGAAAGTTGTTAAATTAATATCATCTTCTCTCTGTCCTCCTTGCAACAGCCACTACTCTATCTTGAAATTCACACAGGTTATTCATTAAACTCCATCGATGTAAATCTGTTTACAGTTTTCCAGTACAGAGGGACTGAAACTAAATTGAGCATGCTTTATAGTGAATGTATGCATTTATTTCTGAAGATAAATGTTTATATGAGTTCTCAGCATTGACTTTTCCAGTCTTACAGCCTTCTCCTTTGCATCTTTTTCTGTATCCCACAGCTCTGCATCTCCTTCTGCTCTGAGCCGTATTTCTCTTGAGCAGGTTTTCCAAACAGGCTAATTCAGCTTCCACGTATCCATCAGATCCAGTATGCCCCACATGTATCTCATATGCTTTCCTCTTTTGGGGTTTCTGCTGGAATGAAGAAAATAAATGTTGTAGTGACAAGACTTCAGGGATGTATTGGAGCCTTGTACTCAGAATTATTCTGCAGCAAATTAGGCCTAGTTTTATCCTTCTTACTGACAATGCCAGGCTCGTGTTCTGCAATGTGTGCCCACTGCAGTAGTTCCTTTTAACAGCTTTCCCCATATCTGCATCATGGCTGTCCCTTCGCGCTGCACACATCCAGCACTGCAGGGTAACACGCATGGTAGAAGCAATCCCCTCCACTGGCTTCCTCCCATCCAAAGAGACTGACTTGCTGACAGCCGCAAGATCTTCATCTTGCCTTAGTGAGGCAGGACTGGAGATTTGTGTTTATAGAAGGGCCTGATGCTTGTTGACTTTGTTAACTCTCACTCCATCTTCCGGACTGTCTCACTGGTACCAGTGAAAGCCAAAATGAGAACTAGTCTTGAAAAAGCACTGATATGCATTCCTTTCAGGGAGTAGATATTTCTAAAATCCATTCTAGTTGGAGTGAGCTAGGGTGATGTTAGTCTTATAATTGCAGACTGGGCCTCCTTTAGAGGCTTAGAGGCCTTAAAAGAAACAGGCTTTCACATGTATAATGTAGCTTGGCAGATGAACAGTCATCTCAGAGTAAGAGCTGATCTTACTATGCAAATAGTGCCATTTGAAGAACATCTCCAATGTTCCCAAATGTACTGGATGTTTTTTTTCTTCTTTGCTGTTTGAAGACTGCTTCCGTGAGGCTACTGATCTGGCCTTGTTTCTGTAAACAGCATTGCAAATTAGCTTAACCAAATGCTGAAGAAATGTTTGTGCATCAGTGCAGGAATTCCAGTATTTGTGCTTCCAGAATTCTGACACTGCTAGGAGTCTTCCTGGCAGTTTGGATCTTTGGGATCCTTGGTTTAGATGCTGAAGGTCTGAGTAAGCTTTTAGGGAATAATCTGGGCTGTGCAGAAGTCTTGTGGCCTGAGTTTCTCACCCCACTCCTTCAGAGCTTTTCCAACTGGTGGTGAGTTCTCACACCGTGAATGAGTCCAAAAACTGGGCCAGGGAGGCCTTGGGAGAACCTAGTTTCTGAAATGTTAATCCATTTTTATTCTTAGATCAGCTTTGTGCAGAGCGGTTTGGAGCTGTTATGTGTTCTTGTATTTTAGAAGGAGAAAACATTTGTAATTGCAACTGAAATAGTATCTTCTCACATTGCCAATGCACTAAGCTTAGATGCTGAGCTGTCCTGGAGTGCACCAGCCCTCAAACACTGTGTTCCTTTTGAGTTTGTGCATTAATGTAGTGTCTGTCCTTGAAGTTTGGAAATGCCAGCAGAAGCTGAACAGTGATAAGCAGTTCTTACATAGGCGCTGCTGGCACAGACTCCTTTCTTGGCTAGCCTGTCATTGTGAGGAGAGTGGAATTACAGGTCCCACCCCAGCACCCACTAGGGCCGAAGTTCTTTCTTAGCCAGTCTCTTGATATGCATCTGGATGCTGCAGAGGGACACATAGAAGTAAAAATTTCCCTCTGACGATTTTTGTGCTTGTTTGAATGAAGATGTTCACTCATATCAGTGTAAAACTCCTCAGGGTGAACATTTTACTCTCCAGTGTGATATTTATGGGTCCAACTATTTTCATGCTTAACTGTTTAAATGCAACTGCAATGGGAGTATAGCCTATGGGAGGGACTTTTAAGATTAGCACAGATACCCAAGTTACACAGGCACAGCAAGTAGCATAGGCTGCAGTGCTGGATTGTCCAGACCCCTGGGGATTACAGACTCCTGTGTGGCTGTGCATCCCAAGGTGTCTGGGGTAAGGCAGGCATGTGCAGGGCAGGCAGATCTCAGAAGGCAAAGCCCTTTCATTGCAATCCTCTCCCAGAGTCACAGGGATGTAGGATGAAGGAGAAGTCTTGTGTCTGTTCGCTGCATGGCCAATGTCAGAAATGCAAAGTGAGGTCTATCCTGTGACCTAGCAAGAGGTAGGCTTAAAATAAAGATCAAAGTTAGTAAGACAGTCCAGTGCTTTAGAGAATGATGTTCAAACCATGAGCTGCAGTTTTGCTGGCAGAAGTGAGGCAGTTTGACTGCTGTGAGGTGATACGGTGATGCTTTCCATTATGCCACTGCATGAATCTCAAGCTGAGAAAGCACAATCAAATAAAAAGACGCTGAAAACTGAACTGTATCACTGAACCAGCCTTAATCACCCCAGTAGGAAGAGTGCAGCATTTACGTATTGTTCAGTGTAAGGGGGGCAAATCTTGTGTCTTTCAGTCTCAAAGCATCTGAACACTAGAAGCAATCATTTAGCAGTCAGTCAGCTTTCTCCTACCCACACAAGGCTTCCCAATTATATCCCCATGCATTTGATCTGAGTTGTTCCTGAGTTATACTGGTGCAAATGCAGAATTGGGGTCAAGAATGTATTATGTATTTTTAGGACTGTCAGTCCAGTGTTAGTTTCCCTTTTCTTTATATAAAAATTAGGGGAAAAAAAGTCTTATTTCCATGCCTCACTGCATGTACTGGTGTTGAAAAAGTTCCACAATACATTATTCATTGTGTTTTCTTGTCTTTTTCAGACACATATGACCCCACCAAAGTTGAAAAGGTGTGAGCTGAACAGAGAAGAGAATAAAGATGTCTGCTCTACTAAGAATGTTTCACTGATTTTTTTTGCTGGGTGCTTTTTGTTTGTTTTTGTTCTTTGATGCTTGGAAATTGCCTCCATTTGTGGTGTTCATGGTGTACTGATAATGCCTTTACCACTGCCACTAGGAATTAGCTATTCATATCTGAGACTGTTGCGGAGACCGCAGAAAAATCTGACTTCTACATTGGAACCATCTGGCTTTGTAGCATTAAGACTTAATGCCTACAGTTGGCAAAGAGTTTTTATCTGAACAGTATTTCAGTCTTCAGCCGGGATGATGAAATGCATGAAGTGAGGCTTTTGAGCTTTCTCTTTGGTGTAGATGTAAACGTGGGAGATTAGTGAAATGATTTTTAAAAGAATGTGAATTTATAAGCTAAACTTCTAAGTCTCTACAGTCTAAACATTGTTTAACTTAAGGGATTTTTGGCCATAAGCAGAAAGTGCTGCTGCACTAAGTGGGGGAAGGAATGCGAGACAATGGTAGCAAAGACTGATTGTGAAATTATTTCTGACTTCCAGAGTCTGAATTTACTTGGATTAAATACTTACTTGCCACCTAGAGAGAAGAAAAGCAAAAATCCCAAAGCTTCTAAAAAATGAAGACTTTTGTAATACATTGTACAGAATGTGTAATTATAGTAGCTGGCAACTAGTGTTCCTGACCAATGCAAAGTATACCACTGGCTGTTTTGCACTCAGTATTACCTATTTTTGTTTCGCTGTTTAGAAATTCTTTATATGAAAGAATAGTAGCTGGTTTAAAATAGCCCATTTTAACAAAATAACTATATTTCTTGTTACAGAATACTATCTATTTTTCTACGATGTAAACAATTGCTAACAAGTGGCAAGTATAAAGAAGTATTATTATTATTATTATATTTTAAGAAGACTTATCCCTCTGAGTGAAGGTGACCCAAGACGATTTCACTTGTATATCTGAATGCACACTCCATATTGCCCCGTATTCAGTAGCGCTCCCTTATTTTCTGAGAAGAGCCATCTGTGTACGTATGTATGTACAACAGGGTTATTTCCATTTCTCGGCACTCAAGCCTTGGATCGTTCTTGGAGCAGCTTTCCGAAACAGCTGAGAGCCGTCTGGGCTGGTGTTGCTGCCGTAACATTCCAGTGACTGTGCTTACCAAAAAAGTGGGTTTGGATCTCTGTCCCGGTATCTTTGAGCGGCTTGGATGAAATACCTGTTTCTTTCTTTCACTTCCTTTTACACATCGTGATTTTGGATTAGGCCAGTGTAAGAAAAGAAATAAACCTGGGTTTACTTCTTCCCTGCAGCTAACTGATGGTGCTGGGGAGGAGTTCAGATGTCTTCCTCAAGGCGTTTGAATACATGTCTGTAAGTGTATGTTATCTGCACACACAAATGCATGAACTGCAAAGTATATAATAAAGCCTATGCATTCTGCTCTTTGATACTGAATTAGCCTGCGTAGAATCTCTGATTTTAAAGCCTTTATGTTCATTTCTGTGCGTTGTTCTTTTTTTTCTTTTTATAAGTACCTGTTTGCTAACATTCTTCAGATAACTCGTTCATGTACATCACTGGTCTATTTTACCCTCTTCTTTTTTGTTGCCGTTGTTTTGTAGCATAATTTTATTTTCTAAAATCTAATGTCTTTAAATATTTTTTCCTAAGAAGTCTGTAATCTGGAAAGAACGACAGGGAGAAACACTCATCCTGTGTTTTGACAGAATGAATTTCTTGTCTGTAACACACGATTCTGTTATATATGGACTATTTAAAGCTTGTTTGAAAAGAAAATGTGGTGTATAATTTATTTTATTAACTCTTGAGTGTGCTGCCTAGCAATACTTCCTGACAAACCTTTTCTACCGTTCTTACTATATTCACCTTTCTTTTAAAATAATCACCAGTACTCAGCTAGGATGTCTGGGAGCCATTACATGGTTACAAAACATCTTTCAGCCCAGTCTGTCCACAAAGAGCTACTTCCAAAAAAAGAACTGCTTCGACTCTCATCATCCCCCCTAATGGCAGAGTTGAGGGGCCTGGCAATAACTTGAAGATTTTAATTTACCCATGGTTTCTGGAGAACTGTAAGTTGTCACATCACTGCTCCTGCTACCTTCAGTTCGTGGCTGTGTGGAAAAATAGTTTTTTGTGCATTTTTTTTCCTTCAGATGGGAAGGGGTCGATTGATTCTGCAACACAGCTGTTTCATCGCTCATGTCAAGTAATTACTTTTCCAACACACGTAAGCATCCGTGACGTTAAAAAAAGAAAACAAAATCAGAAAAGATACGAAGAAGCAATATTGCAAAATTGCCTTTAGTGGACAAGACTATGAGAAATAAAAATGTAGGAAGTTAGTAAGCTTTATTTTGCAGAAATGTGACTGACCGATGGTTGAAAGACTACAGTTAGTTCTGCTTTAAAACTGGTGTTTTAGTCTAAGTGCCCTGGCTATTTCATACTATTATGCATACCAGTAAGAAGAATACAGAGTACAGCTTTATGAATTATTGTGGCTTAGTGTTTTTACAGTACCTGTGCCGTAATTAAAATACCAGCTATTTGAATGCACTGGTATTTACCATAAATTAACATTTTTCCACCACTCGCAAATAGTCAGCAGAAAGCTCCTTCTACACCAGATGTAGTTAAAAAGTAGAAAATGATCACTTTCAGTGCTCAGCAGGAGCATAAACTGTCATGGCAACAGCTATCAGTGGTAACGGCAGCTGCAGGAGCTCAGGGCTGAGTGGATGCAGAAGAGGTTGCAGGGCCTGTTTATAGTGCCTCCTGCAATGCAGGGGTGTGACTGCAGGACTCTGCATTTACATTTATTCTCGGGAGGAAAAGCAGAGCTGGTTCCTCAAAAAGCATGCTGTTGGATACGTATGCAGCTTGTCTTGCTGTCCTACTACTGGAGCTGGGGATGCTGGGGTTGATGGTAGGCTGTCAGAGTGGTTGGTTGGGATGATACTGGTTTCACAAGTGTTCCCAGAAACATGCAAAAAAAATCCCCAAAATAAACCCAACAAACCAGAGTCTTGGCTTACATATTTTAATAACATTTAATGGGGAGACTCCCCTGGAGATGGATAGCTAAACAACCATCTACTTCCATTTACTCTGCTGAAATCCACAGTGGATGGTCATCTTTCAGGGTTAGCAACAGTTACGGCACTTGGTGGCAGTGCTAAGGTGCCAGCTCCTGTGCCAGCAAGGTAACACAGCAAATCCAAAGGTTGAGGCACTTCTGGCTGAGAAAGACGAGTCACCAGTGAGCTCTGAGTGCTACGCCAGCTTCGCTCAGCTATGTTGAGCATGCAAATCACGTCACTGGCTTTACAGTGGGGAAGCGAGAAGTGAGAAGGTGCTCGGGGACTCGGTCCCTGAGGGGAATGGCATTTTTTTGAAGGTGGAAGTGCTCCCTCGTGTGGTTCCCCTGAGCACGAATTAGAACTGAAAGAAGAATCAGCATTCACTCCAGTCCTTGCTAGAGGCATCCTGAACTGAGCAGAAGTTTGTTCCGAAGTGTGTATTTCAGATCCCACTGCCGTCGCAGCTAAATGGGGTGGGATGAGTCGTGCGAAAAAGAGAAATCCCTTTGCATGACTCAAAATCGTTGGTAACTGAAAGGCCCAAGTAAGCCTAACCTGTCAGCTAACAAAAACAGCAACAACGACAAAAAAAAAACCAACAAAAAAGCTTTCCTTAGGCATAAGATAGACTGTTGTATTTCATACCACAGCTTCTACAGCAAACAACTGCATACTGTTTCGAAGCCACTGTTTACTTCACTCGGCTCCTGATGGAACATGTAAAAATGAAAGGATGTTGGGAGCAAAGATCCTATATACTGAAACAGCCAAAACCTTTGAAAAAAGGAGGGATAGTATGTGCTTAAAATGGTCAAGTTAATAAAATTAATCTGTCAAGTGTGCACCCTTTGAAAACAACCAGTCCTGTCAAGCTTACTCACATATAAACATTTGAGTTTAGTAAAATATTTCTGTTTAATGTCATGAATCAATATTAGTCAATATTCTGTTGCCTTTGGCACATGGACAGCCAGCTGAATGTTAGTTTTGCAGTAGTGGACCTCTCCCTCACATTTAAAATGACATTTTCTTCACTGCCCCTTTTCAGAAGAAAAACAAATGATTGGGAGAATAGTAAAAGTGAGAGTCTTGCATTTCAAATGGCAGAAGTTGTTGCAAAGCGGGCATTTTGTCCAAGTCCAAGATCTGTCTGAGGTGAATATACCTGAGAAGTAAATCTTTACTTGACAGAAGCCAACAGCTGAAGTAAGTGAGAAGAAGCTGCAGGGCAATATGTGTTAAAAGGACTGGAAAGGATTGGTGACTTACTGGCTTCTTGAATGATTTTTGTAAAGCTGTCCTTTCGCAGGACAGTGTTACTTTGGGGAAGGATGAATCACTGTCGTAATTTCATTCCACTGGCTGTAAAGCATGATACTGTGGTCCTCATTTACTGGAGTGAGATTTACTGACACGCGTACACCACAGCATTTAAACTTCTGTTCTTCTGCATAGCTTCAATAAAGGATCAAACTGGAGATTTCATGAGATGATGCTTCTATCACTGACTCCATTAGAAATGTTGGGAAATTGTGATTTAGTGCTGCTATTCAAACTTGCATGAAAATTTACACTGCACCTCCCCCCTGGAACTAAACAAAAGCTGTTTACCATCAACTCTATTTTTAAAGGAAAAAATGTTTCCAAGAAAGAAAAAGGGAAATCCTGATATCAATTGCAAAGCCCCAAACCTCAGTGCTATCTCCCACCCATGCAGAAAAATACGTTTGCAATATGACTTGCAGAGCTGCACAGCAGGGAGAGGGTGAAGGGAACTTAAGTCAGAACTGACCAACACATGGCTGAGATTAGAAATAAAAATGAAATTTCCCAGCCAAGAGAAACCACAATAACATATGGATTATAAATGAAAGAGGAGCTTTCCACCCTCAACAGCAGCACTCTCAGCCTTCTTTCTAGATTTGGACTCACAGAGAAAACAATCAGAACCATTCCAAAAGCCTTTCCTAACCTAAGGAAAATGAGGAGTTAAATGTGCTAGACAGAACACCGGTATCTGTCTTTGTCTTTACACATTGCAGATAATTCTCTTTCAAGATATTGTGGCCTATCTCCAAAACTAATACTGGCTAATTTCCATGGATTTCTGCTCCAGGTAGCCCAAGGGAAGAGTTAGAGGGAGAAAGAGAGAACGGGAGCAAGCAATTACAATAGTATTTGTATCAGAAGATGAATGTGTTTGAAGAGTTTTCTCTGTATTTTTCTTCACACAGTGCAAATACTGCATTTCTGTGCTTACATGTAAACTGGAGGGGGCTGCTGTTCAACAGGAGACACTCTCCAAATAAAGATTTTGCATGGATATGCTCTTCTCTGATGCTGATATTGTTATCATGGAGCCAAGATGGAGCATGTGCTCTGATGTTTGCACTGTCTTGATAAAGATAAGAGTATTGGTGAAGTGTTAAAAGGCTGCAGTATTCTCTAGGGGACTGCTTCTTCACTGTAAGTGAAACCTGACATTGTGGCTGGTTTGTTACACCACAGAGTACAGACATTGGCTTTCTCTCTCATATGTTTACTTGCAAAAAAATTACCTTCCACATCCACACTTTCCGAGATCTCCTTAGTCACCAGGACACATGTTTCCAAGCTAAGTTGTTTGCTACCTTTAAGGTATGTTCTACTTCCATGCATGAGCAGGATCCTCCTTTACAGCCTGGCAAACAGCCATTTGCTCTGTGTAAACCCACCATGTCAGAACATTTTCCACTCCCTTTGCACAACTTGATATGAAACTGGGATAGTTTACTTTGGCTGTGTTGCAGTAAAGAATGGCATGCTCTGTGCTGATAAGACTTCAAGAGAGCAAAGCCATTATTTTAATATTAAAAAAAAACACCAACAACTCACTGACAATAGTGTAAGCTACTCATGGTTAAAATGTGCAAGTCTGTTTTTTGTCACTGGCTCACAAACAGGTTAGACTTCACTGCTGGGCCCACACATGCTGTGAAGAAACAATGAATTCATCTTCGTACTCCTCTCCTGTCCCAGATCTACCTGCAGAACATGAGACAGCCAGATCCAGGGAGGCTGCATGTGGAAACTACTGTTGAAGTTTTGCTCTTTTCCATCAACTAATCGCTCTGATCTCACCCCATCTTCTCTTTTTCCCCGGCTTCTTTAAGTATTAAGAGCTCTGGTCTGGCATAATCCCAACAACCATCCAATCTGAATCTACAGACATTCTTGTTTTTTTTCTTCTGGAGGTAGGCAGACATTCAGTTCTACCCAGTAGAAATTATTTCTTTGTTCTGGTACCCTGAGATCTTACGCACAAAGCATGGGGCTGGACGTGTCATAGGGGCAAGCACATAGAGCCCAGTACTCCTTCCAAGCAAATCTGTAGGCACTCATGACAGCCCCACATAACAAGTGAACAGGAAAGGCAGAGGTGGCTGAGCGGATGCTGCTCAGCCCTCACTCAGGTTTCTGCTAGGGCAACCAGAAACCAGCTGCAATGCTCTGCACCCCTTCCAGCACCAGCTTTGAAGCCAGCAGGTCTCTAACCCCTGGTCACATCATCCCACACAGCCCTGACTCTTCACTAATCATGTAAGTCCCCTTGCTCTTATCTTATCAACACACATCTCATCTTCTTTATCTCTCTCACTGGCCTCTTACAGCTCTAGAGCATGTTTGACCTTTGCTGGACAGTGGCAGTATGCATGCCCAAATTCAGTTTAAACTGAGTTACCTCTTTCTCTTTTCTGCTCTCAATCAGGGGGAAGACAAACAGCTGCTGGGAATCCCCTTGTGTGATTCATGCAGAGGTGCTAACACCAGCCCGAAGCAGCATCACACCTCAGGGGTGATACAGAAAGGAAGAAGGCTGATCAGGAAGCCAACTCATTTGTTTTAACCTCTGAAGTAAAAACATTTATTGTACAGGTAATCAAGAACAAGGCAAATGTTTGCCCCAAAACAATAGGAATTAAAACATTAGATCCCTGTGAAGGGCTTTATTTCACCTGAGCCCTCCAGCACTGAACTTAAAGAGCTGTCTGCATCTTGCTTTGCCATTGATTTAACAGCCAGATCTTGGGACAGACCAACTGGTCACACGTTGCCCTAACTGAGCAGCTTTAGCTTCTCCTCTTACCCTTTGCTTCTCCATTCAAACTACAGAGCATTTACACTCTGTACCACCCCAGGTACAGCCCTTCAGCTCAGTTTCACTGCAGCTGCAAGACCAGTCATGTGAAACGCACTGAACAAACAGCTCGGTGACCTAGCCAGCTGGTGTCATATCCACTTCATATGAAGTGGAGGGGTTATGACAACTTGTGGGCAGGAAGGCCTGTCATTTGTCCCACTTTCTCATTATTATCGTAGCACAGTGTTTAGAGTATAAAGGAAGTCCTCTGCTCTCCCAGTGGTGGGTCACACTATAAATATCCAGATGGCACAGGACAACGAGGGCTGTAAAACTCAGGATGTGGGTCACAGGACTGTGTCTGCTTTCTGTCTGGGAGAACACTGTAACAAACCCTTGCAAAGACCTCCGATAACACCACATGAAAGGACTGCAAACACTGTGAAAGAGATCTTCGGCTGCTGTAAAATGTTACTGCTCTCTTCACTTTGTGATACGCTGCTTTTCTTATTTCCTTCCCTTCCCAGCCCCTTCTTGAGTGCCCAAGGCTGAAAAGTATCCACAACACTTTCTTCTTTTCATTTTACCTTTCAGGTCCTTTTCCTTCTCAGTGCAGATGCACATGTATGTTCCTGCAGCACCCTCCATACCCTAAGCAGCTCTCATACAAATCAGTTACTCCGGTCATAGGCATCCTGAGCGATATTGGTATCACGCCAAAAAACAGGGAGGGTCCTTTCCCCTGCCCCAAAGAAGCACAGTGACTTCAGGGAGGTGAGTCAGGACAGAGACCAACTAAGGCCTGCATCATATTCATATTTTTAACATAAAGATCTCTCATGTAAAAATCATCATTTGTTCCCCCGAAGAAGTGTAAGAATTCATGAGTGTTGTCAGCTCTTGTAAGAAGAGGATGTTCATGGTGAATACGTGCCTTTTATTCCTGTGTACTTTGCATTTTTCTTACCAAATACTTATTGGCTATGGTTCTGGTGTTTTAATAACCCCTGGACAATGTTCACTGCAAAAGATTTAAAAAGAAAATTCAGGGGAAGAGGGGATAATGACACAGTTACAGGTATATTTCAAACTCTCACAAATGCCCTTTGAAAATCTTCTTTTCCTTTCCACAGAAATCGTATTTCATTTTTTGATCAGTTTACATCCCTAGGTTCCACCCACCCCATCCTTCACACCACAGGCCACCCGAACTGTATACAAACAGCTCTGCAGAGCAATGGATCTCTTCAAATCAAAGTTACAAGTCAATGTTTGGTGACTGCATTTATATCCACACAATTTTGTTGACCGCTGAAAAAAATTGTATTACTTTAACTGCATCAGCGAGGCCACAGAATTTCATACTATAGGTTCACATTTCACACAGACAGCAGTGCAAGGTGTTACTCACGTCTCCTGAGGGAAGGGAGATTGATTTCCCTTTTTTATTCTCTTTCTTGAGACAGGAACTGCTCTCTCATGCTGAATCAGCAGGAAATGCCCTGTGACACAGCCTTTAGCTGGCTGAAGAGCTGTTAACGAGTCTAAAAATCGCATCCCACCCGAACCCATCCCGCATTAGCGAGCACAGGGCAGGGAAGGAGCAGAGCCCCTGCTGCACACAGCTGTGATCTGAGATAAGTGCCCCGGGCCCACCTCCACCTCCCTGCAGCAGGGAAGACATTTGAACTCCTGGACTCTTCCTCAATTCAATGTCTAGCTGACAAACACGCAGCAGGCAACTGGAAGAAAAAAAGAAACAACAAAAAAAAAAACAAAGTTCAACCCATCCCAATTACTCAGTTTCTAGGACTTCTGACCAATTTCCTAAACTTCGCCTCAGGAATTTTTTTAGGCACTGTCTGCACTTTTCAACCATATAAATAGTTGAAAGAGTTCAACATAGCAGTAGAGCAGCAAAGCAAAGAGATTGAGCTGAGAAGGGCAAGAAAAAACTCAATCACATGCAGACAGTGCAGCAAAAAACCACAAGTCCTATTCAGAGAAGTCGCTCGTTCAAAGGGCTGCAGCTGACCTATGTCAGCCCACAAACCGACCTGGAGCGGTGCTTTGCCTGCCTGTCCTTTTGCAGGTGGTCAGTGATAACCCCTCTCTGACAGGTCTGGCCACGCTGTGCAGCGCAAACCCTCTCGGTGTCCTACTGGAAGACTCTTCCTTGCTGCCTGAGGGTAAAGACAACAGGAGAGCGCAAATCACAGCTGATTTCACAAAGCTGTGAATTCAGCTTAATTTCTGACTTCTGAGCACCTGTTCCCCCTTTCTGTTGTTACACACCACACCATGACCTCTTCAGTGGCCCACTGCCCTGTCAGGGGGCTGGCTCTTTTCTCCCCAGTCAACCCAGAGCACCTCATCAGCAGTACTTGGATCTTATTTCTCCATTTCTTCTCCATTTTCTGCCACAGAGCATGAGGAGCTGCTGCAGCCCCTACCTTACACAGAGGCCATGTCCCCACACCACTGCACAGCCCAAGGGCCGTCTGTGTGAGGAGATGGGCCGTTTTGTGCCGCAGAGCCCTGACCATGGACTGCGGGACTCCCTGCTGGGGAAAGGCTGCCAGTGGGTTTGCCACCATGGTGGCTTGTTTGTTTTCTGCAGAATAAGGACCCCCTGTGAAAAAAACGGTCTTGTGTTATTGTCCTTTTTTTTTTTCTTGGTGTTCTTTACATGTGGGAAAACTTGAGAATAAAGAGGCTGCCCCACTCCTCGCGACTTCTCCAGGGGTACGCAATTTCCCTTTTCCTTCCAGATAAAGGAGCTCTGGAGAGAGGGCAATATCCTGGCAGATTCGTGCCTTCCTCGCAGCGTTGCAAAGAACTGCCCGCTCCCCCCCTTGGAGCCCACGGTCCGGCGGAGCCTTCGAAACAGCGCCACCTGCTGGCGGGAGCGGGCGTTGCGCGGGTCTTGGCGGCGGGAGCAGCGTGGGGTTGTGAGGGAGCCGCGGGATGCGGCAGGAGCGTTGTGCGCCGAGTTGGGGTTGGGTGGGAGCTGGTGGGCTCCGAGTCCTCATAAACTGGAGCCTGTAGAGGAGACAGAGTCAGATCAGGGGAGGAGGGGGAAAATGCTTTGGGGGCAGGCAATTGGTGCTGCGGCACGCTGTTAGAAGCGGTTTGGCAGAACCACAGAGAGACAACAATTTCAGGAACTCCTCTCCTGGACTGGATTATCTTAGTCATCTCTTCCAACCCTAAAGATTCTATGATTCCAGTTTCACTTTTGGGACTAGAGAGACTTTGGGCAAGAGAGAATCTCTAACTCTTAACACCTGTTTCAGAATGCCGGAGTTTTATTCCAGCGATGGTTCTCATGGAGGCACAGCAATAGGAGGCTGTTTCAAAAATCAGATAACCACATCTTGCCACCTTCCAAATCCCAGCAGCCACAGCTCCATGTCTCTTTTCATATCAGGTGTCCTACACCCCACGCCCAAATATGTGACCCAGGATCCCATTTGCCTTTGGGCCAATTCACAACTGAACTGTCTGATTTCTATCCTGGGGCTTTAGACCCAGCGCAGGCAAATTTGACATTTCACACCTGTGTGGAAAATTGCTTTGGGGCAGTGAGTAAAAGGAGAGTCTGTGAAGGATGGCTTTATTTTTCATTACTGATTGTATTGAGATGGCTGAAGAATAGCTGGAAAGGGATTAGGGAAGGTATCTCGATGCTGGAGGAGGAAAGCTACGTTTTGGCATTTCTGTCCTGGGGAGCTGTGTCCTAAGATAGCTGGGAACACCCACTGAACAGAACCATCAGTCATCCAGCTGCTCTGTAACCTCACCCATCACTTACACATTTTTTCTCAAATTTTGAAAGAGTTGTTGCTGAAATAACCCAGTTTTGCCTTGAAATTCATCTAAATCCCAGTCTTAATAAAGATTTTCTCCAGTCTTTGATCTGAGCAAACCCTCTGCTGAGTGGAGATGGACATCTGTACTTGAACATGTCAGTAGGTGAGCTGGGAAGAGGAATTAAGAATATTTCAGGAGTGCATGAAGATAATTCTCATGGAAAAAAAAGATGTGGTGAACTCAGCAATAGGTTCTGTGTCTTTTCATGTTATAAAATGGATGTTTTATAACATGAAATGTTATGAAATGGAAAGTTTACCCACTTTCTTTTGAGAAGCATTTTGAGGTCTGAGAGTAAGGAAAGAATGCACTAGTACTGTATTTCTGTAAGGGTTTTCTATTTTTTCTCATGTGTATTTCTTAAAAAATAGTATATTTCCAGCTCTTCTCTTTCCTGTCCTCACGGGAAGATGTTTTGGTTCCTTTTCCGGTGTCACAAAAGCCAAGCAGGGCCTTCTCATTACCTGTGCTGTGCCCACCATGGCTCTTTAGACCATCCTTGGAATTGCTGGCCTCTTTCAAGTCTCACAACAAATTCTTTTTTAATCTATATGAAACCCTTTGGCATCACAGGCTATAGAAGCCAAATAGCTACTGTGCTCCTTTTGTTTCTCCTTCTCCCCTCACCTTCTAATCCTGCCTATGAGAAAGCAAAGTATTCTCTTAAAAGACTCTGAAGATGGTGAAAATACAGTTGTAACTGCAGAACCAAAACTGGAGAAATAAATAAAGACTTCAAGTCCCATAAATAGAAACTTCTCTTGTTTCAAATGAGTGTTGGAACAGACTCTCCTCTACAGTGCTCCAAAAGCATGTATCTGATTTTCTTCTGAGCTGACCAGAGCAAGAGCACAGGCTGCCCTCCCGGGAAATGCCTGCCAGCCACCTCTTTTGAACAAGCATTTCTCAAATTGAGTCTCATTTGACAAGAAAAAGAACAAAAGAAACAGAACACCCAGGTTATTTGCTAGATGCAAACAAATCTGCTGCACCCTTCAAGCACTTGGAGGCAGGAGGGAGTGA
The DNA here is from genome assembly GCF_019232065.1 of Centrocercus urophasianus. NCBI lineage: Eukaryota > Metazoa > Chordata > Aves > Galliformes > Phasianidae > Centrocercus > Centrocercus urophasianus. The sequence goes on from NW_024884711.1 coordinate 33,276,338, forward strand.
ACATCTCTCCTAAAGAGGTTGCCACAGGAGTCCCCCTTCTTCAGACACATCTTCTTGCTGCCCCATGGCAAAGGCCAGGTTTAAGCACAACAGCTGTGAATCTCACCCTTTGGCAAACTCCCAGCACCTGCAGGCTGATTCCTATACAATCCAAGCCAGCTGCTTTCCCTCTTTTCTAAAGGGCACAGATTGGTCTTACAAAGGTTTTTTGGGTGGCTGATTTATTTTCATGACACAAATGTTCTTTAAGCCCAGTTTTGCTTTTTGTTTGTTTGTTTGTTTGTTTTTAAGGTCAAAAGCCTAATGCCTTTCACTCCAGCAGCATCTGCCTTTAATGTGTAATTCAGTATTATTTTAAAGATCTGCACAAACATCTTCAGTGAGCTCATCTCTCCTGCAATGCAAGAGACTATAGAGAAAATCTGCATCAGTGAAAAGCAAATTCAAAAGAACTAACGGCATTTAGGTTGATAAATATGAAAGTATATCTATGCACATTTAGGTATCTGAATCAGAAACCTTATCCGAGTTACTTTTAGAGTTCCCACATTTTAAGCCTTAGAAAGGGAAAAGCAGGCAAAGAGAGGCAAGGCAATACTCGGACAGAAGGAGTTAGTGTCAAGATAATGCTTTTCCTTTCTCTTTCGATCAGGGCTTCCTGCGAGTACATACCAACATTTTTGAAGTGACCATCCACAGGAAGAACGAAGCTGATTTTTGGGAATATTTGTTATCACTTTGGTTTAATCTGTCAACAACTGTAGTCCATGAATTAACCCTACACATTTTTAGAGCAGAACAGAACTCTAGTGACTCAATCTGAGCATACAGGATATTCACATTAAGCAAGAGATGCTATCACTTTCTGGTTGTGGATTTAGTTCAGTGCAACTCTTGGTGTCAGTCTAATCTCAGTGAATGTCTGCAGGAAAATGTAGATCTTCATAAAACGTCAATCCTAGACTTAATAGCTTTGAACGCTGCATAGAGAAACTTTTGTATAGGCTGTATATCATGTGCTGCTTTGAAGAGGTCTAGCAGTGCTTAGCTGCTTGCTATAAAGCCTAGTCTTCTTTGCTTATAATTTCACTAAACTTTTAAATATGTTTGGGTGGTAGATTTTCCATGTCAGGCATCTGTTTTGGGCTTTGATTTCAACAAATTGAGCTACCTCCAAAATTCAAGTTCAGGATGAAAAAGGCTTTTTTTTTTTCCTTCCCGTGTCCTGAAATATTTGAGAGCCCCTTGGTGGGTCGTGGCAGCTGGGGAAAGTTCTTTCACACTTGGGAAAAGGCTCACAGTGTGGCAGAAGAAGTGGCAGAATATGGGCCAGAAGAACAGCCTTTGAAACACCAAAGCAGCCATAAAGACACATTTACAGACTGTGATTTTAGCAACTCCCAGAGCACATCCTCTCAGGGCACGTGCAGAAGGGGTGTGCACACTGCTGCAAGGAAGCACGTGGATGGGAAACAGTACCATCCCCAAAAAATGAATTCTCCTCATCCCTCTGCCCCCACAGTTTGCAGGAAACATCATTCAAATAGTTTTTGGAGACTATGGTAGGCACTACTAACAGCCAGCAGGAGCTGTGCTTTGGGCAAATGAAGTGTCATGCTTGAAAATCCTGAAAAATCAAGTGTGACACACTTCAAACTAAACACTCAATTTCCTAGCAGGCTTTAACTGTCATGCTTGATATGGGTGAGTGTAGAACGGGGTGTTCACTCACAGATATGCTAATCTCGCAGACTGCCTTGAAAATAATAATTGTTTTCTGTGGAGCACAGAGACTACAGTGGTGAATGCAACAGAAGGATAACATGACTGTCATTCAAAAAGCTAAAACAGTATAATGACCTTATTTCTAGTGTTGCCTAACTTTTGAATACTTGACTTGGCACCCTTTGTATTGTTCTTTAAATAGGGCTTTTATGTGAGCTAATATGACTCTGACAGGCTGAAAAGCCAATTATTAGGCAAGCTTCTTAATCTCTTTCTAACTTTACAGTTCCAGCACCCATCCCTGAAATTGAGTTGTCAAATATGACTGATCTAAAACTATGGTTCTCAGCCATCATCTGTGGATCCCTAGAACAGCTCCTGAGGGAACTGTCCGAGTGAACTAACTGCTTGTTGTCAGCCAGCTTACAGTTGAGAAGCAGGGCCTTCCACAACACTGTATGCTCTTTAGAGGTTTGCAGATAAAAATCTTGGATTTTATTATAGAATCATAGAGGAACAGAATATCCCCAGTTGGAAGGGCATCAGAAGGTTCACCAAGTCCAAGCCCTGGCTCCACATAGGACCACCCATATCTCGTGCTTGAGAGCAGTGTCCAGATGCTCCTTGAACTCCAGCACTCAGGGCCGTGCCCACAGCCCTGTGCAGCCCGTTCCGTGCCCACCGCCCTCTGGTGCAGAACCATTCCCTGAGCCCAGCTGCGCTCCCCTCACACAGCTCCATGCCGTTCCCTCAGCCCTGTCGCTGTCACTCAGTGCTGCCCTTCCTCTCCCAGAGATGAAAGCCGCTGTGAGGCCTCCTCTCACCATTAACCTTTTTTTGTGAATAGGCCACAGACACTTGTCATAATCATAACTTTATGATCATTTAAAACATTTTGCTAATTCAGAATTACTCAGTGGATAACTTCCATAACTTCTTAATCAAAATAATACTGAATACTATCACTAGCATTCAGTATTTGGACACTGACTGAATTTGTGAATCACTAGGAAGTCGTTGCTCTGTGTTTTCCCATTGGGCAAGTGAAACTTAGCTGCAAGTTTTTTGCCTGATCACTCCCACTTGTACAAGTCTAAAATTGCCTTTTCTGTGAACATTTCCTATTGTTTCTTAAAAATGTACTGCTTGGCTCAAACAATAGATCCTGTCAAATACAATGTGCATTTGAACATCTGCATGGCCTCTGGAAACTGATTGCTGGGGACACGTGAGCAGCTTAAATTAAAGGCAGTGAATGCTTCACTTCACACTTTCTTTTTATTAAAGTATCTACAAACTCTTTGGCTTTTATGATATTCTTGTAGTAAGTGAATCAGTTGTAAAGATGTGAATTAATATTTTCAGAAAATGTTTCTTGTATTCAAGATCTGGAGAGGGAAATCGCTTTGGTTGTGTATAGGGCAACTCCGGAAGAGATGTATGTCACTTGTAGGTCACTTCAGCATATCAAATATTGCAAGAGCAAAATAGCTACAATAAAGCGTTGTAAATCAAAGCACACAGCAACTTCCCTTCTTGACTGCTCTAAGTCAGTTAACTCCTGAGTATAGCGGATTTTGAGCAGCTCCGAAGAGATAGATACTAAACTGTGCATTGCTCACTAGGCTTGTCAGGTACGATTGCCTTTTATAGATTTTGAGTGACAAAACTCATACAAATTAGAAACCTCCATAGTTGTTGTTGTTGCTTTTTAAATGAAATAATTATTAAAAATAATATTTTTAAATAAAATAATTAATAAAATAATAAAAAAAAAAACATAACTGAAATGTAAAAGGTTCAATAAAGAAACTGGAGTTTTTACTCATTTTTTGTCACACTGTAAACTTACAGGCTAGTAGTAATAAATTGTTTTAAATACAGGAAAGGGATCTGGAAGGGTTTTGGTCGGTCTTCCGGATTTCCCTGTCTGGATCTAGCCATTGTGTTGCTTCTGCCTGACAGATAGCACTCTAGGTATCAACACTGTTCCCTTTCTTTCACGTGAGCAAAAGGGATTAGAACACTGCAATTAGACTGAAAGCGGAAGGATTTCATCTGTATCAGGGCTAGCTGCCCTGACTTCCTTTGTAGTCAATGAAAAGAAGCAGGGAACACACTGAGGTCATGCTTTTTAGGCATCTGTTTTGGGATGAGATATGACATACTCAAGATTCAACAATATCAGCCAAATATTATTTATTATTCCATACTCACGTCTGCCATGTCTCTCCGTGGTCACTGTAGCTTTTACTGTACTTTTCAAGTGTAAATGGGGAGTCACTCTAAGTATAGAAAGGCACTGGGGTTTCAGCACTTAGCTTAACTGTTCTCCCACACAGAAGAGGTTCCATTCAGGAAGCAGTGAGCTGTGGAAGCCAGGGCCCTTCTGCTCTCTGCCACCTTCCCTTAAAGGTGCTGAAGGACACAGGATGGTCACAGGAGCAGAGTGGTGGACAGAGCATCTCAACAGCCCGAGCATGGTCACAGCTTGCTGTCACACCTCCTGGGACACCAGCATATGGAGGAACATGGCTTTTTTTTCTCCCCAAATCTGTATCTTGTTTCCATGCTAAACTAATCACACTCCATGAACCTTGCTTGTATGTGCTTCCCATAACTCTTTTCTTTTTCTGTTGTAAATCACATGCACAGTGCACTGTAAAGCCCCATTTATGAAAACAAGATCTGTAACAAAACCCTTTTAACACCAGTAAATCTTCTTTTAATGAATTGGACCTGTAGCTTCAATTACGAAGCTGGGCTATGACGGCTGCAGAATGAGCCATGCCAACAACAACAGTGAGGTAGACCACTGTCGTGAGGGTGCTAGGAGAGTTTCTGGAAAGGCTTGGATGCTCCTTCCCTTCAAGCACTTTCACATCTGCAGTGCATTACATCCCCATCCAGATGACTTCACTGGGATCTCCAGTGTTCTCAGGAGTATTTACATTATCAGAAAGAAACCACTAATTTATTTGTTCAGTCTTCCGCATAAATATACGCATAGCCCAGTGTGAAACAGCTCACATTTATTTGTTTTTCTTTGTTTTCACATGGACCTACCCCGGATTTTCAGTTTTACAGTGTGTATAAAGAATTAAACTCTTTAATTAGGTTGTAAATCTTCTGAATAATATCTTTACCCTGTTTTTGTGCACTGCATGCCATCAGAGACTGCTCTCCTTCAGCATTATGAGAAATAGATGGAGCACCTTAAGAAGCTGGGCAGGCCACTTGTGGACAGATCTAGCTAGTGACTCTCAAATGGCCAACTAGCAGGGGAAGGCTGCAGATGCTACTTCTATCCTCTACTATGGGTCTTGGGCATAGAGAGAGGGGCAGAGCACAAAGCAATTACTTCTCCTCGTGCCTTCCTACTGTTCTCTGTGCTGGGCTGGAAGAACCCAGTGGGTGGTTCTGAGTCAAGCAACCAAGATGGTCTTCAAACATCCTGTCATATTGACACAAATTGCAAGGTTTTCCTGCTACCTGCTTCATTTGTTGACATCTTAGAGTAGCTGTCTCAAGTCGTCTTGATGCCATCAAACTCAGAATAGCAGAGGACGTCTTTGGCTCCATTCAGTTTTTTGTCTGCTACTTCTGCAGGCTGAGTCATGTTGATTTAGTAAGGGAAGATCCCTTTAGTGATGGAGAAGTGGAGGAAAGCAACATTGAAAGAATGCATTTCTCTTGCTGGAGCATTTGGCCTGGAGACACACGGTCCTGTGGACTTCCTCACTGAGCTGCTGGTGTATGTAGAGATGGTGACAAAAACAGAGACCTTAGCTTGCTAAAGAGAGATCAGTGAGGAAAAGTGCTGAGGTCTTTGTGCGTGACTGCATCTCCTTCCTCTAATTCTGTGACCTATTAGAGAGGGCAAAAAAGATATTGAAAGGATCAGAAGTTCCACCACATTCAGCTGAAACTGGACTTCTACATAATTTTAGAGTTCTAGCCTTGTTACTGCTTTTGTTTCTGTGGAAGTGCCTGGATTTAACTTTGGGGAAATTTTCAAGAAATTTGGGCATATTTTATTTAAGGATAACATTAAAAAATTGAAGATTTCGAATTGATTCCTGCAGAGATCCATTTCTAAGCAGTCCCTTAGTTTAATTCCTCTCCTGTAGAAAATGTCCATTCTGATTAACCTTGCCTCCAGTTCAAAATCAGAGCACGGTCCTGCAGCAAGTTGCTGCACACACTGATACGTGTCCCAAATGGGGAGATGTGGCTGGTGGATGCCAGCACACCGTGTCCTTGCTGCCTTCCCAGGTGCTCACACTGCTGGGCAGGGCTGGCTGGAGCAAAGCCCCAGCCATCCTCTACATAAATACCCAGGAGCAGTAGAAGGGCTGCAGATGTTCGAGCTCCTGAATGGCTGCAGTGCTCTGCAGTAAGACAAAGGAGAGGTGTGTGGGTGTGCATGCTATATGGCCTTCTGGTGCTTGGGAATTTGAGGATGAATATTTCTCTAGATTGCTTAGTTTCTAAAAACCAGCTGGGAGCATATCAATAATGTTTGGCAATGCTCATGAGTCCAAAATGTGACAGTACGTATGCTCACTGACAATATATTCAACCCTAAATGATCTGGGCTCAAAAATGATTTTCCTGGTTTGGACTAGGAGTCAACTGCGAGCCCCAGGAGAAGGTTTAAGGGTAGGGTGTGGCTGAGAAAGCAACAGAAAAGCCCCTAGGACTGCAGCCAGCTTTAGTCAGAAGAACCACATTGTTATTGTATTACAGCTGCACGGTGCTCTCAGCTATAAACCGCACTTCAGACTCAGGCTAAAGTGGATTTGAGATTCACAGCAGAGATTCACAGAGCAAAACAATTGACAAAGCCCACATGAGGCAGTGTTTGGAAGTCCTTTGAAAGCATTGTTTGGCCAGCAGCAGGGGTCTTTTCAAGCTCTGCTCTGGTTGCTACTCTTATTTCTGATGGTACAGCTATACAAACAAGTGACTGGGGATGTGCATTTACATCACATTGTGTTTTCCACAGCAAGGTGCCACACACAGCCTGTGATGGGTGAAAAGTTGCCTAACCCTAAAGGCAAGTTTGCTCTGAGAGGCTGCCCCTGAGAATCTGCTATTACCAGCTAAACCTGCACTGTAAATCCACACCTGCTCTCCATTCAGAGTAATGTCTTCATAGCCATATACCATGTTACTAATGCACTTGCTAGAGGTATGGTTTCATGGATGGAAGAAGCAGTCATTCAGGAGGTGCAGTCCAAGCATGCAGCACGAACTGGGTGTTAGAGATGAGGCAGAATATGAGCATCCAGCTGGGGGGGGGGAAGGGAGAGGAGAAGAGAGGAGAGGAGTCCAGGGTCAGCACCACTTCACAAGGTCATAGATTATCTTTCTCCTCTGTCCATTACTTGGATAATTCTGGCCAGCAAGATGCTTTCCAAACAATTCATCATCTGATAATCCATTAATCAAAAGGAGATAGACCAAAGTTTCTGTCTACATCATCATGCACTGTGCAGTTACTCACATGTTGGTCATTTCATCGGCATGTGGAAAGAACACCTGCTGGAGAAACTTGCAGCCTGGCAGGGGAATGGCTCCTGCACATCTGCTGAGCTCCTAGGGACACTGCTCAGCCTTCTTGTGTGGAGAGGCCACAGGTTCCGTGTGGGCTGTTTTATAGACCTGAGTCACAGGCTTTATCTATTACCCTCTTTTACAGGAAGAAAGGAGAAAAAGTGCATTAATGGGACAAGGATAACACTATCAGTATATCCATATTCCCCCACAACTAGATTTCTAGTGCCTATAATTCCCTAAGTTAGTAACGAGGTAAAACAGTGCCAAAGAAATATGGACTAACGCAGGAACTCCAGCCAGCCAATATCTGGGTAATAATTTAAAGTGTATTATTCATGAACACTATAATAGTACTCGTGTTAAGTCATTATAATTCTTTCAGTACCAACGTCTCTGCCTCAAATGAGAGGTGTTTAATATTAGCTGCTGTTCATCCCTTTCCAGTCAAATAAACTCAGTCTTAGTTCATTCTGTCTTGCTTAGATCAACAAACATGGAACATAATGAACTCGCCATGCTCTCTGACTTATGTTTCCAGGATGGGAAAGGCAACACATGGCAGCAAAGCATTCCCCAGCATTTCCTTTTGACAGCACACCCTCCTACTGGGGTGAGGACTGTCACAGCGCTGCGGGATGCTGCATCCTCCAGACTCCTCCACCCACTGTGCCTTCTCTTTCTGCTGCCAGCTGCTTTGGAAACACAATGTGATGCTGCTGTGGATAGACAGCTTTCCAGAATGGTTCCAGGACAGCAGCAGCTGCCTCTTTCCTGCCCTTTTGTCCCATTGCAAGGGTGTCCACTGGCTTTGAGACCAGGGTACTGCTGGGCTTCATCTGTGCAAGCAACCCTCCCTGGTCCTGGTCCTACACCCAGAAATGGGAAACTCACTGATAATGATGGAAACAGAAAATTTGTGTATACCCTCCCCCCTCTCTATTAAGAGGTTTAAAACAGAGCTCTGGGAATATTTTTGAATCACAGAGGCAATACTAAGAGCAAAGCCATACAATAATGTCAAGTTCTACTGATTAAATCTATTTTTTTCCCACTATTACTAGGAAATTAGAAGCAGGCAAAATTATCCATCATGTTATAGATAACTTGGCTGGAGAAATATGGCATCAGCATATGCTGAAAACTAAAAGCTAACGTGATTAGTAGAGTAGTAATTCTAGCAACAAGCTTGCCTGTATAGAATCCATCTGTTTAGAAAGCAAGTCTTTGCAGCAAAGACCAGCGTTACTGTGAATCTGTAAAGCAGGTGGCATAGATCTGAGCATTAGACTCAAAATCTGGTATTGCAAAACCAGCAGTGATCTCTGAAAATGTTGGCCTCTCTGAAGAGTGGCCAGGAACTGACGCTTCTATTGATACATAAGGTGATGATATCTGCGTTTCATTGCACTGAACTGGATAAGCTGATTTGGATCCAGCATCCAGATATGCCCATCCAAAAAAAATACATGTTCGAAGTATATCACAGTTTCTGGAGTTGATAAAAGCTTTGATTATAGAACTGGTAGTCAGTGCTGTGTGTACTGTAGTTTGAATAATGCACTGGGCACTGCCTCCCTGTCTGTTGAGAGACTGGGGCTGTTTTTTGCCTTTGGTTCTGCCCAACTTTAGTCTGGTAGCACTGTGGAAGAAGAAAAAAGGACATGACTTTGACAAGTTACAATGCAGCTTCTTTGGCTGGGCAAAAGAATTGATTAAAGACTGTTAAAGACTTGATACCTATGGTATGATTATCCCTACTACATTACAGTGCCTTCTTTTTTTTCTTTTTCTTTTTTTTTTTTTTTCTCCCAGGGAAAATAGAGAAGAAATTGCATCCCACTGAGTTTGGGTGGTTGTTTGGCAGAGGAAGGTCCATAAAGAAGACATTGTCAGCCAAGGTCCTGTGAAAAACAAACCTCAACATTACTTTATCCAAATCGGCTCATTTAATCATGTTAAATGTTTTCGATGCATCCATAAGGGTATGACAGCTGGTGTCCCCATGTCACAGCAGCCTGGGTTAGGTTACAAGTTATATACATGCTGTCCCCCACTAACCTCCTTCCCATGAATCCAGCTCAGCCCTTCCAAATCAATTTGGCTACAGCATTTCCCAGCCCAATCTTAGTATTTCAATATAAATAACATTCGCTGCAGCTCATCTGTCACAACGTTCTCCTTTCCTGGTAGAATCCATTCCTTCTCCTGGGAAAGGCAGTGGTTTCCTGGTGGCTGCTGGCTGGGGCAATGTCCCATGCCCAGGGCTGTGTGTGCACCCTGGCCTGACCTCCTGCAGTCACCCAAATGCAGCTCTGCTGTGTAATGGTGACAGCCCCCAGCGAACCGCAGGAGGCCACTAGTCCTTCCCATCTGAGGCCTCTCTGTCATTTTAATGTCAACACATTTCATTAGTGCTGGCTTTCTTTCTTTTTTTTTTTTTCTTTTTTCTCAAGTCCTCCTTTGGGATGAATGTGATGTTCATGTTGCTCATTTCTCTAGAAGTCATAAATATCTCTCTCTGCACAGAATAACTGCTTGTTTCTGCTATCTGTATAAAGCTAAGGTTGTACAGTGCAAAGATCATGAAAGTAAAACAAAAGAGCTTTGTGAAAGTGGTCATTTTGAGAAAATGCTGCCACAGCTAAATGAAGCAAAACAAAGTGAAACAAAGCTCCAGGCAGGTCAACGAAAGTTCATGGTGAGCACTCTGAGAACCTCAGCCATGAGTCCTTGCAAATTCAGTACACAGCTTCTGTGTCTCTGGGAAGGACCATGTGGCATGGCAAAGCTGCACCCGGTGCTCAGCCCCCTTCAGCTGGATGTGCTCCAGCTTTCCAGAGCCTCATCCAAAAATCAGGCTGCTGGGTGGGGTTGGAGCAGGTGAGGATGGGTGACAGTGACACACAGAGGCACCAGCACTTTCCAGCTTTGTACAAGTCCGTGCTTGCTTTGTGATCAGCTTCTTCAAAGCTGATAGCGTAGCATACTGCTGTGAGTGATGGAACATGTATCTCCTGCTTTTCACCTCTTGAGCTTTGAAGGAGCTCCAGGCCAGTTTTAACAGGGACACAGGCTTGCTTTGGTGCTTTAGCTGCATACCTGTAGGCTCGGAAAGCCACATCTGCTCAGGCCTACTGCTGCAGCTCAGAGGAGAGCAGAGCACCTCACATTTGACATGGCAGCGGGTCAAGATTCTTTTCTTTTCCCTTTCAGACACATCCCTTCCCCAGTAAATAACATTAGAGGACTTCTGGCACCCCTGCGTCAGGTCAGACTTCACTGGGTTGGGTTCAGGGTATGGAGCACGTCTAAGCCAAGCTGTCAGTATGCTTCTTGCCCTAGTCATCCTGAGCAAGAGAGGAAAATGCCACATCTGTTTGCAAAATGAACTCATTTCAACGGGCAATAAATGAAGCAAGCCACACTCTATGGAAGCTGGCAGTTATCTTCTGCTCCTCCTTGATTTTCTGCATCCACAAGCAGCTTGACACATGGATATTATGAACTACATACCAAATGGATACAACTTTCAAGCTGAGGTTTCATCTCTCTTCTGTTCAAACCACAGCATGCGGCTGACAAGGTGGCGTGTGGTGTATCCCTGTGTGCAAAGTCACAGTCATAGAAGTCCACACAGAGCTTTTTCTTTTCTCTCTCTGTCAACAGTTTAATTTTACTTCCAAGACTGCTTGTGTCTTTAAGATCAGTTTTATACCATTTGCTGGGTGAATAGTAGCTTCTTAAAATCCTGCCTGGTTATACTTCCTTGCTAGATCTGTTTTTTCCTATGGCCTGCATAGCCTGTGTACTACTGTGTCTCTTAGAAGCATCAGGGCCAGGCAGAGTTTTGCCAACGAAGAGGCCCTTTAGAATGGAAAATGATATTGTATGTGTCCCACATGCTTAGCTCTAAATAATGTGAAAAATGCTCAGCCTCAACACTGAAGATATCAGATACATCTCTCAGATGGTGTCTTGGGAGCCATGGCAAGCCACAGCAGAGGGAGCTTATTTTGGTAATGCTCCCCTGACAATTAGATCCATGTGTGCATACATGACACACCATGAGCTGTCTTGTTTTCAGCTTCAGGCTTGTGACAGCGGTTTGTTCTAAAAGTCAGGATGTGTTTCAAAATATAAAATAAATCTTATTAAAATTATTATAAATCTTATTATTATACAAAAATAAATCTTATTAAAGATTTATACTGCCAAATGAAAGTGCTGAGCTGGGAAAAGCCAGTGTCCGTGATTGTGCTACTCTCTTGTGTCTCCTTGTACATCCTGTACAGTGACAAAGCCGCTGGTTTCACAGACACTACACTTCCTGTAGGACCTCCATCTCACCCAGGGGACATCAGACTATCATTAATTAACCAACAGCTAATCAGGGATGAGTTTCATTCTGTTCCTTGGAGGTGGCCCAGCAGTCTGTGCTGTGGCAAGGTCGGAGCACAGCCCTGCAGCTGGAGCTCAGAGCCAGCTTCCATCACCTCAGGGAGCTGGAGAGGATGGCCCTTCCTCCTGCCTCCTGCAGGCCTCGTGCCCCAACAAACACAGGTCTTCCTCCATGTCTTCCTACCATCCTTCCTCCCCCTTTCTTCTCTGTATCACCTTTGGTTGCAGGCAGGATGCTGCTTTCCAGCCTTTGCCTCTCTGCTGGCACAGGTGAATCTGCAGTAGCAGAGCCAAATGGCAGCTGCAGCACGTGGTAGCTGGAGGAAACTTCCCAGAAAGGCTACAAGAGAGGTTGCTAAAGTTCACAGGGAGCTGAGCTGTGTATGTTTTATTTTAGCCTTTGTCTTGGAAATGGATGAAATATTTCATACTGCAGTCCCTGGATGACAAAGCCCATTGCAGTGCCAGTGCTCAACTACAGCATGTTTCTGAATGGTGATGGAGGTGAGGCCCGCATCGCTGCCCCTTCCTCCTCCTACCTGCTGCTCTGTCCCCCTGAGGCCATGTCCCCCCCTGCCCGTGGCTCTGGTGTGGGACTGGCAGTGATGGGGCACATGGGATGTTTCCGTTGCAGGGATAGTTTCCATCACAGACATACCAGAGTTCACCTTCCTTTCCTCAGGCTCCTTGGGCTGCCAGGGAGGCGCAGAACTTATGCCTTAGTGCAAGAGGAGGGGATTCCAGCCTAAAAAACTGCATAAAATGAGAATGATGTTAAGAAAACACACCCAAAGATTTTACCACTAAAGTGGAAAAAAAACATTTCAGCATCACAGTCTTCCTAATACCCTATAACACAGTTCTTCATGTCACAGAGCAAAATAATTTCCTGTTCGGCTTCACTTTGTGAGCACACCCAGGGACAGGAAAGCTGCAGCAGGAGGTCTGGGCTCTCCCCTCACCCCAGCCCCCAGTGCAGCTCCGGTGTCTGCTCTGCTTCCAGCAGCAGCACATTCAGCCACCGGGTGATCTCTTGAATCACTTTTTAACCAGCTCAAGACGACTCCTATGGCAACAGCCTTGTTTGTGTTTGAGTAATGCAGGGGATTTCTACAAAGCAGTGAAGGGAGAGGGAATAGAAGACATTTGGCTAAGGCTGCTTGCACAAGTGAAAACCAGATTTCCTCCACATCTTGCTTCAGAGTGAATTTTTTTTTCTCTATAAACATGTAATTACCATTTGCTTTCTGTGCAGATAACTCTTTTTTGCCACTGGGGTATTCTGTTTTACTCTGATGGAAGCCAGTCTGCCCTGCAGTCCGTACATGCTGCAATGCCTGCAGTCCCCCTTCTGCCTCAGCATCCTGCTGCCTGTCCCACCCCATGCCTTTGCACCTGATGTGTGAAGAGCTCTGCTTGTAGTACACAGCAAAATCCACATCACTGCTCTGCTGTGACAGAGCTATCTTTAGGCTCTCCAGGAACTGCAACTGGGTTTCCTGAATTAAATCATCTGCAGACCTGGTGTGCCCCAGGCTGCAGGGCTGAGTATGGCACATCCCTTCCCCTGCCCTTCTCTGTCCTCTCCACTCGCTGCTGACCCATGCTAAGGTTCTCAGTGCTGAGATGAGTTTGGCTGAAGCAGAGATTTGCACCTATGTAGAAGGAATGCAGCTCCTGTGGTGCTCTACTATTTTAACCATCACTTGATACCCATTTGGATTTGTGAAAAAATAACTGCCCTTCATTGACCTCTGTAGGAAACATATCAAACAAAACAATCTCTTCTACTACAAGAAGCAGAGCTTGGTCTTAAATCCATATTTTTATCCCAGAGATTCAGTTGTAAGCTGAGCCCAGGGAAATGACTGTAATTTTCATAAGCTGTTGTGAAAAAATTGTGAATCTGGCCACATGGAATGTTCTCTATGCTCTCAGGAAACTCCTCTCTTCTTGTTGTGGACTGGACACTGTGGAGCTCCTTAGAAATTTTGGTCTGCAGGACTTAGGCCTGAAGGATTCTATATGATTTCCCCATATTTCAGAATTATAAAGATCTGGTTTTAGCCTGTGCTTTTATCTACTGATAGCTGTGGATTTTGCCATGCAGTACTGATCCCATAGAGATTTCACAGTCAGCAGCTTGTTTCAGATCTCTTTTCTCTGAGCCTTTTCTGCCTTCTCTGTAAGGCCCACTAACATTCATTTTATGGAGCAGTGAGGGATGCTGTCGGCTTTCAGATGCCGGCCCTGGGCTGGTGCTCAACATCATCCAGGGCTGTTCAGAACTGGTTTCCCACAGGTTGGCAGCATATTCAGAGAGCTCATTTCCAGACAGCGTGAAGGGCCTCCAGCACGAGACCACATTTCATAGCTGAAGTGTCAGCCCTGAAGATAGCTGCATACTCCTTTATTTTCAAGTCACTGGCGTCAGTGCTAATAATTAATTAGCTGCTCTGATGTTGTGGTTCAGATAGGATTTTTCAGTCTTGAAACTGAAAAATGCAAAACATCCTCATCCCCCTCGGTTAGTTCATCTCTGTGTCTCTTATGCTAGAGTATAATTGCATTCTCCATCTACCAGACCTTGTACAGCTAGACTATGTGTGGGTGACATTCATAAGCCACAGGTATTATTGTTGTGGTTGTGTGAATTTTGAGCAGCACACTTCTATTCAAACTCACCAAAAACAGCGATAGTCTCACCAGAGTTCAAAGTTCAAAGGAATTGTCAAGCTCTACAATCTGCAACATTTCCCATAAATAAAAATGCTGCAGTGCCTAATCTGTCCCATCACTGGCTGGAGTGACAGGGACACTGCAGCTGGAGAGATGCCTTTCTGGGAAACAATCATATGTAGTCTGTACATTAATTCTTGAAGATTTTCTTTGGAGTTCTGTCTAATCAGCTTTTTTTTTATTGTTGTTTTTAAAAAATCTTGTGACTCCTGCTCCATTGATCTGGCCAACACCAAGGGTGAGGGGCTGAGAGACTCCAAATAAATCAGACATGAGAGCCAATTGAAAGGGGGTGTTCTTGGCAGGGCTCCTCCAAAACACAGAAACAGATGTAAAGAGGCACAGAGGAGCAGCAATGCCTCACTGCTGCTTACAGAGCCCAGCAGGGAGCTGGTTAATCCCGCACTGGGGCTTCCAGGCTCCAGCCTGGCTGGACTGGAACCCAGAAAGGCAACATCCGCATATGCGGGAGTTAACTGGGTCTGTTCTGAGCACATGGCTATCACTGTCACATATGACATGAAATTCAGGGTATATCAAGGATTCAGTAACAGCCATTTTCCAGTAACACTGAATCTGGGGTCTCTCTTGACAGCAAAGTCTGTCCTAGGAAGAAATAAATAGGAAACATGTCACAAGACCCTCTGCAGCAGAAAGGTTGCTGCTGCCCTCTGACTACTGCCTGGAAGAATTCCCACGCACTCGAAGAGCCTGTGGTTATGTTAGTCATGTGGCGATGAGAAAAGAGCCTGCTGGGGGGGCAGCTCTGTGTGACTGTGCCCCCTTCTCCTTCCACCAACGTGGAATGGGGCAGAAACCACCAGCACAAAGGCATGGCAGTGCCAGGCCAGAGGGGCACACGGATGTTGGCACCCTGCAGCAGTGGGCACAGGAGCAGCTTGGGCACCGCATGCTTTGGAGCGGAGAAGCGGCATTTTAGCTGCTGTATGAGAATGCAAACAAAAGGAGATTTGCTGTGTAATGTTTCCTGCTTTAGAGGCAATCCAAGTTAGAAGGATTGCTAGAACAAGTTGTCGCCTGTAGGTTTTGCTTCACTGCTGTTTCACCAAACTGCAGCTCCTGCATGTCTGAAATACTCCAGTTTTGTGAATTTGTCGTTATCAGAAAAAAAAAAACTCTTGACTGACATAAAAGATGTGTTCTTGCCTGTTTGGGAAGAGCATCCTGCTGCAGTAATTCTGCCCAGAGAAAAACAAAGAGCACTTTCTAATTGCTTAAGCAGGAAAGCAGAACAAAAAAGCATAAAATATTCAGTGGGGTAAGCCATGCATTAAGGATAGCATTTCTGAGCACAGTGTCATGTTCTTGTACTAATGCTCTGCAGCCGCTGTAGTGTGCATTTTGAAATGCTGATATCCACTTAGAAAACTGAATTAGAATTCAAAATATATTTTACAAATGGGAAAAAAAAAAAAGACTGACTAAAGTTTATCCCTGTTTTTGCATTTGGGTAAGGATTCCCCACTCCAGTGAGTTACAAGACTGTGGCTTGCCTATGCCATGTACCTGTGGCCCTGAAGCACTGAGCACCGGGCTGGGAGCCATGGGAACAGCAGCACCAAGCTCCATCCAAGAGGGACAAAATCTGAAAGATTTTGGTTTCCCATAGTTCCTGGGAGGCCATCATTCCATATTGACTCAACACTTGAAAACTGGCCTTGAAATTCCATTATTCCCTGGATGAATCAGAATACTTGGGAAAGTGCAGGCTACCTGTAACCAAAGCAGCATGATGCTGTTCTCCTCGTGGGGAAGAGTCTATGCATCCAGGCAACAGAACATCCCTGCCACTGCATTCCTGAGAAGAAGGAAGGGCTGAGCATGGATGCGACGGACACAGCAGAGTGCAAGGCAAGGCATGGGCTGCAGCACCGAGCAGCTCTGGTTAGAGGTAGGTGTTTGGCATTTCTGTCTCGTGGTCATACAGAGCGAGTTTAAAGTATCTATATAAGGAGCAGCTGGCGTGCTTAGAATCCATTTAGTCTGACAGGGAACATTAGTGGAAATAATGCTCTCTCATAGTGGTCTTCTCAAGGTTAGAACCAGTGCTGGAAATGTCTAAATGGAATAAATGGAATAACAGTTACCCCTCCATCTCTTGGTACAGTTGCTGATCTCACTGCTTCCCTCGCCATGTACCTCCTCTAACCAGTAACTGCAGATTCCTGTGGTACTGAGGAAATCTGGACATGAAGTTTTGCAGAAAAGACAGGTCACTGTGGCAGCAAAAAGTGGCAAGAAAGGACACACAACACACTGCTTATGTCTTTCTGCCTGGCTGCACTGGTGCCAATGGTCTCTCATGCTGGGTGACAAAAGCCAGAGGGAAGCATGCTGGATACCAATGGATTTAGCTAATAGGAATCAAAGTATGTTTGTATTAATTGCTCAGTGCTCAAATGTGTTAAAATTATCCACATAACAATAACAATCTATTTCATAGCTTATGTATGACTTGATATTTCCAAAGATGCTGTTAAACAGCAGTTCTTGCTGGAGTCCATGACAACAGAGGAGAGCTTGTACATGCATAAAACAGATAGCTTGAATGCAAAAAGACATTAGATTTTCTGGCAGAAGTCTCAAATTTAAGTATAGATGAAGAAAAGATGTTCTTCAAGAAAAGCTATGTTTGCTTAGATGTGATAATATAACATACGGTACTGCAGCCAGGGGGAGCATTTACAGGTACAAAGAGAAAAACAGCAGCACAAAAAATTTGCAGGATATACGCAGATCTTTCATTATCAGCATGAGTGTCATGAGCATGTTTCATGAGTGTCTAGAATTGCTCCAGATCTTCTCTTTTCAACATGTCCTCAGTCCTGCTGAAAACATTTCCTGTTGAAAAGTACTGGTCAACCAGTTTGGCCTTAAAAGTAAGAATCAGAGGGAAGTATGACAGTCCATTAACATTCCCAGGCTTCTCAGCATAGACATCAGTCCAGCTGAGCCTAAATCCAAATCAAACCAGTGTTCAAAGTAGTGAAACACAGCACAGGGCTACTGACTGTCAAGCTCATGCTGCGGAGCAACCAACTCAAGCTAAGTCAAAGCCTTTCACAGCCTGTTTAATGACACAGCACTCAATAGTTCTGCTGTTTAACTAAAGCAAAATCTCCTGCCATAAAAGAGTTGCTCATCTGGGGCCATCAGTAGGGTGGGAAAGATTACCACTCTCAACAGCTTTTCACCCTCCTGTGCTGCACATTACCTATTTAGCAGCCGATGTATCTGAGCGCTCCCTGACTGACCCACAAGCACCAGGTGACTTGTTCAAGCCATCCCCACCTGATGGTGCCTCCTGCCTTTCCCAGGCTGTCCCAGGCCCAGAAAACTCTGAGGATTTAAGCAACTGACAAGAGGAACTTTTCCTTTGAAACATATACATATGAGGCCTTGAGAAATGTGTTTGAAAAACTACAAAATAAACGTAGGCCTTCTTAGAATCGAATTGCCTTCTTTCTTGTGACCCTTTGAAACAATTAACACTTTAGCGAACCACTTCTGTGAAGTTTGTGGAACTTTATGGCCCTCAGTATTAAAGTCATTGGAGCCATTTTTATTGGGTAGAAGTGTCTCTGCATCACCTCACACTGAACACACATCAACTCTATTTGATTTTCCGTTATTTCTTGCAAACATGACCCAAGCCCACTCCAACTTCAAATGGAAGTGAAAAGGTCAGAATCATAAATTTCTGACTCTGCTGGGTAAAGGTATATGTTGCACTCCAATCCTTGTTACTAATGGCAGCTGTACTTCATTGCAGTGCGGGCAGCGCAAAAGGGCACCAGCAATGACATCTTTCATCACTCACACTGAAATGCTCATCACTTACTGTCTCTTGTGCAGAGTGCCAGCAAAATGAGATGCAAATGGATCTGTTGACAAACAGATCAAATGTCAGCACCCAGGGCGATGCGTTGTTAGAGTAAGGGCACCAGATACTGCAGAATTGTTTAGAAGGGACAAGTGCTGAGAGGTGAGCAAAGTTGCCAGCACATTTGCTTACTGTGTAAGCAATGTGGTTTGCCTGTCTGGCTCTGGTTCCCTGAGGCCTTCACCCTCATCTCCCATTTCTTTCAGGTAGCCGCATCTCTATGGCTCTTAGTTGGTGTTGCAATGCAACAGGAGGAGTTAGAGGACATACATGGAGGCACCAAACCCCATGGGGAGCTGTGATTTGGGGGTGAAATGCCTTCTGCTTGTTGGAGACTGCTCTGAGTGGGGTGGAGAGCTTCTGACAGCAGATGTTGGGTGTTGTGCAACTTGGGGCAGTTATTAGATACAACACTCCTTCTGTGTGCTCTGACTTGTTTGCTTTAGGGTTAGGCTTTTTAATCCCACTGGTATTTATACTGTTTTGCAATGTTTTTATTATTACTCTGAATCACTATCCAGGGTTTGTGCTAAGCACAACTTAATCAATGCTTTTATTCCTCTTTGTTTTTCTCCCATAATAAGCATCTTGAGGCTCCAAGAGCCGCTGCTGAGGGAAGCATACTGCAAACTTCCCTTTCTTTGATGCTGAAATGTGCAGCATTGTCCATGGGGAAGGAGATGGAGTAAGAGACTGCTGCTTGTTTCCTCTATGCCTGGAGCAAAGGAGGAAAGATATGACAGAAATATGAGCATATACATAAAGGTTGTACTTGTGATTGACTTAGTACCTTCTGGGCGAAATAATACATAAGCAAGGTAGCAATTAGACAAATGAGCCATTCTTTTTGTAAAGTTGTTATTAGTAGGTTATGTTTAACATATACTCAAGTCTCCACGTCCCATTAAGGACTGCTGGTTTTTGTGCTTTGCAAACAAGGTAGTGTATACATAGTGGGCAAGAGTAGGCTTATTCCAGTCAGTTTTTGATGAGTAAACATTCTGATGGTATATTTTAATGGTGTGAGGGGAGAAACTATCCCATGAAAGGATGTGAGCCAACGGGAAAAGCAGCTCCTAGTGAGATATGAGCAGCTCTGAAACCACAGGGTTTCCCATCTTAAGCTGATGGATTTGTCACTTCCTCCCTTGGCTCTTTCCCAAATGTAGATGCCAAGTGAAACAAAAACAATAACTTCAGCTGAAAATCTTCATAGATAAGGACATTAATCAAAAATTGCAATGCAGAGCATCAGGGAAGTATTTCTATGAAAAAAAAAGTCAATATAAGATGTGAACATCTCGCTTTCTACAAAAGGAAAATGTGTTAAATAGTAAAAACAAAGTGTGGCAAGTAAGGAACTTCTGTAGAAATAAACTGGGGTATTTTAATCAGATATCATCTCAGACGGTCCTTACAGATAATCCTGAAATAACATCTTCATCTAAAACAATCCAGTTTTGAGATAGGAAAATAGTGGGAAAGTGAGAATCCCTGATGCTGTAGAAATAACAAAACATATCCCTGATAGTTTCCATACTTTGGAATATGTTTTTCATGCAATAATTAGTGGAAATGTGGTATTTTTCTGAAGAGATCTTCAAAAATGAGGACTAAATCTGGTTTGAAAACTAGCAATAACAATTACCACTCTAACACTAAACCAAGTAAAGCTGCAAGAGAAATGGGAAAGATTTAAACCTCCAAGCAGTGGGGCAGATGTCATTCCCTGATGCCTGGGGAAACTCCTCCTTGCATCATCTTGTCTCCAAAGTCAGCTCCAGGCTCTGCTCCTCTGCTGCTCTGCGATCTGAGGTCGGGATTGTCAGCATGACCCGGAACAGCAGTTTCTCAGTCCACCAAGAAGAAACAAGCTCCATGGAAGCACTGCCTGTACCCCAGTGACCAACCGCACGTGTCACGCTCCATGGCAGCTTCCCTGCCCTGCCAACCTGTACTCCAGGCTCCCTGCATCCAGGAGCCGATGCATTCTCTGACCCTTCCTGGCTGTCTGCTTCCTTTTGCATGTTTCCCATGGTGTTCTTAGGGCCCCTTTATTTTACTCTCTATCCTGGCAGCTCCATCTGGCTTCTTCTATTGCTTACTCTGTCTCATGATTTCCTGCGTGTCCATCAAAGACCATCACATAGGAGCACTGAACAAGTCTGATCTGCAGCAATAGGAAAGGGAGTATAGAGCTCTTACATACGAGAATTTCAAGCAGAATACAAGTCTGCCTCTCTGCCATGGTACTGAAACACTCTCAGTCTAGCCCAGATTGTATATACCCATGTACCTATCCTTGCAAATGGCTTTGTCTTGTACTAAGGCAGTACCTGGAACCTGGCCATCTACAGGAAGATGCTTGAGTGCTCTCTATGCACTCCTGCTTCTATTTCTCTTTTCTCCATGGGTTTGTTCATACTTTAAGCCTGACCTCTCTTTCTCTGCCCATTGTGGTTTCTCTGTGCCTCCTGGTCCGGCCCTGCCTCTCCCATCATTGTACCAAGCTCCCAGCCAGGCTCTCTCCCCAGACCCCTGCTGAAGACCAGCACCTTTCCCATCATTATTACCTTTTCCTCATCCACATCTGAGATCTTTCTAGAGTTGTGGGGCATCTTTTTCCAGCTATCCATTGCTGCAGAATTAGCAGTTGTCTGTCAAACCTGCTAGTAGTGAACATTTGTACTTTGTTAGCATCTCAGCTGATACTTAGGCTGCACCAAAATGAGTATGTACAAAGTCGAAGGAAGATGGTCCTTGGCCCAATAGGAAAGCTGCAGAAAGTGGGTGAGTACAAGCAGAGTCCCTCAGGGCAATGAAAGTCAAAGGATTGCTGTGCCATACTGCACAACAGTGGCTTCTCAAGCGGGAACTTCAGAAGTTTTTGTATACCACAGATTTTCAGCCTGCCTTCCTTCCCTCTGTCGCTGAGTTGCCATAAGAATCTCAGCCAAATAATTCAAACTGCGTGCTAAACATTGGTTAGAGAACCCCACACATGGCATCAACTTACACAAACTCCTAAGGTTACCAAAGATACAACTGCTCTAATGATAGTATTTCACAGTGCTAAGACTGTAGCATGAACTCCTACTGGAAATACCTCATCATCTTCTGTCCTCACTGTGCTTCTTTGACGTCACCTTCTCTGAAATGAATAATAATAAGTGTGTGTTGTTATGAAACTCAAATCGTTGTATACTCTGGAAGAGAGGAAAAGAAAGCTAGCACAGGAGACTCGTCCTAGCAGGGAACGCAGGGCTGAGATATGCTGAGACACAGTAATGATGTGCATAAGCTTCAGCATGGGGAGAACAGAGCAGCTGAGCGACTTGCCAGGATGGATTGCTGCCTCTGTGCTGATATGGGAGAGGACACCATTCCTGCAGCGCTTCTGCAGGGTCAGCTGTGGCTGAGCGCAAGGCTATGCTGGCAATGGTAACTCCAGGAGTCAATGAGCTTATTGTTATCAGCAGAGCCAGAGCATGTTGTTAATAAATGTACACGGACTCTGTGCTTGCCTATAGCACATGCTTGTACAGCCATTTCTGACAGTTAAAGATGTGCTAAGTTTCCTTGACAGAAAACAGAGGTTTTAATAAAATAGCTGCCATTGGACTAGAGGCTCCTGGACAGAGCTCTAGGGGAAGAACTTCCCATGACCTTCTTGGGGAAGAAATGTTAGTTTTCTAATAGCGGTCCATGCAGTAAATAAAATCCTTACTCTCCAGCATACAGAGTTTTTTAACGTAACCCCTGTGACTCAAGTCCTGAGCAACTGCATATGTTGTTTGCTGAAATGTATAGCAAGTTACACTCATCTTTCCTTTCAGAAAAAGGAACTTTTAAAAGCTATTTCAAAACAATGAATTTGGAACTGTACAAGAATGAAGCAAGAACTTCTGTAATGCATCAAATCGCTTTATATCACAAATTTTAATCCTCACATGACAATCATTTACTGATTTATGCACCCTGTTTAAGCAGCCGACTGCTGGTCCCGCGTATCTGGGAATTTTCTACTCTACATGGATTTTGTTTTGGATTATAGCTAAGTTCACATTTAATGTATTTACCTTTGTTTAAAGCATGCTTTACGAAAGTAGCAAAACCCATCACCCGGCTGTCTTTACTCGTGGCACTCAGTTCATGCTTAAGGGTGAATTAGCTCCTTATTCAACATTGCTGGGTTGTTTATAGGGTGCATATGTCACTGAGCAAAGACTGAGTAAGGAAAGATTTATTCACGAGCTGCCCTACCTGCAAGTGCTTCCCAGCGTCAAGACAAGAAGTTTGCAATGGGAAGTTATGCCATCTATTCTAAAAGCGAGACAAGAGTGAGGCAGAAGGAAGGTATGGAAAGAGATATCCACAACAACCTGATTCATCATGAACACATTTGCACCCAGAGACAACAGCTTGGTTTATGCTAAGGTGCTGCCCTTCCGAAGCTGTGTTCCACACTGGGAGGGAGAACATACTACACAGTGTGAAATCAGGGTGATTGACTTCATTGCACCAAAGGTCTTGTGTTGAAATTCCATTTCTTGTTTGTGCTTGGCAAATAAATGAGATATACGTTCTGGGAAAGCAAAAAAAGGGGATGATCTCAGCAGAGTCCACCTAGAATGACCACTTCTGGAGTATCTGGGATGTTGGCTGACTTCTGGATGGATGAGATGCCCACACCAGCCCTCCAAGCTGCCTGAGTATGAAATGCAAACTGCTTGCATGACCCTGGCATTTGTGGCAACTGCCTTTGTGATCCTGAACAAGCAGCAGACTCTGTGTGCAGGATGATTTCTCTCTAGGTATTGATGGGCTTCTGCACCAGGGGAGAGGCACTTTGCCTTTGCTCAAGCAGAGGCAAACACCTTCAGAGCTGCTCTTGTGGTGAAGTGTCTGATCACTCTTGAGTCCTAAGGTTCTAGTTCAATCCATCACTTATGCCCTTTTATAGCAAGACTTAAAATATGCTCTTAAATGCCTAAAATGTGAAGTAAGAGGAGTCCAAGAGAGATGTTTCTCTGAAGGCTTCTACTATCTGCAAGAAGAAATCCCTCTAGAAAATCAAATAAAATACATTAAAATACACAAATAAAAGGGTCTATATACTTGCTGAGACTGCTTTGAGAAGGAAATGAAGCTCACATGGTTTCATTCTACCAGACTCCCTTTCGTGCAGACCACATCTTTGCAGTTTGCCTGCCAATTCAGCCAGGATGGAGCAGAATAAGGGTCCAAGAGAGGCTCCTCCTTCCTACTCTGTAAAACCTAGGGGCTGCACAAAGAGGAGAAACCCTGATCAGCCTCTCTCCTCCAGGGAAAATACCCTATTATGCACCCAGCAATTATCCTCTCTGTTTAGAAGGCCTGTTGGCAGATTAGCTCATGCTGTCCCAAGATGATTCTTACCCCAGGTGTTTCTCACAGCTGTGACCAGGTACTCAGAGCTGTGCTACCCTTCACAAAGGCAGTGCAGAAGAAACAGAGCTGGCATTACCTATGGCTGGGTTTAAACTCTTTCACTCATTCCTTACCTCTTGTGTTAATTATTGCCATGATAGTGGCTGCTTTGGTAACATTCTTGACCTGTCATGATGAGCGCTCTTGGAGGTAGGCAAAAGGACTTGACAGTGTTGAAAATGAGTGGAGAAATGTATTTTCATGGGTAAGTAAGAGTGGTGGCAATTGTCATTGGGCTTATTGCAGGTATTAAGAAGAGGTTCTTGAGGAGATGGGTGTGGTCTGTGGTGTTTCACACAACATATAGAAGGAACATACATTAAAAATGGTCAGCATGTTATTTGGTCATGTCTTTGTTTCTCATTTTAAAAGTATAATAGCAAAACAAAAAGATGAAAAGCAATATCTTTCCAGGTATAAAATAGCTTTTGAATACCTGACTGCATTTTGATTTCAGCAAACAAAATTCCGCTAATCAATTTAACCACTTTCATTGAAAAAAAAAAATGTTGACAGAAGGTTTTAAATGAATTACCAAACCAGTCATGAGTGATTAAGAATAATCGCACTAGGAAGGAGTCTAAGCTCTGTTTTCAGTCATACTCTTGAATTTGTTAAAATGCATTAAGTTTATCAGGTAGTTTCCTTCTTCACATGCAGGAAGAGAAGGAACATTTTCCTTGTCCAAATAGACAAAGCTCCACATACAGTGAGTTTTATTAATTGATTAGGGGGAAAAAAAAAAGTACTCAAACCTGTCTGTAACTGCTATCTTAAACAAGAAGACCTGAATTATTTGTTGAAGGGCAGAAGAAATACATGCCTAAGAAAACGCATTGTCTCTAAGAGAAACGCCATGCCTCTGACAACCTCTGCAAGAATTGTTCCCCATTTGTGCCTTGCATCCAACCAAACATACAGACTGTGCTACCAACCGCTTCAGTGCCACATATCAGCAGCAATCACTGATGTGCAATTAAACCATCTAGTCAGAGATGATGCTTTCTAATGGCTGTCTTAACCAC
This sequence comes from Centrocercus urophasianus, assembly GCF_019232065.1. Classification (NCBI taxonomy): domain Eukaryota; kingdom Metazoa; phylum Chordata; class Aves; order Galliformes; family Phasianidae; genus Centrocercus; species Centrocercus urophasianus. The sequence goes on from NW_024884711.1 coordinate 33,301,160, forward strand.
AAACACCAGGAAAGAGTGCAGGTTGCCTCCAGAAATCGCAGTTGTTTATTCTGTGTTGTCAGCCATCACTGCGCAGACGTTGCAGTAGATTCTAAATTCATGTGAGATAACAACACCTGAAAGACAACGATGGTGCCAAAGTGAAAGGGAGGGATGTATAAGGCCCAGTCCTCTTAGTAGGGGCTGCTGCCTTCTTTCTGAAATTACCCAGTAGCCTCCCATGAACAGATACAGTTTTACTCTCCTTAGTTAGTGTGGCTCACCGATATTAGCAGCAGTGTACAGTACTGCTCTGCAAAAGAAGTTTCAGAAACAGTACATTAGTGTCTCAGCGACATTCAGACGAGCTGTGACCTCTTTAAGCCTCTATGGTATGAGGGCTTATTATGCACACTCTATAGCTGCAGAACAGAATATTCCCCTCTTCCATTCATTTGTTGTGACTCCATTATGTTCTTCTGAATAGCTTCATACAGTAAAGAGCTCAGTGAAAATGCTTTTCTTTTAGCCACCTCCTGAAGATCTGACCACAGCTGCAGATGCAGGACAGAAGAAATCTAAGAAACTTTTATTTCATTATTATGTAATCTGAATGCTGCCTCCAGGTAATAATTATCTCTTTAATATTTTTTTAACTCACATTTTAAGTCTAACTCTATGCCTACTTGTAAGCTTAAAAGAAGACTTTTGAAAAGGGTAACAAATCTTTGATTACACTCAGTATTGCTATTACTGGCAATAGGCTGCACAGGAAGATGAGACACCTGAAGACAAGAGGCCTAGTGCTTTTATTACATACCTTTATACTGCTTTAGGAATCTGCACTTGCTTAAATTCATTCAGATGGTACAAACAAGGACTTTGAAATAGATCTTGGCTCCTAGGGTGATGAGGGTTAGCCTCATATTCCTGAGTCTTCACAGTAGCATGTATGTCCCAGCACCAAAACTAGAAGCACAAAACACAGAAGGCAGAATTCTAACCCAATTAGAGTCATTTGGTCAAGTCTTGTTTGACATGGCACTTTTTTTTGTTTGTTTCAACATGGTTGTCCAGAGTCTTATCATGCTGTAAAACATTTCCCTCCTAGAATCCGGCTCGAGAATATCTCATGTTGGAGATGTCACTAAAAGTGCTGTTTGTAGCTTATTGCATTCATATTGATAACACAGCCAAGGATTAAAGGCAAGCTTCACCCTTGCCAAGACCCTATGCATCACCTTAGGACACAGCAAACTGAGTCTCAACCACCAGTATAGCCAGAGAAGACTTTATATTATTTTTTTCCTAAAAAGCAGAACACTGGAGCTGGTGCTGAAGAGCTGTCCCAGGAGCTGGACAACCCACTTGGAGCGTATGTGTCCTCGTGTCTCCTCTCAGCTGCTGTCAGCATCTCCAGAGCCCTAAGAGAAAGGTGATGTGGCAAAGAACAGGAAAAATGAGGGCTCCTTTTTCAAAATCCAGTTTGATCTTCAGAGATATCAGTGACAAAATAATAACAGCATCTTCCAATTTGTTTACTAAATTAATATTATATAGGTACCGTGGTGCAGTGCCAGCTTTTTGTCCCGAGTTGGTCTTCAATGAATAAGGAGAATTCTCAGAAGTCCAACCAGAGGACTTGTGCTTTGATAATCTAGTCTGCTGTGTTCCCCATCTCTCCTTCCCTCTGTAATCAGACCATCGGTCACTACAAAGGATCAAAATTGCCATGTTTAAATACTACTCTCCTTGTGAGAAACTAACATATGATCAAAGCTTAACAGCATGAAATGCATTTCTTGTTTTTGCAGTAAACCTTCACGTCCCTTGTTGTTGATCCAAGTTCATGGAGGTTTATTTTCAAAGCAAATCTCTTGTTTTCGTTCCACCAGAGAGCTGTTACAAAGCCAACTATTGTTACTGTAGAATATAACTGTATTTTTTTTAGTCTAACTGTTCAAGGCAAATGCCTTTCATCAGGTAAAAAGTCATTGTATATATGCATTATACAGACAAGTCTTGGACACAACAAACAGTTAATGGTTTTTAATTAAATGGAGTGAGACAAAGCACTCAAGGAGTGACCCAAGGATTACTTTTGGAAGAAGTTTCTCTCATGACTAATAGTGCCTACAAATAAGATGGGGTATTACAATAAAATTCTACTGCTGACAAAAATATTAACAGTAAACGATGACAGAGCTTTCATCTGGGACTAGGAGAACATCTGGAATGTATTAAGACTGTAAAATTTCCCTTTAAGTATGGATTGCTAAAGTTAAAACCAGCCACCCAGAAACTATGGCACTCAGAGTAACTCAATATTTTTTTTCATTAAAAATTACTTAAAGAGATTTACATCTTCCCTTGGTTGACACTGTGATGTTCTGCTTGTCCAGACTGTGAGCCATGAAAATATGTATGTGATGAGAAAGAATGAAGAAAAAAGTTCTCAGATCTGTCCTGTGTTCATCTGGGAAAGCAACTCCGGTTCCAGGCATCCTTCTGTAAGGCAATCAGTCAGATGCTCTTTGCAACCATTCTGTGCAGATACCCACTGCTTATTAATACCATGTGTGAAGCTGATGCATCACGTATCTAGAGATGCAGTGTAAGCACCAGATACTGACAGAGATAAACAGAAGAGATGTGGGGTGTGCTGGGAGATCATTCTAGAAGACAAGGAAGTTTGCCTTAAACAAAAAGGCAGTGTGCTAAAAGAAGGACGAGATTGTAGCAAGGTTCCTATTTCCCATCCTCTTTCTTCCCTGTTGCCAGTTCTCGTGACATCTCTCACTGCAATCCTGTCTTAATTTAGACTGAGTTCCCGGAGACAGAAATTATCCTGTAACTTGTATATATTGCATGCAGTACAAGAAGTGCTCATCTCAACTGGATATTCAGATGGTGCCTAGGAGGCAGCTACAGCATAAAAATGGGAGCTGAATGTCTTTGTGGCTCAACTCCAGAGGTGCTATTGTTTTTGGCCACAGTGGAAGCTCCCAGAAGGCAAGCCAAGGTCTGTAGAACAAACTAAGGGAGGAGGGCTGGGTGCTGCCCTTCCTGTCCTTGGCAAACTGGACTGAAGCCCTCAAAGCCCCTCTAAGCCAGATTCCTTCCACCTCCCAGGAGGCTCCAGGTCATGAAGATTCAGCACTGATGGTCCAGGCTGCCTCTGCTGGGAAAGAGATAGAGAGAGGACTCAAGGAATCACCCACCTCTCCTAAGAGTGCAAATCATCTTCAGAAGTGTCCATTCTTTCTGCACTTGCACTAATAGTAATAGGAATACTTGAGAAGGACTAGTTACTAATCACTTCCAACAACTAGCGTTAAGCAAGATACAGCCCTTCACTATGTTGAGAAATCAGCCCTGCCAAAGAGCTTTCCACCCCTACCCATCCCACCCTGAGAAGCTTCCTGGCAGTTCTTGGAGGACACTCAGAGCTATGCATGCAGCAGACAGCCCCCTGCTGCTGTTGGCACAGCAGTGGTGGGTCCTGGTCCCCCTCAGCGCTGTGCATGCTGTGGTGTAAGACATGCACAAATGCAGAACAGAAAGACGGGCCAGAATAGTGAGCCAGCTCACTAGGTGGCCTTGGTAAGTGTCTGATGCCTCAGCTGAGTATTTATGTATTTATTTCTACTTACGCATGTTTTGCTTAGAATAGGGCAGGGGACCTGGACATCTCTGCCATCGGTCACAAAGCTTCAACGTTTAGGAAGAAGAGATAAATCTTCTCTCTCTATCTCTTCCTACCATCCTTCAGCTCTTTCCTCTAACCAGGCATTTGTGTGGCTGAAAAACTAAAAGTAGCTGCAGACATAGGATCAACTTTTTCAGAAGTTCTGCAAGGAGCAGGCATATATCCACTGAGATCCTCACAGACCTGCAGCATGCAGCATCCGAACTCTGATGAGATAGTCGATACTTCTGTGGCGTTTAAGAGGGAATTTCAAAATGCCAGCCTGTAGTGTTGAGAAGACAATGTAATGTGGACACTTGAGGATCTGAACTTCTTGACCTGCCCCACAACTCATCTTCCCAAGGAGCTGTTGAACATTAACAAAAAAATAATATAGAACGAAGAGAAAATCTAATTCTGGAAAAATTCTGCAAGGCCAATGCAGACATATTCTGTGCTGAGCACCGATACTCATCCATTTTTGGGCATGGTAGTAATAGGGTGGCATGCGTTATGCAGGAGGCAAAGTAGGGGCTGGAATAAGCTGCTTATGTCCTCAAATTTTTCCTCCTATCAGTAAGACATTGCTCCTAAAGGCAATGAAGGAAACCTGCCAATTACAACAGCTAAAACCAACACCCTGAAAAGCATAATATTTAGAGAACGATCTGTGTGGTGGAGCCAGCTAGTGCCAGCTGCCAAGTCTGCAGCCGCAAGAGGCTGGAGCAGCGGGAGGTCTCCAGGAGAGCAGGCCTTGGTGGCTCAGCCCAGGGCAGCCCTCTGCTATGAGCTGGACACCGAGCACAACAGCTGCGCACCCAGGGGCCCAGACTGCCAGCCCCGCATTTCATGGAGCATTTCATGGAGCAAGACCCCTGTCACTGGACAGGCCTTCTCGCAGGGTGGCAGCTCCTTCTGGTGCTACAGCAGTGACACAGTTTGCTGTACCTCAGCAAAACAGGACTTGCTTGTTTCTTTCCCAATCCAGAGAGTCATAAAACAGCTTTAACTAACCCCACAGCAAGTAATTCCTAAGAGGTCTCCTGAATTTCTCTGTATGGCCCATTCTCCCCATTTGCTCCTGGCAGCCATTGCAATTGCCACAGGCCCCTCTTCTTGCAGCTGTTCTGCATGCTGCCTGCTGTCCGTTGCCGGCATTTTCCTCTCCATGCCAGGACAGCGCTGCGGCTCACTGTAACAATATTTCCTCATAAGGCTTTGCTTAAAAAGTACAGAGCTTCTATTTGTTGGTGCTGGGTGGTGGCATGTGAGGCTGTACAAAAGAAAACAAATGTTTGAGATGCTTTTGAAGGTGCTGTCATGAGACAAAGCAGGGCACTTGGGCCTGACAGAAATACATTTCCTTGTGCTTGGATAGAGCAGAGCCTGTTCAGTCTCTGCAACAATCCTCCCCTGGGAAGTTTCCATAGCCTCTCCTCCTGCTCTGCTGGCCTCCAGGGCTGTGCTCCTTGAGGAGAGGGCTGGCAGCTCGCCCTCACCTTGCCAAGAGGCTGACTGGCCACTGGACCTTGCAAAAGCAATTCCTTCAGCCCTGTTTGTCATGCAGCTGCCCAAACTGCCAAGAGGACCAGGAAGCAGAGGAAGGGGTGAGGAATCAGCCCCTGCATCTAATTCAGCTTGCTTTCTCCTTATCCAGCCTGGTTTGGAAGCAGAACTTAAAATCTGTTTGTTTAGGAGGTTTGTTATAGTTTTGGAAGCTTACACTAGAGTTACACAGAGCAGCAGGGCAGAGGGTAAAACAATATTTTATTCTGAAGTTAAAGCACTTTCACAAGGGTAAAATAAGTAGGTTGTGCTGGCTGGGGCTCATTCAAGTGCAGTGTCCTGTGCTGCAGGAGCTGAGACCTTCCTCACTCTGCTCTGAATGTGGGCACGCTGCACCCATGGGTGATAGAATCCCTGGGGCTCTTCTCATTCTGCTTATCATTTGGGATCCCTTGTGATTGCTTCTGGAAAGAAAGGGATTAATTTAATGGCCAGCCAAATTTGGGCATAGTGTCTGTATTAAACTCCTCAGAATACAAAACTTTCTTTCTTGACCTAAGAAATTTACTACTATCCATCAGCGATCCCTGGAAAGATTATGCCTTCTGGTACCTTCACTTGCCTGATCAGCTGATTAAATGTGGTGAAATACTGGCATCTGTGGGTATGACACCGGTAACAGAGCAGTACCCAGGTATTTAGGCAGAGACATCTTTCAAAGTTGGAAATGTTTGCTAGTTTTGTGACCAACTGTGCTCTTCTTCTTGGAAATAAGAAAAACTCCCCTGGAGTTTTAGCTGTGGTGGTGAAATGTCTTGTTCAACTTTCTTGTTTTTCCCTTTTGAGACTTCCATACTAATTCCCCATGGAAATAAGATGTGCAAAGGAAATTTATTTGGAGGAAATTCATAGGCAAGTGAGGTCCCAGGAGGTGCAAAGACTTGCCCTAAGCCCTGCAGGAAGCTAGCTACACACTGAAGAACCACAGGGCCTTTAAAATCCCACTCCTTTGTCTTAGCTGCAGTATTCTTGCAAATATTTGGGAGTCACATTTCAAAGTTCAAGCTGGGTTAATCACAAAGAATGCAGCTCTTCCTGCTCCGCTTGAGGAGTGTAAGGTAACAGAGCCTGTGGTGCCCTCCATATACCCCATGCATCTGCACGGGTTTCGAGTAACATCTGATCTCTAAACTCCACATCACACACAGAGTTTAATGTTTACCTGTCTGCTATCCTGGCTCCCAGTGAATTCTACTTTATCGTCTTAGCCCTGGCTCACTGGATGTGTATTAATCTTGCCTTTGTGTACACACAGCAGCCTTATTCTGATTATATACTTCCCCTAATTCTATTAAACAGTGTTATTATCACAGCACACTGAGGACTTGGCTCCATGCTGATGTGGGCTGCTGTTAGCAGTCTACAGGCTCTGTGTGATAATTAGGAGAGATGGATCTAGCCCCCCTGTGTAGGAAATGATTTGGTAACGAGACCCTGTCATGTTCTGAAAGGGAGAGAATGCCCCATCCTTGGAGGTGCTCAAAGTATTTCACCACATTTAATCGGCTGATCAGCCACCCGAAGGTTCCAGAAGGCATCATCTTTCCAGGGATTGCTGATGGATTGTTGCAAATTTCCTAGGTCAAGAAAGAAATTTTGTATTCAGAGGACTTTAATACAGACACCATGCCTTGTGCAGCCTGATCTGGTGGGTGACAGCCCTGCCCACCACAGGGGGTTGGAGCTCAACGATCATTAGGGCCCTTCTGAGAGTTGTAGGGCCCTTCATAGAATCCCTTTCTATGATTCTGTGATTCTGTGATCCTGTGAATGGGCTCAGGAGGCTGCAGGCAGTGAGGGCAGGGCATGTCAGAGGGGTTTTGTCTGTGCTGCAGGGCTACCACTTGGCTCCAAGTAGATGACACTTTTGGGAAAGCCACTCCAAGGTTGATTCCCCACCACATGGGATGCTGCTGGTGGAGCAGGGATGCTTTGGGCAGCGGGAGCTATCTCCAGATGTACATCCTCCAAAGGTTTGTTTTTCTGGGAGGTGACCAGCCCACAAGGAGAAATAAGAACCTTTTATAAAAAGTGGGGGGATTCGCATAGCAGCTGTAAAAACGAGAACCTCCAGCAACACAACAAACAGAAAATTAGATTTCCCCTCATTGTGTTGAGGAAGCCAAGCTTCCAGCCAGCTGTGGAGGAAATAAGGAGTTTGTATTATTTGCAATGTCAGTGAGGACTCATGCACAAATTTCCTGTCTGGCTCCCTCTGCAGATTAGCAAAACTCCGGCAAAGCATATACTTTCATTACCTTTCATTTTCCTGTTTCTGTGGGAAGAAGAGACTCCCTGAGCAGAGTGGTTGCAGAAGCAGTGGCTGAGAGGATGTGTCATAGGACGCTGAGCATGCAGGAGACAAAAATGCAAAGCCCCTGTGGTGCTGGGACAGCTCTGACATCTGCAGTTCCAGACCCAACTGAGACCACATTTTGCAGGTCTGTGTTAATTGCTTTGGTCAGATAAGAATGTAATTGACTCACAGACCCACAGTTTTTCCCTGTATGTGTGTTGCCATGCAGAAAACAATCTCCTTTCAATGTTTGTTTTAAACTTCAAAGCACTGACATGCAAGCTTAAATGGTTAGAAGAAAAATGGTTTATTCTGTCTTGATGTTTACTTATCCAGTTTGTCTAAGCAGTAAGCACATCCTGCATGTGTCAGAGTTTTTTGGCATCTTCTTGTACCCCAGTTCAGGGCATCCCACTGAGCTGTGGGGCACCACCAGGCCATGATGTCTGCTGGCATCTACAGTGCTTTCACAGCTGCTTCCACCCTGTTGCTGACAGTGCTGGGCAGGGAGAAAATAGGCAGGTACTGTCAGCAGGTTGCAGTCAGGTACAGTTACAGTGAAGCAGTCTCCTGATAGCTCTCTGCAAACTGCTTAGCACAATGTGGGCTCCCCAGAACACCTTGATGAATGGCTGCAGTAGAGACACCATGAACTCCATCCCTTGAAAGAAAGGAATGAGGAACTCCTGAACCTACTGTAAAAGTTATTTAATTATGGCCTTCCGAAGGAGGCCATAATTAGGCCTTAAAGGGAGATTATAAACAGGAGGGAAATCAACTTTTTACACAGATGGATAGTGATAGGATAAAGGGGAATGGTTTTAAATTAAAAAAGGATTTAGATTAGATGCCAGGGGAAGTTTTTCACAGAAGTGGTGGTGAGAGCTGGCACAGGCTGCCCAGAGATGTTGTGAGTGCCCCAGCCTTGGAGGCATTCGAGGCTGGGTTGGATGGGACACTGAGCAACCTGAGCTGCTGGGTGGCACTGCCCAAAGTAGAATTGGATCTTTCAGGTCCCGTCCAACCCAAACTCTTCTATGAATCTAAGAACATCACCTGACTGCTGCCCTCATTTCTGTAGCCAGACAGACCTTCTCCCTGGAGGGGACACTGGAGGTGCCATATTTTAAAGAGTCTCTCTGCTAATCACCATGTGTTGTGCAGAGGTGGTGGGTGATGGCTGGAGGGAACAGGGGCAGAGGGACCAGGCTGAGGAAGATGCTCCAGGAGAGGGGGCAATCATTAAAATCCAGTTATTAGGAAAAGGACAGGGATTTGCTTCAGGAAAGGCTAAGAGGTTGTTGATGCCAGGCTTTCCCAAGCCCATTAATTTCTGCTGCAGAAATTGTTTACCTTCCTGGGAGATGAAAAACAGAGTGAGACTTTGCAGCACTCAAATTCCCTGCATTTTTTTAAGATTTTGATTAATCATTAGGTGTTTTGGCAGCCTCCTCAGATACTCCGTAACCCCTACTTAATCAGTCACCACCTAAGTGCTAACTCTGTCTAGTTGAAGCAGCATGTCTTGAGTACACAGCGGGATCTGGTGGGCCTCAAGATGCGGCAGAGCCAGCAACTGGCTCTGTTCAGGGCCTGTGCCCGTATCCCTTGGTTTCTATGAGGGGAGACTTCATGACAAAAGTCCTTACGTGGTTGTAGGATGCGGAATACCTTTAATCTGTATGCTGCGGTGTCACTGCTTGCTTTTAGGGCTCAAGGAATAAGAAGATACAGACTTCATGGATCTGGAGGCCATCATCCCTCCTGTTAAAGCTGGAGAATTAGGCCATCAGTATTGCAACTGCCAGAAGCTATGGAAGTGTTGCCAGATAGGTTATGAAAGTGGGGAGTCACAGTCTTCCTCAGCTTGAATGCTTCTGTGATACCAGATGAAGGATGGAAGGAGTCCCCCAAGCTTCAGCATATGCTGGCTGTGCCTCTATTAGCACCTCAGTGCTAATGAGGCTTTTGAAGAAAACATCCCCACGTGTAGTGCTTTGACTGGGATCACAGAGGAGCTTTGGAGATTATGAACTGGGTTTTTTCCATCAGAACATGGATATACTCCAGTCATGTACGCAGCAGAGCAGGGACATATGTCCCTTGGGACCACATCCAGATAGTACAAAGCAAGAACTCCTCAAACACTGTGTGGGTCAACATGGTCCTCAGCACAATGCATCCACATTTCAGTTTTCCTCATATTTAAACAAATGGAGTTGTTCCTTTTCTATCTTGTAATTGGGGATAGGAGGTTCCTCTTGAAATGCAAGTGTTTTACAGTAAGGCAGGGATTTTTTTTTTATAGGCTCTGCTTTCCTCAATTTTCAGCATCCTATCATGTTCAGACGCCAACTTCCCTAAAAAGAAGTGTTAGCCTTCTTAATAGCCAGGTAGCTACTCAAAGCTTTACCCCAGATATCATGAAATAACATCAATTTATTTTGCCAGCCTGTACGTGCCCTCAGTTTTTTGGTTTATTTCCGTAATTCCTAGCATTAACATTGTCTTAGAAATGAGTTTGTGGGAGCAAGGTCGTGCAAGAACCATTCCATGTCACTCCTGAGTTTGGCTCTTGTCACTGAGATGGGTGTCTGGGAACTCTCCAGCAAGCTGTGTGTGCAGGGGAAGTCTTCTTTTGTATTTCTCAGTTTTGTGCAATAGCCAGTTTGTATTTACATGCTAACAGTCAGCAGATTTTAAGTGTGCTACTATCATCACTTTTTTCTGCCAGTGATGAAATAATTTTCCTTTCATTCATTGCTATAACTGAATGACATGAGAGCAGGAATGACACAGTCAATGAATGAGCAGATGACAGTTGCAAAATTCAGGTTTAACAGCATTTATCTAGTAATAAAAAAGGTTTGTTCAGATAACCACACGCTTGGTTAACTGTCATGCAGACAACTTGCAGTGGGTGTGCTGGGAGCCCTTTTGCCTACAGCTGCTGTATAAACAAACAAGTACAGGATCATTTTTTTAAGATTTCCTTCATGAATATACTTATGATTTATAAAAAATATGAGAACATTCACTCTGAATGGCATCAAACTATTATCCAAGGGAACATTCACACCCTGTCCTCCGTGAAAGACTCTGTCAGAAGTAAGATAAGCACATGAATTGAAGATACTGTAGGAATGATCACTCAGCTGTCCAGATCAAGCGTGAAGCTGGTCCAGGCAGATATGTAGTGTGACTTTTGTTGCCAAGAGTTGTACAGCTGGCACTGATATTTCCTGAAAAATCTCAGGCTGCTTGGAAAGATTGTCCACACTTGAATTCAACAACTGCAAGGAAACAACAATGAAAGATTCCCCTTTTGTTTTTACTGCTGTCTTTGTAACCTTCTATAATTTCTAACAAACACTGCAAATCACGTATCAGTTTTCCTGTGTCCGTCTGCAGACTAGAGACACATCAGACCTGTGCTCAGCCTGTGCCATTTATAACTCCAAGGACACAATGGAATCAGCCTGAAGAGTTCTTTATATATGTATGTGAAATTTGGTATTTTGATGCTGCCATCTTAATTCCACTACTGGTACATGATACAATAATTACACTGCTGCAAGAGGAGATAAATTCAAACCAGGAAGAACAAGAAATTAGAAATACACTGTTCTGCATCTCCTGAATATGCAGAATGCAGTATGTAGAATAGTGTCCTCTGTTGACAATATTTTTAATCTTGCATACTTTCTGTCTAAAGTGGTGGCATGATATGAGGAAAGAGTAGTAACCTTCAAGTCATCAAAGATTGGAAACTTCAACAGTAATAACTCACTGAAAAGTTGGTACTTCCCTGAAACTTACCTTGAAACAGCTGTACCTTGTCAGTCTTCAGTTCCCATTTGTATCTTCATGGGAGCACTTCTGATCCTGGTTAACATAACCAACAATAATCTGGAAGAAAGAGGGCTTTTTAGTCCTTTTTAGAACCTCAGAAAGACTTGGGAAGTTCACAGTAGAGCAGACCCATTATTCCTATATACAGTTGTTTTAGTGAGAAACTGAGTGTGGCATCAGTTCACTCATTCCTATAGATGAGCAAGGTCCCTAGGCCTCCATATTGTCTTTAGCTTTATTTTGACAAGGGTTCTACTTGTAGTCACCAAAGGCTCTCCAAAATCCTTTGCTGCAGTGAGCAGATCGCCCTTGACAGCAGCAGGAGCTCTGACACCTCATTCTCCTGCAGAGCATTGCTTTCTGCTGTGTGGCTCTGGAGGCTGAATTCCATCCCAGAATTTATATCCAGATTGTTGTGTTTTGTAGGCAGTCACCAGGAGGTCCTGGAGGATGCATTGGATGCCGCACAGACCCTTGTGCTGCTATGCCTGGTGTTCTCATCCAGATTAGCTGTTTGTGTGCATGCTGTCACTCCAATAGATGTGTGGCTGCAAGCATAGGTAGGTTATGCCACAGTGAAAGAGCAAGAATTCCAACATCAAAGTCTGGACCTCAGCTTGTGGATAGTAACTGCAGAATTCCACCTAGAAAACTGGAAAGAAGAAATTACCATTTACAGCGGATAAAATAATATGTCACCCACATCAAACAGGCAGTATAAAGATTTAAATGCATCTAATAGAGTAGAACTATATGGAAAAATCAATTATATGTTCTGCAGAACTGAAATGGAGACCTGGTTGGAAGTCCTCCAATGGAAAGATTCTTCTTGCAAAATGCTGACTGCAGCTAACTGTCTTGAGGATATTTTGGCCCTTCAGTTAAAAACAAAAATCAACAGAAGGAAAGAAATTGGAAATATAACTTTAATAACATCGAACATTTTTCTTTTGGGATATAATCTTCTTTTTCTTTGTATTATAAACAATAGCCTCTTTGCAAAGCTTACTTCAATCAATGTCTTCATTCTTGTTAGCACAGGATGTTTTAACCATCTTGTGTTTTTTTCACAATTAGGATTAATTTCCAATATTCAGTCTGAAATGAAAGAAACTTCAAAGCTGTGAAACGCAGTCTGCGAAGAAAAATCTAACTCCAGGATTAGCTGTTACTTTTCTCCACTGAAATAACCTTCACTTATTGGCTTGTCCTTTTATTTATATGAGAAAATAGTTCAGCCTTTGAAAGCAAAGGACATCTGTTGACTGGGAAAATCTTCTCACACCTTGCAATATGTCTCTACAGGAATGCAAGTACATTTTACTTTTTTGATATGTACCATGTTCCTACAAATAGCAATATGATAAACATGTGTCTAAGTATCTCAGATTTATTAAACTTTTCCAGAAGGTTTGAAGAGCTCGTTATATTATTTATTGAATTTGTATTTGATTTTTTTATTTGTTCATCCCTAAGGCTCAGGCTGAAGATTTTCCCAGGCTATATGAAATTTCCGATAAAGACAAGCGAAAGATTTACATTTCTTAACTTGTGCCTGGATTCTTTTTTGTTGATGTTGTTGTTGTTTTTTATGAAAATAATAATGAAAAAGTATGCCCCTAGGACATACACCAAGCTTCTCAGCAAGGACTGCGTATCTGAGGGTAAGTGAATGGAGAAAGCTACTCTTGACTGATTCCATGGGAGAGAAGAAGGAAAAGACGCAAGGAAGAGCTGGCATTTCCTCAAAGAAGTGATAGTTTGAGCACGTGGAGAAATGTGCGAGTTAGGAGAAGATGGGAGGGTGAAGAATAACTTGGTCAAAAGAGTGGCTTTGAGCACTGAAGGGAAACAGAAAAAAAGTAAAAGCCTTATTGTGTGAAGGGAGTGTGAAGACTGAAAGAGAGAAGCAAGCCTGGAGCTGGACAGGAACATGTCAGAGGGATGTGTGACATTTGTGCCTTTGTGAGTGCTGGTGGCTTACAGCAGAGTGGCAGGATCTTTCTTAGGAAAGCTGATAAGGCTGACAGAATGCGTGACCTGTTGGATGTGGAGGTCCTTCCCAAGGAGACAGCACAGAAGATAATGGCATACATCAGGTAGAAGCTGCCAGTCTTGAAGAAGTTATTTGACAGATACTGTCAAGCAAAAAAAGGCCAAGGGAAGCTTGGGTTCATAGCTCAATGGGGATGCAGCTCTTGGGAAAATGCTTAAATTTCTGATGCATTTTTGTGTTAGTCTTTGCAGTAACCAGATGTCAAGCATGATCCATGGGAGGAGGACAGGACTTCTCTCCGAACAGGCTAGACAAATATCCATAGTGAATGGAAAAGTGGAGAAGTGGAAAAGGATGGGGGATTGTTGGGGTCCCTTTCCATCTATTTTTCTTTGGTCCTGTGACTTTTTATGTCCGTAAATGATTATTATTACCTGGTGCTCCATTCTGTTCATGTCCTGCCATGAATTCCCTTGTCTGATTGATATGCAATTTTCCACAGTGCCTGTTGAATTTTATCATGTTTCTTAGTCCTCAGTGGCACAGAGATCTGACAGCCTATTTTGCAAGAGAAGTTTCTCTATTCTTTAAAGTTATTACATTCAGTAAAACAAGGCATGGAGATGGAATTGTTATTATCCCCACTTTGCAGACTAGAGACTGAGAGACAGAGAAGCCAGACTCCATAGAAACCATAGCAAAGTTGATAAATGAACTCAGATGTCCCAGATCGCCAAAGAGCATCTTATGTGCGCAACCTCCCTATTAATCCTGAGGGCAGAATGGGGTGTCAGCTACTCCTGAGGGACCTCAATTCAGTAACTGCCACTTGCTCTTTTTCTCAAGTGAGTGGGTACAGGAGCAATCAGGTTGAGTCTAAATCTGTGTAAACCCAGAAAATAACACTGGGGGCTTGAGCAGCCTAACAAAGCCAAAGTTTGGATTTCGGTATCACAAGCTAATGAGCCCTCCAAAGCTCCCCTCAGGTTGTCTGGAGTCATTCCCCAGCCACAGATTTACTTCTCTCTATATACTCTTCTATTTAATATTCTACCCACAACTTGACTTGAGGCTACTTGAAGATATTGTTTGGATTTTTTTTTTTCCTGTCTGTTAATTATACCTACACTGGCAAACTGCCATTTGTGACGTAAAGCTGCATGTGATGTGTCCCTAAGCCAAATCACATACGATCTTAGACTGGAAAGCTAGCAGCCAGCAGCCAAACACAGCAAAAACTGGGCTCTGAAAGTATCCCTGGAGAGTCTGTCAGCTGCAGCCAAGACACAATGCAAGATACCAGAACAGCAGACCTTGAAGTGCTGGTTCAGTTTGTATGGCAATCCTTTAGGCAGGTAAAATTCTCATTTTAGGTTTTAGGAAGGTGAAGAATTTGGGGCTTGGATTTTCAGTGCTTAGAGGCAGATGACTGTGAATCCACAAGACCCTCCGAGGAAAGCCCTTCAGTTGTACCTCCAGAGATGCTTGTAACAGGCACACATCGTGCCCTGGGCTCCAGGAGGCGGACGCCCCTGCCCAGTGGGCAGCACCAACAATGCAGCACTGCCAAAAGCCACCTAATATGGTGCACTTGAACTCTTAGATAGTCATGAGGGAAGAGGCAGGCCACCTCTAAGGATTCCCTCTGATCTCATCCTTTTTTTCTGGGAAACCACCAGAGTTGGTTGCCAAGGCCCATTTCATGGCAGAGGGAGACACACAGCCATGTCTCTCACAGGGATTCTTCTGAACCTGTCTCTTGCAGCCCACACCAGGAGGGACAGTTGAAAGCCAAACAGTTATGACTCTTAATTAATGCAATAAGAAACCAGAGTGAAATTAAAAAAAAAGTAAAAAGTAACCAAAAACAATAAAAAAAATTCATTTTGTGGAATTGGAGGTGAACATTTTTACGTTTTTCACAATTTTTGGAAGATTTTTGAAGTATTTCAACTTTGTGATGGTTTAGCTTTGAGCTTCTTTGCTGCCAAATGTAACAAGCTAAGCTGTGGCCACAGGGCAGCACTTTTCCCTTTGTTACCCAAAGTTTTCAAGACATCATGAAAACAAGGAATTTCTGAAAATTTAGAGAGCAGCAGAAGGAAAATGAAAAGAAATAAGAAGATTAGGGAGAAGAACAGGTATTGCCCATTTTCATTAAAAAAATAAAGATGAAATGGTTCTGATTTGGCAAATGGGCCTTTTCTCAGAAATTTGAACAGACTGAATGAGAAGTAGAGCCCCCCCCCAGCTGAGTCTGTGTAGCCACACACAACCACAGGCTCTTCCCTCTGACTCCAGGGGCAGATCTGCTGTTCTGAGGCAGAAAATGGTTTTGTGCCACAAAGCTGTTGCCTTAATTACAAACGTTCTTCATGCCAAACTTGGAGGAAGTCTGAGAGGCGACTTAATTTGGCCAATTAGTGTGAGAATTAGTGTGAGATCAGGCCTGTGAAAACCCTTGAATAAACATTTCAGAGTCAGTGCGATCCATTTCCTACTCAGCACAAAACAAACCTCTCTTTTCCATGAAATTCAAAGCACAGAAAGAAAAACTTGTCTCGAATGAGTCCCCTGGTAGGAAGGCTGCTTTCTGCAGCGATGCAAAATAAGGTGTTTTACAAGCAAAACTGTAAACTCATATAAAACAACGCTCCAGCCACAGCAGCAGGATGGGAGATGCACTGGCTTTTTGCTTGTGCAGTGACAGAGTAACACAGAGAGTAGTACAGCAGTGGCTGGATCTGCAGCCATTATAGAAACGGCACCTCCCTACAGGGAAAACTGCTGCCCCTGTGTCACCATTGCTTGATGCAGGACAGAGTCCACCATGATCTGGCAAACAGCGGGGGTGGAGAAGAGAAGACACTTGACAGAGGGGTCAGCGTATTTGAGCATTTGCCTCATAGCGAATGAATTTGGAGCAGCGGTTTTGCTGGGAAATAATGTATGAGAATTTACAGGGCAGCATCTGTTTCAGTGTCAGAGTTCATTAGTGAGGGAAAGGGGAGCACAGGTATACCAGAGGGATTTGGAAAATCTGAGATTACAAACAAATGTGTCATTCAACATCTATTATATTCTGTTTTTTGCAACTTTGTTCAACAGATCAAAAGAATTTGAGTCCAGCTAAAGAGTATATGTGAGGCTTAGAAGTATTATGGTACTCATTATCCTTCACGCAATCCTCTTTAATGATTTGTTCTGTGGCCATATACGGGATCACAAATGCAATAAAAGTGGGAAATGTTGAGTTAAAGCAACTGTCTGGTGTGGTGATATCATCTATACAATAAACAAATGTCAATGCAGAGCTATAAATAATCGTTTTATTGTAATCTTGAATTGATTTGATACCAGATGCATACACACTTCATGAAAATTCCTTAGCTTTGAAAGAGGACAATAACCTATGATATAAAGTTGGATATATTTGTATGTGTTTTTCTTACGGGTAATATACATTACAGGCAAGAGGAGTCAGGGCCCTATCCTGCAAATGACACCTGTGCACCTGTGCCAAGCATGACATGTTGCTATGAGCAGTGAGGCTGAATCACTCTAGCCTGGTAAAGATCTCCCCAATAGCACGCAGATCCTTAGAGATACAGAAAAGCCCTGTTAAAAAAACCATTTCATTTACTGTATGGGAGAGTTCTTTTCTAGCTGACATGGGAAGTGCCCAGTTCACAGTGTTAACCCTCTGCTGGTGCACCTCAGCTTTTCCTCCATACAAAGCACAGTGCAAAGCACATGATTGTGGAACATCATAGCACATAAATATTAATCCATGATGAAATGTCAGTCTTGGGTGGCTAAATCTGTTCTTTTGTTCGAGGCCTCTTTAATTCTGATTCTAGGAGATATTTCTGTCCAACAGAAGCTTTTACATTATAACAATTGCATTTGAAAAAAAGAAAATCTCATTCCATCGGTCTAACTGTGTCTTGGGGCTGGCTGAAACCTATGAGAATCTTTCCATTGACGTCACTAAGCTTTTACTCAGGCTTTTAATCTGCAATCAATCAACCCTTAATATTATTCTGCACAGAGCTCTATGCCTTCTTTTGGTGATAGAAAAAAATGAGACCAAACGCTTGTCCCAGCCACCCATGCTGGCAGAATTGCCTGGGTCATGATCGTATTTGCCGTGTGCCTCAGTCAGGAGCTGTCCTGAAATGCACTACTGTTTTGCCATTTCTCCCTTGTGTACATTCCTCCAGCTCCATGGTTTTGCTCTCAAGGATGTCCCTGCAGACCTGGGCTGGGGAGCACAGAGGGACCAGCAGCCTCAGCCCTAGATTGGCTCCAGGGCATCTCCCAGTGCCTGGGGTGCTGAATCCTCCCGCAAGAGGATGGAGCATTTACTAGAGATACTACCCAATATTGTTAGGAAAACATACATCTAACCCTCAATCTTCATTGGCATCTGCCAACATTGCATCAGGTTCATTGCCTCAGGACTGCGGTGTGGCTGTGTCTGGAATGAAATGGATTTCCCCATTTGGCAGAAGAGAAGAACAAGCATAGACAGAAAGAGCCAAAAAACAAGTGACGGACACCAAGAGATTCTCTGTGCTGCCCAGGTCCAAAGGCAAAACGGGAGTCTTCAACCCCAGTACTGCGGGGAGCAGTGCTGCAGGATCAGTAGCAAACACTGTTTCTCTACGTCTTGTGAGGAGCCTCATTGTATCAGTAGCTTCTCTGCAATGCTAAAGATTACATAGTTGCAATTTATGGTGAAACTATAAATTAAATCATTCTCATCTCTCATCATCATTTCTAGGAAGATGTGAGCAGGTACAGGTCACGGCTGGAAAAAGAGCGGTAATTGATGGAGCAGCCAGAGGGTTCTGCTGTAGCCACATTCATTTGGGGCTTGTGAATTATGCCAACAATAGCAAATATATTTACACACATTAGTAGCACATTCAGGGTGATTTCACTGTGTGAAAAGCATGTGCAGGCATTCTGTATATTCTCCAGCGATACCCTGTATCAACAACAGGCTGCTCTGTTCTTGAATTATTGCTGAGGATTGCAGGTGCTGTACAAGACTGAACACTTTTGCACTATAAATCACACGAGAGCAATAGTTTCAGCCTTTCACAATGAGAAAGCTTGTTCTGGAAAACCTCTGCCTTTCAAAGGCTCCCTCTTGATTTCGGGTGGTTTGGGCTTACAGCTTTCATGATTTTCTAGGTCAGAGATTGCAGATAGAAACTAAAAACCAGAACTGTGTCATTAATATTTATCCCAGGTGTGAATATAATCTAACTCAAAGGTAATGGCGGCCAGCCTGGGGCAGTGAGGCCTTCCTTTATGGTGCTTACAGCCACAGGAAATTAAAGAGTTTAAGCAGAGGAGGGACCCATATGCACTGTGCAGAGCTGTTCCCATTGAGTACTGAGGCTCCCGGGATGCAGGGACCTGCTGTCAGCCTCTGCTGCCACAAGGGTCTGCCATTTCAGCTGTCCTGAGAGATCTGCCATATGGACATGCAAGAAATACAAATGTCAGTTCACAAGACAATTTTCTTGCTCTCAGCACTGCAGAAACAAAAATACCCCAGAAAATATGAAATGAATCACAGAATCATGGAATTGTAGGGGTTGGAAGGAACCTCTAGAGATCATAAAAGATAGTACTAATGACTCACAGAAATTGAGAGGAAAAAGTATGTGAAGTAAATTATTGTACCAAATATCACAACATCAAATCAGAGTCATTAGTTCTGATTGACCAGGGGTGTGTCCTACAGCCAGAAGGGCCAGTGTTCCTCAGCATTGCGAAACTGTTAACTACAATAACGCAACCAGTCTGGTTGCTGTTGTATGAATCTTCTCAGAAAAGATCTGCAGAGCTGTGCTGATGGCAGTGCTGCAGCTCCTCTGCTCAGGCCCTTGAAACTGCAAAGCAGAGGATGAGAATTACTGCCTGCCATTGCCCCAAAAGTCACCCAACTTGAGTCAAACAAAGGAGGAGGATGAGAGGGTGAGGTACCTGGATAAACAGTAAGGATTCACAGTAGGGATGGTATGGCACAGCGGGCTCATGAGCAGAACATCCAGCTGCTCTGCCTTCCTCAGCCCCAGTCCCCAGGCCAAGACACCTTCAGAGGGCTCCCAGGGCACCGCACAGGAAAGCCCTGCTATGGGCTCATCCCATTCACCGGGTGCAGATCCCTTCCCACAGACTCCCACCAGCCCCCTCATCCTGAGGTCTTTCTGCTGTCACACAGGATGCAGAACTGTGTCTCTCCCTGCCCTGGAGCCTGTGTACCCAGCACTACTGATGTTTGGGCAGCCTTTGCTGGCAGAACTGGATTTCTATTCTTATTTTTGCATATTTTAAGCCCAGGGAACGCAGCTGAGGCCACGGGCTGGATAATTTCAGAAAATCCCAGGAAAGCAAAAACAACACTGCCTAAAAATGTTCCCATAGGAGGTACCCATCCCATTGTGAAAAGGTACGCAGTGTCATCACCTCCAGCCATTGGCATGACTACTGTGGCAAAAGGAAAGCAGTGCCAGGTGCTCTTAGGGCATTCACAAGCTTACCTGTGCACAGTATTCATAAAATCATAGAACGACTTGGGATGAAGGGGAACTTGAAGGTCATCCATTTCCAACCCCTGCCATGGCAGGGCTGCCGCTCAGCAGCTCGTGGTGCCCAGGGACCCATCCAACCTGGCCTTGAGCACTTTCAGGGGGGGTGCACACACGACTTCTCTGGGCATTCTCTGGTGTTTCTCAGACCTCATTTCCCTGTGCACTGTTCTGCACAAAGGCCTGCTATGGACTCAGCGAGCACATTCAGCCTGAGCACAGCCAGCAGGGAAACAACCCTGGGCCTGCTTTTTTCACTGTTTCTAAATATATGGGTAGTGACAGGTGTAAAATTACACCAACCAGGCAATAACTCAGAACTGTCCGAGTGCCAATTATGTGTCTTTTTACAACGCTGGGCCTCTGCCTGAACACATCATTTAGGAGAAAAATATGTTGTAAAAAGGTATTCATTCAAAAGAATGCCGTAAAAAGTGATTGTTAATAATGGTCTCACTCGTTTAATCTTCATTTTTTCTCTCTGCTCCTTCCCGCCCTGGGATAAACGAGCTCTGGGTGCCCTGTGTTGCGTGCACAGTCCTGCAGAGCTAGTGAATAGGCCATCGGCAATAAATATACATAAATCTTAGCCATGTATGGTCTCTAGCTGGGTAAATGGCTTATAAACCCCAGAGGGATGACCAGCCATAACAAAAATGCTAGGCACCATTACTGGGATGGCAGGGACTTCAGCCATGCTGTGCACAACACCGTTTACAGAAGCGGAGCTGGTGAGCTGAGCAGTGCTTCATCCAGCCTCTCAAACACACAGCTCTGGGTACTGCCTCTTTTCCAACAGGAATGATTTCCATATGGATTTAATTGCCCACCTAACACATGGAAAACCTCTAACAACATGCTACAAACCTCTGTCTGCTTTGTAGCATGGGGACTTCTGTGTGTGGAAAGGGGATCTCTCTAGTGGAAGAAGGCTTAGAAAAGATGGGCAGGGAGGATGTGACCATGGAGCTCACAAATGCATGTTGGAAATAGCCATAGCTGTCATAACAGAAGCTGAACCTAACTCAAAATGAAGGGTACTGAAGAGTGGTCTTTGTTTTAGATAAATAGCTACAACAGCCGAGTGGGTCACCTACTTTTGTAAATGGTTTTCCCAAAAATAATCAATGGAGTACTATCTTCCCGAGCCCAACATCTTCCCATCTGGGGGGAAAGGTATTTGTGGTCCATCCCAACACAATCTGAAAATTAAGCAGCTAACAAAACGAACATTGAGGAGTGCAATGATCTGGGATCAATACTGCAATCCAGCTGTATGTTTCAGTCATTATATTGTGTTTGCATTTTCATTTTTGTTTATTCTGGTAAATCAAAGTCCCATGCAATGTCAAATACCCATAACTAAATAAATCTCATATTAAATACAAAGCCTTCCTAACCTGGAATACCTAAAAGAAGCCAGTCAGAAGCTGTTGCTCTCTGCCAATCTCATGTCTTACCTTCACAAGCAGAACAGACCTCCTACACCCTATGGAACACACTACTCCTGTCATTGAGGTTGGCTGCACATTCTCTGTAGAGGTTATCACACTTAGTGACATGGTAGTTTCCACTATCCTCCTGTAATTTCTCAGACTGTGAATAACCAACAGAACTAATACAAAGCAACTGCTTCCTTGCAAACTTCCCAAAGCACTGCCCAAGCCTCTAGAAAGCATCTTACCTGTAGAAGTCCTCTCAACTGCATGCTCTTCAGTTCAACTCAGGCTCTTCTCCCTATTTCTTTATCCCTCAGGTTGTTCACGCTCAGGTATAGGGACTCAGGTGAGCAGAAATGTTGTGTTTACTTTTGGTCCATGTACATTGTTTACAGCAGAAGAGGAAAGGCTGAGCCTGTGTTCTCATACTGAAGTAGGCAGTTATTCAGAGCATGCCCATGCTTCAATCAATTTTATAATTATATTGTATATTGTAACAATTTTATAATACATGATTATGATAATATAACAATATTTTAAATTAATTTTATTAATATTCATAATGGTATGCATTTATATTTAAATAAGTATGTTTATCTTTTTAAGCCAGCCAGTAGAAACACTGGACGGGAAACCAGAAGCCCTAAAAAAGCTGAAATATATCAAATGTATCAAATGGAAGTGCTCTGTCTTGTGGCAGACATATTTACAAGAAATCACTTCAGACATACAGTTCTGCTGCTGATAGACATAACTTTCTTTTGCTGATGCTGTATTCCTAAGCCTGAGGAAGCTGTTTCTTTCCTTACAAACCCTGTTTTAATAACACTTCGAGTCATTTAAAAATCCACAGTGCAAGCACAGTCCAGAGGTGTAGAACAGAGCAGAAAAAAGGACGAGAAGAATGCAGCCAAATCTGGGGCTCGCACAGATGTTTCTGTGCATAGGTGTTGTTATGGCTTAGAGGTATCCTTTTTGGTAAAGGAGCTGTGAAGTGAGGCTCAAAGGTTGTGCATTCCCAAGTATGAGAGAAAACACACATTTGTTAACATAAAGAAACAACCTCCAGCCAGATCCAGACACATATTCCCTGGGCTGCTGGTTTCAGCCATCACCTTTTAAAATAAGGTGTCTTGATACAGGGTTTGTGCATGCAAATTTATGACAAAGCCTGAGGTCTCTGCTCTGCTCTGACCTTCTCAGTATCCCACCAGCCTGGGGCTGCCTTTACCCTTTCTTAATTTACTCCCCAAACCCCAGTTCATAGCAACCTCATTTCTGCCAGGGATAATGGGATGCTTCCTGAACTCTCAGGGTCATTTCTGAGCATCATCACATTCTTTCCTTTCCTCCCCCCACTGTTTCCAAGGACTGAGCTGGAAGTTCATTCTTTTTATACGCATTTCAATTTCAGACAGAGATCAACAAAAAAGTACTAAGAGATAACTGGCAGAGAGAGAGGGAGAAGTGGGGGGGGCTCCTGGGTTTGGGGCATTTGTGGTTCTTAGGACTTCAGCAGGCTCAGATATCACAAATTGTTGGAGAGTGGGACTGAACATCTTCTAGAAACCTAAATACAGTCGTGGTCCAGCGGTTCTGAGGTAGTCAGCAATTAATGGTCCCCAGGGGGGAAGCCCATGACTAATTGGTTTATAAAACTGATCAAACTGGAAGCAATATCAAAGAGCAGACTAGTGTCAGGATGCAAAGTGCACCTGTGAGAGGAGATTTTAATTACTTCGAGCAGGAAGTGAGGATGCAGCAATAGGAAGGCATCAAGAAGGTAGAAAGACTGCTTGTCTTACCTGCGTGCCTTGGAAAGGCTAAACCTCCAAGACTGCATTTCTGCAGGATGTCCCAGCATCTGCTTGGATCTATTTGCAGGATACCCCATGAAATAATTATGTGCTCAGGGTCCATAGAGAATACTGGCACTGGAGGCAGTATAAAATCTGAGGAAAAATGTCTTTTATTCAGAAGTGCTCAGCTTGTTACAGTGATTGAGCCAGATGGTAAATACCAGCTCATAATACAGTATAATGCAGTTTGCTGTGGAAAAAAATGTACCATAATTTAATATAAGGGCAAGGAACCAATCATCCAGAGCAATGAGCAGGAAAGGGATTGAGAGTATTATGGAAAAATCATTGAAACCATGAGGCTAACGCACAGCTGCAGTAATAAAGTCTGCCATAAAGTGGAAGGGACTACAAGAGAGGAGGACTTAGTGCAGATGACATTAGAGCCCAATCTGCTCTAAGCCCCATTCCATAGAAGGGGCTGCTAATGGCTCAGGGTGCAGAGGGCAGCTCAGGAGAGGGCATCTGTTCTACTGCCAGGACTGTGGGAGGAGCTGAACTTGCGGGAGGCCACATCCTTGGATGTTGTTCTACAGCATGAGGCTGAACTCAGGTTTGTAATGGTCAGGTCTTCAGGTCTCTAAACAGGCAGAATTTATTGTGTTTTTCAAGTGATTTCTGTTGGTTATTTAG
The DNA here is from genome assembly GCF_019232065.1 of Centrocercus urophasianus. NCBI lineage: Eukaryota > Metazoa > Chordata > Aves > Galliformes > Phasianidae > Centrocercus > Centrocercus urophasianus. The sequence continues at coordinate 33,325,076 of NW_024884711.1, forward strand.
CTTAAATAAGGTTTGAGGACACTTTGCGATGTGTATGACCAGCTTGAACCTCTGGTCAACGCCCAACGGTGAGTAAGCACTGGGCAGAGGCACACTAGGCACCCAGCAGCACAAGAGCTCCCCACCTTCCCCTCCTGAACCCCACTTGCCCTCAGCAAACCTTTCCACAGGCAGCAGCCTTTCTCTAATTTCACAGAATTAGAGCGCACACCGTGCCAGGTTGGATTTCTCTAGGGAATTGTGACAAAACTTCTGAGTTATTCAATATCATTACTCCAAAATCTTTGGAAAAGCCCTTTCTCAAGCAGCACTGGTTTTCTGATTTGTTAAGAAAAAAGATTCACTTCAGTTTTGAAAGACAAACTGGGGCTCCCCTGCTTGCGTCCCACTCCTGGCCCCAAACAACGTGCAGACCCGGCAGGGGATGTATGCCACTGTGCTCCATCCCGACGCCTTGGGGACCTCCTTTGTCTTCCCTGGGATTGCAGAGTGATGAATGAGTACAGAAACCCAACTGAGCAGGTATTAATGAAGTTTAATACTGCCTTTGGCCAGCCACAGCAACCACCGCTTGATAGCTGAAGAAACTATTACATTCCACAAGAAACCATATAATTAAACTTACAGAAACCTCCACATCAAACACAAGTATGTGTCACTGCCAAAGATGAAAGTACACACAGGGCATGGAAGGGGGAGAGCTTTTACTGCCTATCCTTTTACAAAGGCTCATGTGTTTGGGAAAGAGGAAGCCAAGGAAAGCTAACAGAGAAAATGTAAAAGAAGCACTTAAAATAAGAACACCCCAATAAAGGCTGTGCAAGAAAGAAAGGGCACACGACTGGGTGAGGGCTGTAAGAAGAGGGATTATTTCCCTTTTTCTGATTTTTCTTCTGATTTGTGACTGGTACACATCCTTAGTGAATTAAGAGGTGTATCAAAAGAAATACCTTCCTCATCACCCTTTCTCTTTTTGAAGGAAATAATTCACAATTCCTTTGTTTGGCTAAAAGACTCAGATTAAAATGGGAGAGTGGTACTGCTGCTGCTTGGATGGGACAGCACAACCCAATCACTGCACTGCCAACATAGAGAGGGATTACTGTATAAATCTTCGCCATCTAAGTAACTGGAGCTGATTCTGATTTCACACATGGAATATATCTGCAAAGGAAGCAGATGCCAATTTTATACAGTCACTCTTTACAGTAAAACCACACTTTAAATAATGAAGGAGTGGGGAAGTGTATCAAAGAATGAAACTGCTTGTCACCACGAATAAAGGCTAGCAGTGCTCTGAATGCCTTCAGGTCTGAATCTGGGAGATTTTCTTCTAAATGAGTTAAGTGAGAGCACTGAAGTCTTGTGCACACTCAGAAGCAGGAGGCATCTCTCATCGTCTCACTCCCCCAGACCAGTTACTGCAGTGCAAATCCTGCTCTTACTGCAGCTTTGGATCCACTCTTGGCCCAGTTCCTCATCTCCTCTGTGGTACACAGGAGAGCAAGCCAGGAGTGGCCAAGACAGTATGTACCCAATGCAGAAGGGATAGCACAACTGCCCTCTGACAATTTCAGAGCTTTCCGTGTGCTGAAGATTGTCCTGCATATCAGAATTTGCCCAGCTCTGTGGTATCTCTCAGCCTACCTTCTCTGCAGGCTTGGTTGGTGCCAGTGTTGCCACATGGAGTTGTATCACTGTGTTTTCACCAGCACGGTGCTCTATGTATACCAGAAGTTATGATGGAAATGTTGAGCCAAAATGGATCCACTCTGAGCTAGAAAATGCAGCCCGAATTTATGCTCAGTTGCAGCTGTTCTGATTTTGTTATTCCCATTTATTGCCTTGAAATAATAGGATGTGGGACACTGTTACTGATCTCTTTCCCTATGATCTTATGATGACCACAAGATAAAATAAAAATGTAACAGTAAGAGTATTATGTGCTACTATTTACCTCCCCTAAAGTAATGAAGCAGTGACAATATTTAAGGAAGAGTAAAATATGATTTGTTTTTAAATTGTATTTCAGTAAATTTATAAATGACATTTTCTAGATAGATTTCTTCTGTCCTCTCATTCTACAGCTAATTTTCAAAGTAGCTGTTATTATCCTTGCTCTTTAAACCCATACTTCCCACAAAATAGGAACACAGAATCTGAGGGCCAATGCTTTGAAGGAACTCCTCTTCCTGTAGCCTTCCTCAAGACATCCAGGATAGCAAAGAGATCACAGCCATGAGATCTCCATGGAGTTGAATCTTCCCAGTCTGCTTGTCCTCTCTGTGCTGTTATCCATAACAGAAGCAGAAGCCAAATCCTCTTACAGAGGACATACACAGGCAGTAGGCAGTCAAGTTCCACTCTGCCTCGAGCACATAATCATGTCCTGATCAGATGTCTGTCAGCACCAGGCAGTGCATGGGATCACAAGAGAATGGCAATCCCTAAGGGACTTTTATCAGTGTACTTTTGGATAATTACCCCAAACAGTTTTAAGTAAGGTGAAGAAAAATACTTCCATTCTTCATTTTAACTGCTAATTTGCAGCAGTTCTGGGACAAGGGATCCTTGTGTACTCTAAGAACCTTTGTTCGGGCCTGGGTGCTTTCCTTAGGAGGCTCCAAGAATCACAGAATCTTTAAGGTTGGAAAAGGCCACTGAGATCATCTAGTCCAACCAGCCTGCAACTGCCACACCACTAACCCATGTCTGTCAGATGAAGGAAGGAGCACAGCTTATTCCAGAACTAAACGTCATGTTCTAAAATGTTCAGTGTTACATTTAGGCTGATTTTGAAACATCCACATTATTCAAGTGCAGATCAAAGCCCGGATGCCTGAAATGTTCCTCTGATGATGAACGTAGGGCTGCGGTGATTCCATACGTTGCATGACGGGTGGGAAGAAGGACTGTTTCTAGGGCCACTCGAGATACATGCCAGGAGGAAATTCATATCCCAGACAGATCAAACAACAGTGGTCCTAAGGAAAGCTCTTGGTCCTCACCTGGCTGCTGTCATTGTTCCTCACAGGATGGGCCTTCAGCCTCAGTGTGGACTGTGTGCACAGGGAGCCTGGCTCCACATCACAGCTCCCTTGTGCTTATCTGGGCACCGCAGCTGAGTCAGGAGGCTCAGGTACACTCAGCACAGAGCTTATCTCAGGGCTCTGTGCTGACTGATCTGCAAGTTACAACAGTGAAGGTAATTAAATTGTTTCTTGTCAGTGAGTTATAGATCCCTGCAGGCTCCTGCTGTCAGTTAGGAGACAGACAGTGTTTGCTCTTCCTGGAGCCATGACTGGTAACAAGCTGACCTACAAGGAATGCTCACTTTAGGGTCAGGTTTTTTAAGGAAAGTTCAAAAGAGAAAGATTTTCTTTATGCAGGACAGAAATTCCATTGCCATCACATTATTTACAACAACATACCTATATATGCACACATTCATGCACATGCATATAAAAACATAATATATACACAGAATGATTTTGCTTGGATATATTTATAGCTATTAATATAAGTTTTATCCCTCAAGATTCGTTCAGTGTGAACAGTCTCAGGTAATTATCTTTGCATTACATTTTATTTAGCTTTCACAGGAGAAAAATAGAAATGCAATTTCTTCAAACAAACAAAAACCAAAAAACGTATTCTGGAGTCTCATTTAATTTGTCTGTTATGCTGCACTCAAGGTGCTGGGAATAGGATTCTATCAGTCGAGCACACTGATCTGAGGAAGAATGTGTAAGTATTGCACTGTGTAATTATGAGCCCTCTCTAAGTAGAGTTCCTGGGATCTTGCCCTGGCATGACTCCTAAACGTGTGTTGTAAACATGAGCATGATCTATTTACCTAGCTCTTCTCAAGGAGTTTGCAATCTGCATTGTAGATAATGACCACTGAATATAGAAATCTTGGATGAAGAAATTCTCTTCTCCCAGAACACAAAGCTTGTCCCCTTTATTTTGGGATGGCTTTGCCAAGCAACTAACCACACACTATCAGAAAACAGTAGGAAAATAACACTAGTGTGTGCCTGGACCCATTCGGAAGGCATTTCTGAATGCCAATCATTAGACCTCTCCATAGTTAGAAGACCAAGTGAAGTTAAGAAAAACGGTCAGGTTTAGGGTCCCAGGTTCAAAAACTGTCCAAGGAACTGCATGTTACTTCAGTTAGAAACAAGAAGCTGATGCCATACAAAAACAACAGCAGTGTTCACACCTAAAATAACACCCTTCAACGAAAAGAGGAAAGCATGCTGGCTTCCAGCCAATGAGACTTGCTTACTCTGAAGCAGTTTTGAGATAATGGCTCATTCAGCAAGAAGTCTTGCTCAACAGCAGCAGTGATCTGTGGGAATGGGAGCCTCAGGGGTGCTGGAGTAGGGCCTGGGTGTGTTTGGTGGTGAACAACGTGTCCCCATGCCACCGCATGCCTCCAAGCAGGCAGAGCAGGGGCACGGCTCAGCCTCTGCATTTTGAGGAACGCAGTATTAGACAGGCCCTAAACAACTCTGCTTTTTTAATGTAACACAAAGCAAAGTGATTCCAGGGGATCTGCACAGTGCTCGTTTTGATTGTGTTTTGCACTGCCCGGGGTTTCTTGCTTTGTATTTTTGGGTAGAAGTTTTTCATACTAGGATATATCCAAGAGGCCGGATTATTTGTAAAACTGCACACAAATGATTCAATATTAGGTAAACACAATGATCTCTGAACTAGCTTATAAATAGTTGCCTACATTACTGCACTGCATTCCAGGACATGGATCTCATTACCCAGCTTACATGAACATCCTTGTTAGGAAAGGTAATTGCCATGGGCCTCCTCGTCATTTCTCTTGAGATCAGGGACTTTCTGACAACTGATTCTTGAGGAATAATTGTAACAAAAATAAGTTTTAAGATGTGCTAGAAAGTGAGAGAATATGAAAGAGAGAGTGAGCAAGGAAGGAAGGAGGAGCACTGTGAAGTACTCACCTTTTATTTCCATATGCAATTGATGAACAACGAATTTAAACACATAAGCGTCATCGGAACAGATGGAAACCGAGCACTGCTACTAATTTAAGTCACTGTTTGAAACCTCTTCTATCACAATTAACAAGTGGTAAAATTATCTTTGACTTATCTGGAAAACCCTCAAAGAGGGAAGCATGGATCTCCCATCTTTATGAGTGGCATATACCATCTCAGATGCCTGGAAACCTCTCTCTGTCCATAGTCTGTTTTAACAGTACAAATGATTCCTGTTGTTTTGAAATCTCTCAATCTCTCTCCTGGTTTTGTACCTCAAAGACCACAGCCAGGCCTGAAGCTTTTATTTTATTTTATTTTATTTTATTTTATTTTATTTTATTTTATTTTGGGAGAGTTGCACAAAGATAAGAACGGGCCAATTTTGTGCCAAAATGATCTGCAGCAACAAACTGGGACATGGTTACAGCCATATTTATTGGCATTCCAGCACTATGACTCACATGGAACTACCTCTAGGAGCAAAAGGATGTGAGCTGAAGAGTTGAAGGATAAGCAAAGAAGATGGACTGAGTATCAAACCTGCAAGAGATTTCACTTAAGAGAGAATTGGTGCTGTACAACTTTTTCATTCCTGGGACTTTTTCCTCTCCTCTCCTCTCCTCTCCTCTCCTCTCCTCTCCT